>NC_081793.1:9354957-9666623 GCF_963082965.1 Carassius carassius | reverse complement strand
CAGATATAACCTTGTACTGTAATTTCCCAACTATTAGCTGCAGTTTATACATTTATTTTGCTAAATTTCTTCAGGTTAATACACGAGAGCAGTTAATATGGTATTAATGTTTTTTTTAACTTGCATAAAACACTCTCCTGTGGCTTATACACAGGAAATTAATTTAATTAATTCTAAGGGGACCATATTCCCAAGTCTTGGATTTAAGGAATCTGTGGTGACTAGCTATGTTGGGAAATGATGCAATGACCACTGTATGTTTTCGTCTGTACCTGTGTGGAGCCAGCTTGTTGAGCCCTGCACTGGAGGTCTTCCTGAGGCTGTATTAGATGTAAATACATTTACATATTTTGATGAGGGTCTGTTGGACACATTAAGAGTAATCAATTTTTTAAAAGCGCAGTGCATAGAAGCAGTAGGCTATAAAAGGAGAACAGAGAACAGAGGAAACATACACTCTTTTCCGTACACTGTCCTCATCTGTAGACTCCAAACTGTTGCCTTTACAAAACTTCACCAGCTTTCTTCTGGCTTTTTCATAGGAATCTAAACATAGAAACAAACAACATCACTAAGCCTATTATCTGAACATTTGAAAAGAATTGCTTGGCATAACTCACAAGGAGCATTTTTTAATTTTTGAATGGTTATTTCTCTATATTTCTCAGTAATAATTAATAATTAATTCCTTAAAGACTTACCATACTCAGCCACCCATTCAGTTATATATTCGTTCCATTCTTCATAAGGAGTTTCATTTTTTTCAACCGCTTTTCTACATTTTGTACCATTATATGGGGGGCAAAAGGAAATTTTTTTGTCGATGCTCAGCCAGTCACTTGTTATCACCTCTGTCTCATTCTTTTCAGAAAAAACAACTATAGAATACATCTATAAAAAACAACAACAACAAAAAAAAAACAATATATCTAGTGTTACAAACTATATACATTTATTGAAGCTCTATTACTTACCCAGTGGAAATCTATCTAAACCAAAATATTTCCTAGTCTTATTGTTACTATTCTTTATGATTGGTAGGTTCTGTACATTTGTCAGATACAGAAGGGGGGGGGATTGGGGAAATCAAGCAGTATGCAGTAAAGGATATGCCACAAACCCATCCTTATACTGTAAAAGAAGGACTTTTGAAACAGTCTGTGTAGGAACAATAGTCAATGACTGCCCGGGTTGTTTCACAAAGGATATATCAAGAATTGATGAATCAGTGGGATAGGTGAAAAAAGATGACTTGTTTTGGAATTTAAGACAGACTAGATGCGATGCTTCCTTGTCTTTTAAAATGTTTTTCACTATATAAATATCACCCTTGAACAGAATATAGTTGTCTCCCTCTGATAAACTAATTAAAGTTCCACCATTTACATATTTCTTATACTGTGTAAACTGCTGAGATGTCACATTGTATGGAAAAGGCCCATTCTTATGTTCCTGGTAAAAACCATCCTTGCACACCCTTATTTTAGTTCTGACACTTGCTTTTTCTGACAATCTCCTGATGATCTGTTGAAGGGGCTGGGTAGGGGTCCTTATCATTTTTTTTTAATGTGTAGAGGAAGTTCTCAAATGGGAAGCTGCGAAATTATGCAGCACACCAAACTGCCTTGCATCATTGGCAAGATGTATCAGCCCGTGTATGTTATACACAACGTAATTACCATAAACAGACTCAAAATGCTCGACAAAGGTGATCAGTAACTTTTCAGCAAAATCACAGTACTGGAGAAACAGTGAGGGGCAGCATAATGTTCGAATGGCTACATGCAGAAGCATAAAATTGTGGTATAGAACATTCGGCAGATGGTCTTTCAGTGCTACTGGACCAGTGTACAGGAGAAAAGTTCTGAACTCTGTTGCTTTCCACCTATCTACCTCAACAAGGGATCTCCCTTTCCGTGCAAACTCTCTGGGGAGTCTCATGGCAAAGGACATAAGCACTGCAGAAATTTGGCCTATCTAATGAGCACCTAAACGAGATGGAAGTGGTCCCCTTATCCAAAACCCTATCAACTTTCTCACAACCCCAAGAAAAACCAGGTGCATAACATCTAATGGAAATTGGGAGACCATACCAATTCCAACCCTTGTCAACACACTGGTCCCTTTATGGTGAAACTCATCGTCTTTATTAATAAAAGACATATCTGTCCGTAAAGGTGAATCGACTTCAGGAAAAGTCATGCGATTTTCCGCCCATGTTCCCTCCTGTGTGCATATTTCACAGCCGTGGTATGCATTGTGGGCTTTAATGTTTTTTACGAAAGCCCTCGCACTTGCATCGCAAACAAAATTTGAAATTTTAATGTCTACACATTTGCCAATTACATCCACACCCTCTAATTTAAGCTTTCCATATTCATTCACAAATTCTCTGTTTTTTTAGATCCAAGATATAAAGCGATGACGAATGGTTGCTTTGTTTTGTCTTCCTCTACCAGTCCTAGAATGGGCCAGAACTGCTTATTGCTGCTTTTGAACAAAGGTAGTCCATCAATATTCACTTGTAAATGAATGGCCTTTGGGAGAGTGTCTGTCTGGTTTAACACATATGCCAAATGCCTTTCTCAACTCCAAAATAATGCATGGTGCCACCAGCCATCTGCTGGACCTCATAATTAGTTGGAGTGCCTAAAAGAGTGCGGGCATCCTTTGGGAGATATGGATGATATTTTCTCAGGATGCCCAACAGCCCATTTAGATGGCATTGTGATATTTGGCTGTCTATTGCCCAGTCTCTGAGCTCCTCCCCAAGACACTCTGCAGACTCAACAAATTCGTCATCACTTGAGTCAGTTTCTGTCAGAGCATTTGACCAAAATCCATCAATCAGGTTATCGTCAACATTAAACTCAGTCTCTAACTCGTCTGATTCATAGGACACAGGCCAATCAGATGCAGCATCTGACCACACATCATCAGCAGGGGCGTTTTTTTCCAGGCATATGTTTACGTCGGCTGCGTCAGATTCAGCATTGACGTAAACCTCACTAAGAATATTGTAAGCCCTCCGCTTTGCCTGACGTTTAAGTGTTCTGTCTGAATAAATGTTGTTTGCAGACATAGTATGCTGCCAAACAAATAATTTACGTTAATTACAGTTACTACAGCTGATTTCGCGTCTGTTTAATCTAGATTACGAAAGCTACAATGTTAGAATCTAGCAGGCTGACGGCTGGCTAAATTATAAGGCTTCATTTACATCAGATTGCTAACGTGAAGCCATAACAATGCCTCACTAGATAATAGACTGATTATATATTAAAACAATATATTGAGTCGAGCAGATTACCTTGGACTGGCTGAGTTAACGCACTAGCAACTGACGCTAGAGGGTGCCATGTGCGTAGGATGTTGACGAAATGTCAAAAGGGTCAGTATATGACGCCTCGGGATGAGAACGGTCTGAACCAACCCATATTGACGTTGGCCCAACATCTGTTTGCTACCTGGGTAAGCCCCGTTACAATATTCCTTCACGAGCCCATTTCAGACAGACCGTAATTCCTGCTTTGTTCCAAAAAACATAAGCCCTATAGAGAACCAATTGAGTAAAAACACACTCAATATAAAGAGTTATAGAGTTCCATATAAAAAGTTACATCTTTGTATTTGTTCATAACTACTACAATAATATAACATTTTCATTTTTTTTTTATAAGGAGCTGTTTTTGTTTTATACAGTATGCTGCTAAGAAAACACCATAGAAGATGGGTAAAGAATAGCTCCATCATTGTTCAATGTAAAAAAAAAAAACCTACTTTGTTAGTTTTAATAAATAATTTTTTTTTAAAAAAATCAAGGAAATTTGTCTGCCAATTTTTTCTTTTTGCTGTATCTAAAATGTACTGAACCGTACCGAACCGTGACACCAGTGTATCGTATCGAACCGAACCAGGAATTTTGTGAACCGTTACACCCCTAGTCTGTATGTATAAAAACGTCAATCCAAAAACAAATTAATTTACGGTTAAGCTGATGCCTACTGTACCTCTCTCATTCGGCACGAATCAAATAGTTTCCATGTGCCTGATGTATCTGGATGCTAAAATATGATTTATTATACAGTGTTTGTACTTTCATCGACATAAAACATCATCCTTCACATCGGCTTTATCAGCACAGTGCTGAACGGTGCAGTGTAACTATTTATTTCCTTCTATTTTTATTTTGTTTTGATAATGAACAGGCTTCAATATAGCAAAATGATGTTGTGTCGGCGCGATGGTCATACCAAAGCTGGTTGGTTATACAGAAGTAAGACATTATTCAAAGCTGTCAAGCTTTTGCAAAATAATTAAAACTGTAAAGCTTTTGCAAAATAAAGAAAACTACTCTCTGCTGTTTCGTTTTCCTTTCCGAAAATTTTGGAATGTGTCACAATGAACCGTAATTTAGCACATTTTCTTCTTTCGTTTCGTTAATCTGTCAATATGATTTAAGTGAAATATATTTAATGTATATGCCTACAGTATATTCCTCTTTATGTAAGCCTATAGGGGTTAGTTTTTCTGTTTTCTCTATTCACAGAAGCGCTGCAGGTGTGTGTGATCTGTTGAATTCATCTCACACTATCCTCAGATAAACTCTTAAGGGCGGTGCATTGCCATTGCGACTGACCTATGATGAGTTCACAGCTGAGAGGATATTTCACTCGTTGGCTTCAGCATCACATTTGCATATGCCGTACTACTGGAGTTCTGATTGGTTGACAGTGTGGAAGATTTTTATTAAAAAGATTTTTCTCAATCAAGTATAATCAAGATTAATCTAGTCACATATATGCATATGTGTCTTATTCCATTATAATCATATAGCCTTTGTGTGAAAGGAATGTGCCTATGTCTGCAAAAAACATCCTGACCACCACAGATAGGAAACATCTGGAAAAACATGCAATGGGCCTCTTTTCTTTACCATAGCAAGTCTCTAGGGAGGTATTAAAATTTTAAGCATAAGGAAAAGTCTGACTATTTGGAACGCCCTGTATAGGGTATATAATGGGATGCCACTGAGCATTCAGGGGATCTTCTCACAGAGAATATCTCTGCTTTGTTTCTCTCTGAAATAAAGTCTATCTTCTGGAAACAAAACCCCGAGACTGTGTGATTCCTCGGATACATGGCAGACAAAAATACACTACATTTGGCACCCGAACAGGGACTTGAAAGGGGCAGCAGAGTGGACGACCGCTTTTGAGCTGACTGATGAGCAACACTCACAGTGGTGGCCACCATAGAATAAGGTAAGCATTTTTGCTTATATAATTAGTGTGTGTTGTTGACCGGTCAGTTCTGAGCAGTAAGATCACTTAAAATCTGCTCTTCAAAATCTAGAACTAATTAAATAAATAAAAATGGGGGGTTTTGTTTCCAGAAGAAAAACTGCATGCACATATGTGGTTTAATGAAAGGTCTTTGAAAAAGGCCTAATTTTGATCTGGATAGTGTAAGCAGAAATACATTGCATGCAATGGTCTGTGTTCATTGTAGACTGGGCCAAAAAGGGACAGCAATACACGTGAACCAGATGTAGTATAGAATGCGCGGAAAAGTCCTTTGGCTACCGCTCTGTATATGTAGTAAGATACAGAGGTCTGAACAGGAAGGCAGAAATCCTGCATGTACTGCTTTTTTACTGTGTTGAGAAAGTGCATCAGTGAAAGTGCGAGTAGAACTGACAGGTCACTCAGAAGAAGTGTAGAGTACTTGGTATTTATGTACGTTTTAATGTAAGGTCTGTGTGACTGGCTGTGTTTGTATGAGAAAATAGACTCTATATCTGGTGGAGCAAGAGGTGCTCTCCCCTCCTGGACCATTACTTGAGAGTGATTAGATTACAGAGATGGGCGTGGCTGGTGTTAAGAAAGGATGAGTGCAGGAGCCCTAAAAAAATAAAGTTGATTGTATGAATGTTGTTTTAGAGAAAAAATAAATAAAAATGTTCCACGAAATGGACTGTGCAGAATATAAAAATAATAATATATTAATTAAAATAAGATATGCATTTATTATTTAATAACTTGTCTTAATAGATGAATTTAAAAGATGCACGTGCTTAAATCTTTATATCTAATATGTGAAGACATCTAAAATTTGTATCTTGTTATCCCTGGGACACAGTATGAAAGTTAATCCATTACAGAGTTTCAGAGATTGGGCTTGAGTTAAAAAATAAATAAATAAATAAATAACTTGTTTAGTGCAATGTGGAATGAGAGCAAGATTGGGTGACCAAGTTAATAGACATTTTGATTCTAAAACCATAGGCATTTTACAATAGGAAGGGAACTAGTTGCTTAAATAATTAAATTAAATGATTTTATTTACAATAATAGGAATTATTTTATGTTGGTTAGGCATTAATTCAGCAATACCAGATTATTCTGAATCATGTATGCAAATTTAGAAGAAAAATTATGATTGAAGTCTTTATTTTACCATATGCATGTCATGCTGTTTTAAAAGGAAGGTTTATTTTGTTTTATTGCAGTATACTTAGATAATAAAGGTAGCTGATTTCTGCATTTTGTAAAGAAAAAAAAATGCTTGCTATTTTCCTGCAATGAAGAACTTGCTTTACTAACATAGAATAAGAGAACTGCTGTTTTCAACCAGATGATTTTGTTTTTACTAAGGGACCACTGAAAGAGGAGGTTGAAAAGTGAAAATTAGAAAAAGAGCTGATTGCTCAGACACAATTTGGTCAGAAGTTAGATAGGTACATTTGATTAATGCAGTCTCTGAGTGTGAAAATTTCAAATGACTTCTGGAACAGTGCCTTGACAAAGTGAAGCAATGAACTGGAGTCTGTAAATGGGCAAAGCAGCAAACACAGCTGCAGAGTGAAGAAGAGGGAGGGGCTGACGGATGTTCCCCTCCCCTCCTGAAAGAGGAGAGCACTCTTCAGCATGGAGAAAGACTGAATTAAAGCAGGAAAAGGTGAATCTTTCACTTGAGACTTTTCCTGAGGGTGAAAAGAACATTATGAAATGCAAAACTCTGGCAGAAAGCAACCAGAAGTCAGACTGAGAAGAAGCAGAAAAACAACGGAGACCGTAAACCACAACATCACAGACTGACGACCCAGTGCAACAGCCCAGGCTGATGATCTAACCAGAAGGACTTCCATCCCTTCAGTGCACAGGTGCTGCATATTCAATGAACACTATATAGACTGCTTCAAATGTTAACTATTTTATTTCATTATTTTATTAACTATATTATTCTTGATTAGTCATTGGTCTCACAGCAATTCTTTAAATTCTGTGTTTTAACTAACATTCTCAATCTGCTTTTCAATAGGTTCCAGTCCAGCCTTATGTCAAAAAATTATTTTGACAGACAGAAGTGAGTACTTGACTCACCAATCAGAGAAACATGGAGCTGGATTTGGCATAGTTAGGCCTATTTCATTAACCAACTAGGGGAAAATGCACAATAGGAAAAATATATATGGTTGAAAAAATAGAAATATTGGTCACTCCATTTTGTTTAAAGGTAATTTTCTAAGGTAAAACTGAATAAAATAATAATGAATAAAAAATTATTCCAAAGATCCAAAATCTTGAAATCACATATACTGTCATTACTGGGGATAACAAGATGGAAATGTTGATGGCCATGGATCCTAGATTATGCAGAGATCTCCAATCCTCTTCTCAAAGTTGCTCATGAGCAATAACAAAAAAAGTATTTGACTAAACTTTAAATTAGACAAACAAGAGACATTTGAGAAATTATAATTGGCTCTCTCAAATGCCCAATGCCTAGGCCTAATATTCTAAACAAATCAATCTATTAGATTTTGAAGAAGGAAAGAAAAAAAAAGAGGTTTATACAGCGGTGTTACACTAAACTTTATGGTGGCTGATGTTGCCCAGTTGCATGACATCTAGAAAATGTGGAATGATACCAGGTCTACGCTAAGTAGAGTCTAACATAAAAGGTTCATGTTATCCTACACAAAATGTGCCATTCCACAGCTAAATAATTTAGTTCACAATCAGCTGACATTTTGAAAAAAAATAAAAAATGTTTTTGCCCAAAAAGGGGGTGTGAAAGTGTGCGAAAAAGTATGAATGATGGTGTTGTATGGCATGAAAGAAAGTGTCTGACGAGTCACTGAGGCAATTCAATCAATTTGCCAAAACAGCTGTATACAAATTTGAATGTGGGCCCACAGGGCAAATTTATGCCCAGTAAAATAATGACCATGGATGAATTTGGTTAAGTTTCCTGGTCCGAACCTAGGTCATTGTTGTGGCAGAAAGAAAAACAGTGCCACACATGCGCAGCGTATAACATAGGAAGGCAGAGCAGAGCAAAGCAAGCTTGCTCTGTCCACCCACATCTAACTTTCTTTTCAGCATAACATTATGGACCTTATTCTGTGTCTGTCGGGTCTCGGGGCTAATCACCTGTCTTTTTGGTGTGGGTGTGTTGGGATGGTTTGACAGCTCACCACGTCTGCCTGTTTGTGTTTTCCCCGCCTCCCTTGTTCCCCGTTATTAACCGTAATTGCTCGCCACCTGTTCTCTATGTCCTTCTAATTTTTTCCCCTTTATTATTCCCTGTGTTTCTCTGTCTATTGTCAGACTGTTGTTATTCGTTCCAATAGCTCCGATCATCTAGCAGCTCTTTGTACTCACCCTGTCGTGTCTTGTCCTCAGGCTCCAGTGTGTTTAGCTTATTTCTCTGCTCTAGTTCTTACAAGCCCAGAGCTCCTAGTAGCTTCTGCTGTTCGTCCTGTCACTGCGAGTGAAGCCTGTGAAACGTGACTCATCTGCTGTTCATCCTGTCACTGCGAGTGAAACCTGTGAAACGTGACTCATCTGCTGTTCATCCTGTCACTGCGAGTGAAACCTGTGAAACGTGACTCATCTGCTGTTCATCCTGTCACTGCGAGTGAAACCTGTGAAACGTGACTCATCTGCTGTTCATCCTGTCACTGCGAGTGAAACCTGTGGAACGTGACTCTTTCTTCTCTGTCTCCGCTTTGTGAATAAAGCCTTGAGTTTACCCGCACCTGAATCCAGCCTGCTTTCTTCTGACAGTGTCAAAAAGATAAAATATTGTCTTTCTGACTGTTAAAATAAATAAAGTGGGTTGAGTTTTTTCTAGGTCAAAAGGCCTATGCTACTGAGCAAGATAGGCCTAGATAAAGTATCCAATGATTTAGTGGAACTCAGTTTACAAAACAAAGAGATAACTGAATAAGCAAATTGTTGAGAATAAAATTGAAATTAATTAAAAAATAGTAAGGTTGCCGATAACAGAGTAAAACCAAAATCTATGTTATATTATAAAAAATGGGTATTCACCCTCTTCTCATTGTGTAAGGACAGCACTGGAATTGTGAAAGCTCAAAAAGGGGCCAAGACAGCCCTCAACCCACATTACATTTCCACAGGTCACACCAAGAAGGACAACTAGCAAGATGAACAAATTAGCATGCTTGATATTACTAACAAAGAACTCTGAAGTTTTACATTTACAGGTGACAGCAGTTCTAGTAAGGTCAAGGAATGGTTTTCTCCATCAAAGAGAACCGTTGAGGGTGCAGTTATGATCTCAAGGGAGAGCCTTGCATTACTCAGCAAAATGGTTACAGAGTGACACCTGAGTTCACATCTCTAACCTTAAAATACGCCAACCAGCTTCAACAACTCCACACAGCATGAAGTGAGGGATGAAGTAGTAACGACCCACCCTTGCCAACAAGGGATAGACCATTGCAACGACTCGCAAAGAGTCTCCCTGGTGAAGATGGAATGAGAGAGTGATGGGACTGCTACTGAGATAAAAATACTTGGGAGCAGATGTGAGCCAACAAATGAAAAAGAAAAAGTGGAAAGATAATGTCAAATAATGGCAGATGAAGAATTTGAAGGTTATGAGGAGAAGGAAAATGTGGATGTAGGAAGTTTTGATGGGAAAATATAGAGCAATTGGATGCAACAAATAGAATGAAAAGAGAAAAATAGAAAAGCTCTAGATTATTCGTAAACTGAAGAAGGAAAAGAAAATTGCTTGCTGTGCTCCAAATCTCAGTTAAACAAAGTAATAGCCATACCAAATCCATATGACTACCGAAAATGTGCCAAATTTGCGAGAAACTTCTGTCATTTAACAGATTTTACCAGACCATATTGTATTGCTGAATACCTAGGATTTTTAGGAAATCCTAAATTAACAGATCTTTCTTTAGACCACTCTGGGGATCTTGGTGTCAGTATTCAGATATCAGTCAAAATAAAAAAATTGAAAAACAAAAAGTAGAGATTCCAAAATGGTATAGCATAGATTTTTAAACAAAAATATGAGTGTTTTCATAAACCAAAAGGAACACAGGATTTGGATAAATTCAAAGGAAAATTTGCTATTATATGGTATATAGATAAGAAAAATTCTTGGAAATCAGGAGTCCCTTCTAGAGCTCCAGAACTTTTAGCACTGGGAACAACTAAAGGAAGTAAGATAGCACCTGAAAAATGTGAATATCAAAATATAGCCTTACCTTCAATAGAAATTTATGAAGACCAATCATTAATAATAGCAGATTTCTTTGAATATTCTTTGAATAGTGAAATATTATTGCCTTCTTTACCATTTGGATGGAAAGGTATATTTGTAAAGGTATGATTACTTCAAGAAGTTAACATGGCACAATGGGGAACAGAACAGAGAATAAACAAGGAAGACAATATAATTAAAAGAGGATACGAGCCAGACCCCAATGTATATTTAGACTCAATTGGACAGCCAAGAGGAATTCCTAATAAATTCAGGGCAAGAGATGAAACAAAAGCAGGTTTCGAGTCAATCTTGGTTTGGATCACACCAAACAAAAATACAGAGTGGATTAATTACATTTATTATAATCAACAAAGATTCATTAATTATACTGATGATGCGTTAACCTTATTAGGAGACCAAGTGCATGCAACAAGTAGAATGACATGGCAAAACAGACAGGCTCTTAATTGGCTCTTGGCAGACAAGGGAGGAGTTTGTGTTATGTTTGGAGATCAATGTTGTACATTTATCCCAAATAATACTATGACTAACATAAAAAAAAAATTAAGAGAGGAAGTTACAGCAAATGCCGGAAGAGACCAACAAATTTGGGATTGGATTGATGTGAAATTTGGAGCATGGGGAGCATGGTTTGCTAAACGTTTTTAGGAATTGCATTATTGACAGGAGATTTACTATTTTACTGTATACTTCCTATATTGAGGTCACTAGTCAAAGCCACAGCTAAGCAAATTAAATTCAAAGATGTCAAGATGATGGGAAATAGATTTTTGAGGGTAACCGAAAAGGCTCTCTACGATACATAAGGTATCTGAGCTGAAGATCAACTCTTATAATCTTGTGACATTCAATGTGTTATGTGATGTATGTATTTTTATGCCTTTTATACATAACTATGATAACCAGGCAAATGCTGAACCAATTGAGAATAGAGAATATCTCTGCTTTGTTTCTCTCTGAAATAAAGTCTATCTTCTGGAAACAAAACCCCGAGACTGTGTGATTCCTCAGATACATGGCAGACAAAAATACACTACAACAGCAAATTTCAAATATTAAATGGAACGATAAAATAATGTTATTAACCAGTTAATGGCCATTTCAAATGGCCCTGGTTGGAACAGCAACTTCTAATTACGTCTATATTTGTTTATCTGTTTTGCCACGGGCAGGAGTTACACAAGCTTCAGACTGGATCCAGAACACCTGAGAAGAGATGATGTCACCCCCTCAGAGGACTTCAGATGATGCTAACCCTGAAACAACATGCAGAACTACCAAATTTTGCTACAAGTGTGAATGCATCATATAATAATTGCTGTTAATAGTGTTCATTGTCTATTTGACTAAGTCTTTAATACATTTTTCCAAAAACTTCTGCCAAAGGCATATATACCCTGAAAGTAACCTCCAATCTCGTAACCGAAAGCTGAGGTTATCCGCTCGCTTATCCTTAAACATACCCGGGTTTGTCACCTGCTTTTTGTAATACCCTCCAGGAGCAACTAGGCTATATTATTACCTTTGTCAATCAAGAATAGGCTACTAATATTGCCCACATAAAAAAATAATAATAATAATAATAATTTATTTTGTACTGTCATACACACTTTCTATGTACCGACACATTTTTTTTTATAACTTTTATAACACATGAGTTGAACAAAGGTACAACACTAACCCAAAGTTCAAGCTTTAAAACAACATTACATTTCGGCCGTAGTTTCCTAATAAGATAAGGGAAAGAAATAAAGAAAAATACAAGTCCAAGATCAAACTTTAACCCTCTCAAGGCAGGCGTTGCTGATTTGCAACAGTTAAAAACTAAAAACCTTATTACTCCAGATACATATTTTATGTACTAAAAACTTTACTAAAGGTTACTAAAGTTACTAAGTTACTAAAACTTAATTTGAGCCTGAGAGGGTTAAAGAAAATATATACAGGTTCAATGAAACAATGTCAAATTATGTCAATAAATAAATAAATAAATAAATAAAATAAAATTCAAGCTTAGCATAAGTATATAAAGAAAAATTACTTTTCTCAAAAATAACTAAAACCAATTTCTACTCCCTGACCTGCTGAATGGATTTTTTTCAATGCCAAAGTAAAAATAAACCTCACAAATAGAATGTGAATGCTCATCAAAATGTTGTGCTACAAGGTTACTATTATCCCCACGTCTAATGGCACTATGATGTTCACAAATGTGGGTTCTCAATTCTTTTGATGTTTCACCCACGTCAAGTCGAGTCAAGTCACTTTTATTGTCACATCACCACAGCTCATATGCCTTGGTGAGTGAAATTCTTGGTAGCGTGCTCCAGAAGTTGCAGAAACAATTTACATATAACCATACAGACTTCAACAGATGACAATGTGCAATATGCACATACATATAGTTAGTAAACACAGTTTACCATTAGACATAATTACAGTTAGCACTACACATTCTACATTATGTAGACATATATACACATAAAATATGCTAAGATGCAACAGATTATACATGAACTGGATACACAAAATGTCATGGATGTCCATTGGATGGTATCCAGTGGTAGCAGGTAGATTATTATATTAAATGCAGTTTGTATAGTCTAGTGTTGAAGTGTTGAAGTTAAAGTGCAGTGTGTGGCATACCATATTGTGGGAGTATGCTGTAGGGTGCTTTACGGTGTATTAGTTTTGGCTGTTCAATTGTATGATAGCCTGAGGGAATAAGATATCCCTCAGTTGGCTAGTGCGGGATTGGATGCTGCAGAAACATCTTCCTGAGGACAGCAGAGAGAGCAGCCTGTTGGACGGGTGGTTAGAGTCACTGATGATCCTCCAGGCTTTCCTTATATCCTGGTGTAGATGTCCTGGAAGGAGGGAAGCCCATCTCCTACAATGTGGTGGGCAGTTCGCACAACCCTGTGCAGAGCTTCGCGATTGCCAGCGGTGCTGTTTCCAAGCAGTGGTGCAGCCAGTCATGATGCTCTCTATATTGCAGGTAAAGAATTTTCTGAGGATGCTGGGGCTCATTCCAAACTTCCTCAGCTGTCTCATGAAGAAGAGGCATTGATGTGTCTTCTTCAGCACTGCATCAGCGTGTGTAAGACCATTTGAGATCCTCACTAATGTTAATGCAGAGGAACGTAAAGCTGTTCACCCGCTCCACAGGTGTCTTGTTGATGGTGATGGGTGTGTGTTCTCTGCTCTGTCTCCTGAAATCCACCACCTGCTCTTTGGTCTTGTCGATGTTAAGTGAGAGATGACACCATTTAGTCAGGGTGCTCACCTCCTCTCTGTAGGCCGTCTCATCGTAGTCGGTGATCAGGCCTATCAACGTTGTGTCGTCAGCGAATTTGACAATGATGTTGGAGCTGTGTGTGGCTGCACAGTCATGCACAGAACAGCATTCTCACATAGGGGTTCTTATTTTCCAGGTGGGAGTGTGTAGGGTGAAAGCAATAGCATCATCTGTGGAACAGTTGCTATGATATGCAAATTGTAGCAGATCCAGTGAGACAGGCAGAAAAAAACAAAGCGATGTAGTCTCTGATGAGTCTCTCAAAACACTTGCTGAAGATAGGTGTCAGAGTAATGGGACTCCAGTCATTCAAGCATGTGATTTTATTTGTCTTTGGTATGGGCACAATGGTGGATTATTTGAAGCACGAGGTAACCACAGACAGAGAGAGGGAGAGGCTGAAAATGTTTTTGAAAACTCCGGCTAGTTGTAATGCGCATGCTCGGAGCACATGGCCTTCATGAGCCTCTCTTCTGATTGGCCTGTTGTTTTCTGAGTGTCACAGTGCTAGCTGGAGGCAGCAAAACAAACAGGAAACTGGAGACGGCCCACTCAAACCAGCGCAGATTCGGCTACGTAAGGAGCTTAAAATTTCATCTTGTTGTAATGTTGGGTGCCAGAATCAACATAATACAGCCTCAAATTAGAAATGTTATTGCATATCTGCTGCCACTGCCAGACAAACAAACCGATGATGGCTATGGTTAAACAGGATAAAATGAGTGGACTGGACAGAAACATTTTCAAATATGCTCGTGTTTGCAGCACACACTTATTGAAAAGTTTCAATAAAGTATTGTCTTTTGTTGTTATGGACGAGTCTACAGATTTCTTGCCATATGATTCTTGCATCTCACGATGTCGTATGAAAAAAATGTTTGTGCATGTGTATAAAACAATAAATTGACGATATATACTTATTGTCCAAGCTCTTGTTTTCTCCAGACTGGACTATTGTAATGCTCTCCTGGCAGGCCTTCCTGCATGTACTATCAAGCCTTTGCAACTGATCCAGAATGAAGCAGCGAGGGTTGTTATGTGCTAAAAAAAGCTCTCCTCATCAGGTTACACTGGCTACCAGTAGCTGTTCGCATCAAATTCAAGGTACTGATGCTTGACTACAAGACGACCACTGGCACGGCACCAACATACCTAAACTCACTAGTTCAATCTTATGTGCCTTCCAGACGTTTGCGCTCTGCAAGTGAACGATGCCTTGTGGTGCCATCCCAAAGAAGTTCAAAATCACTCTCAATTACCTTTTCCTGGACTGTGCCCAGCTGGTGGAATGACCTCCCAATCTCAAATCTCAAGTCTTTACTCATTTTCAAGAAACATCTAAACATCTAAACATCTTTTTCGCTAGGACTTAACCAACTAATACTAGCCCTTTTCTTTCTTTTCTTGTCTTTCATATAAAAAAAACAAAAAAACTATGGCTATGTGTTCTTTACTAGACTAACTGAGACATGGCACTTGTATACTGTTGTTGTTCTCTTGTTGATCTGATTGCTTCTATTGTTCTCATTTGTAAGTCGCTTTGGATAAAAGCCTCTGCTAAATGATTAAATGTAAATAAAATCATTTGTAATTGTATATACATTGTTGTGATTTATTGTGGCTGGAACATCACATGCTTGATAGACACAATGAGTTTGTCTTTACTACACATGTTAGATGTGATCCACCTCATAGTAACAATCCGGTCAGATTGTCCATTCTTTGAGTGAGAGTGTAATGTTACAGGTTGGCTGATCTGGTTTCGTGATTCAAGTTAAACTTTTTGACATGTTTCAGTGCTGTTGATGCTCAATGCTCAGCAATGGCAAGGACGCAATGTTGTCTGGGGGTTTGACAAAAGGAGATTGGGATGGTGGCCAGGGCTAGGGGTGGTGACTAGGGTTGGGTATCATTTGAATTTTATCGATTCCGATTCCAATTCCGATTCTGCTTATCGATTTTGATTCTTATCGATTCCTAGTTTTGATTTCAATAAGATAAAAAAATCCAATATATATAAAAAAATAAAGTCAAACATTTAGATGTGAAACATGTATTGTCTTTTTACAGAGCATTCTGAACCAGCTGAATAACATGAGCAAAAATCAGCAGCCTACAAAACACTGCAAGAGGAATTTTGCCTGTGCTTAAAAAAATAAATAAATACCATAGCAAAAACTTATTTCATATACTGATTTATATACATTTCAAATATTACAGTGTTAAAGACAAGTAAACAGTCAGTAATAAGATAGGAACAAACAAATCAATTAACAATATCATAAATTAATACAACTAAACAAAATTTCAGGTGGCTACAGAAACTGTAATTTAAAGTTTAAAAACACTGCATAGTTTTCTTTTTATAAATAAAATAAAGATTAATCAATTAAAGTTATTAAATATATTCAGTCAATATTAGTGAATTATTTTCTTTTGTTCTTTGATTAACATTAATGACAGGCAGCGCGTTTATTAGGCTGTTGTCTCTTTAAGCAAAAATACTGTACATGCGTGTTTTCTTTCTCATCTGTTTACGTTCACATAAGACAAAAATGGCTGTGTTTATGATGATATACTGATGTAGTTTTCTGTATATTGGTCGACAAACATGAAAGAAGTCAGTTTCGGCTCGGAACAACCTTTTCTAAAGTTGAAATACACGGAATGGTCCGAGAATGGACACAAACCGGAACCTGCAGCGCGACCGCCGACCACTGCTCTCTGTGCTCGCGCTTGTGCTTCGAATCATGTGCGCTGCACACAAACAGGCACAAATTCTTTCCAGTCCTGCACTTAATCGTTTTTAATCTAATTGAAATGTACACGCAGGAATCGTTAAGCAGAATTAAGCAGAAATGCCTTATCGAATACCCGGTTCTTAGAAATTTGGAATCGGTTCTAAAATGGAACCGGTTTTCGATCCCCAACCCTAGTGGTGGCTGAAGGAGGTGACTGTGTAGTTCTGACGTCACCTTTTTTACGGTAGTCACAACTGTTCGTGAAAAATCACAGCTACTTTAAGCTGCATGGATTTACTGTGGATGGACTGTTTTGACATTTAAATGGTAGTTAAATAGCCCCAGACATCAGTTATCATGAAAAAAGCCAGGAAATTTCAACTTTGACAATATGGGACGTTTAAAGACACCAACTGCAGAGATAATAAATTAGTAGCAGTCACTTTAAAAGACAAGGCATCCATTATCATTATACACATCCAATTTCTTTTTCAATTCTTTACTTTCACTTAAGACATAACCAACAGTTTTTTCGCAGTGTGCACAGAACACAGCGCACAAGGGGGAAAAAGGGACAAAGAGATCCACATTGCTACAACACCAGACAAGCCAAGTAGTTAATCTCTTAAAAAGACAATTGCTTCCCAATGAAATTACACCGTTGAATCATGGTCTTTCATTTGTACCAACAGCTCAGACCAATGAATTTCAAACCTATATATATATATCCTTTGTGTAAAGAGAGCACCGCCATTTCTCTGTAGGGTTACCATCGCTGCACCAACCGGCGCCTGGCCAATAGACGTCGGGCTCGTCAAGGACCTGCCAGTACCGGTCCTCCTCGGTCCTCCTCGCCGGAAACCGCCCTCTATCAGCAGGTGACTGGGGCCGGGGGTTTCTCCAAGGAGCAGCACGAGTATGACAGCCTAAAGCACTGTTGGGCTCAGGTGAGGGTTGCGCCACACTTCATCGTGAACAATGGCCTGCTTTACTGTGTCGCACAGTGAAGGGGGGAGGAAAAAACCCTGCTGGTCGTCCCATGCAGCAAGACGGGGACAGTGATCGTCAGCGTTAGCAGTCAGCAGAGGGAAGCATTGGCCGCCAAGTGGGCAGTCCTGGAGCTCAGGTATTACCTCCTCGGCCGCCACTTCACCGGGACTGGGGGACTGGGACCAGTGCACCAACTACGAAGAAGCCGAGCACCAAGCACCAAACCACCTCACATCGATGCCATTTCACCACCCAGACCTTCATCCTCGAGTCGTGTCCTTCTTCACCCCGCCACAATATATATATATATATATATATATATATATATATATATATATTTATATATATATATATATATATATATATATATATATATATATATATATATGCAACGTTTTTACACAATAATACAATAAATCATCATCACTAAGCCAAACTGCAATCATACAGTGTATGGCCTGCCTACTTCTTTTATTGTTGTAGTGTTATCATCAACAGTTTGTCCACCACTTGTTTTTGGCTCATTTTTATCAAGGCTTACCGCAAGATCTACCCTAACTCACTCATCTCTGTCCCTCTCGAGTCTCCTCCTCACTAACACTGTTAATGCCGCTGACACCAGCACAACTTTCATCAGCCACGGGAGCTGGTGAAGCTCCTGCTACTGCCGAAAACATTGTGTCAATTTGACACATTTGGCAGCGTCTGCCTGAAGAGCCTGTTTTTTTCTCTCATGCAGCTTTTCTGCACCTCCTTTGCGTTTCTTCTCCATGATCACACTGAAACTGTGTGCATGCAGAAAAAACATTGGGGCGCCGATCTAGGTCTACCCCTTTTATGGGCCGAGATAATTTTTTTTACGGTCGGCCCAAAAAAGCATGTCGGCCTATCGGGAAAGTGCCCGGTATGCCAGATGGCCAGTCTGCCCGTGGGTCATACATGTAAAACTAATACAAATTCATTATATATGTTACAATAAAGCTATAATAATTGTTACTTTATTGGGGTTGATTATTACGAACCAACAAACAAATTGTTTATTAAATTATATGCATTAAAATTTGGTGATTTTGTTGATTTATCTACAGCACAGGTAATGTACAACGTTTACAACAATTTACTTCCAAATTGTGTTCAGAGGCTGTTCAAAATAAGAGAAAGTCAGTAAATACTACGAGGAATGTATGTTTAAAAAAGTAAGAGCAAGAACTAATGCTAAAAATATGTATATATGTCAAAGGGGTAAATCTATGGAATAATTATGATAAGTAATGAAAATTATGTAATTCACTTTTTGCAAATTTAAGAAAATGTATAAAAATATGGTGTTAAATAATTATATGATCAAATAAAGAAGTGAAGTCTGCACACTGAAAACTACTGCTCCAGAGGAATTTAATCAAGCTCAAGCAATTATTTGTATTATTGTATTATTAAATAATTATATGACTCATTATCAATTAATTATGTAAGTATTTAACATATTGAAGTAAAAGTTGGAATGTGTATTTCTGTAATTATGTTAGTAATTAAGCATTTATATTTTTTTAAAATGTATTATATAACTCTTGTTTATCTTGTATTATCGAATCTATTGAAAAAGTGACAAAAAGTGACAAGTATACATCAGTTAAATATGTATAAAGGGTAGGCTTAATACTTTATAATTATTTTTTTTTGTGTGTGAAAAGTTGTCTGTAAGGACAACTATAATTATGTTCAGTTATGCACTCAATACTTGGTCGGGAATCCTTTTGCAGAAATGACTGCTTCAATGCGGCGTGGCATGGAGGCAATCAGCCTGTGGCACTGCTGAGGTGTTATGGAGGCCCAGGATGCTTCAATAGGGGCCTTAAGCTCATCCAGAGTGTTGGGTCTTGCGTCTCTCAACTTTCTCTTCACAATATCCCACAGATTCTCTATGGGGTTCAGGTCAGGAGAGTTGGCAGGCCAATTGAGCACAGTAATACCATGGTCAGTAAACCATTTACCAGTGGTTTTGGCACTGTGAGCAGGTGCCAGGTCGTGCTGAAAAATGAAATCTTCATCTCCATAAAGCTTTTCAGCAGATGGAAGCATGAAGTGCTCCAAAATCTCCTGATAACTAGCTGCATTGACCCTGCCCTTGATAAAACACAGTGGACCAACACCAACAGCTGACATGGCACCCCACACCATCACTGACTGTGGATACGTGACACTGGACTTCAGGCATTTTGGCATTTTCTTCTCCCCAGTCTTCCTCCAGACTCTGGCACCTTGATTTCAGAATGACATGCAAAATTTGCTTTCATCCGAAAAAAGTACTTTGGACCACTGAGCAACAGTCCAGTGCTGCTTCTCTGTAGCCCATTTCCTGCACACGCCTGTGCACGGTGGCTCTGGATGTTTCTACTCCAGTCTCAGTCCACTGCTTCCGCAGGTCCCCCAAGGTCTGGAATCGGTCCTTCTCCACAATCTTCCTCAGGGTCCGGTCACCTCTTCTCGTTGTACAGCGATTTTTGCCACACTTTTTCCTTCCCAAAGACTTCCCACTGAGGTGCCGTGATACAGCACTCTGGGAACAGCCTATTCGTTCAGAAATTTCTTTCTGTGTTTTACCCTCTCGCTTGAGGGTGTCAATGATGGCCTTCTGGACAGCAGTCAGGTCGGCAGTCTTACCCATGATTGCGGTTTTGAGTAATGAACCAGACTGGGAGTTTTTAAAAGCCTCAGGAATCTTTTGCAGGTGTTTAGAGTTAATTAGTTGATTCAGATGATTAGGTTAATAGCTCGTTTAGAGAACCTTTTCATGATGTGCTAATTTTTTGAGATAGGAATTTTGGGTTTTCATGAGCTGTATACCAAAATCATCAGTATTAAAACAATAAAAGAGCTGAAATATTTCAGTTGGTGTGCAATGAATCTAAAATATATGAAAGTTTAATTTTTATCATTACATTATGGAAAATAATGAACTTTATCACAATATGCTAATTTTTTGAGAAGGACCTGTATACATATTTAAAACTTTATAAATGGTCAACTTTAGCTTCCGCTAACTGTCGAACATGCATTCACAAAATGTATTTATTGGACTTCTTTTGGACTAATGAAAAATAACACCCATTAATTTCCATAATAAAGCTTAGAATAGTCATTTCTGGGTTACTTTAAATGGGGATAACCATCTGAGAGAGCCTTCTGCTATGAGCACTACAATGCTGATCAATATCATTCTTGGTTTGTTGGAGCAGGGTTAGCACTGAACTACACAGATAAGTAGATCTGTAAAAATATGATTACTCAAACATTCTTTTTGGCTATGTAGTCCCAGGCAGTATAGTTGATTGGCCCAGTGGAAAAGTTTCACTAAAAAGATAAGGTAATTAGTGTTGAGCTCAATCATGTCATTGCATTTAGAATCCAATTAAACACATAAGTTCACACAAGTTAATAACAAGGTGGCATAGTATCTTTAGGGTCCTATGTATATATATATACAGTCTACCACTTAATTCGTTAATTTGTAAAGAATTTTATTTTTTGGGGGGAATATTTTACAGTAATGACAATCAATCACGCATTCCATTTTAATATTTTGGTTGTTTGGTAAGTGATACAGCAAAATCACAATGTATAGCTTTACAAAAACAAGAAAACAAGAATTCAAACTGAAAGCTGGAATAGACTATATGTAAAATAAAAAAATGTAAAAATATAAAAATGCTGTGACATCAAGCTGAAGTATAAAGTCAATTTGTTAATAATAATGAAAAAATAACATAAATGGTTGATATATTCTAATGAATAAGTGCATGACAGTATAACACTGATTTAAGAGTTTCCAGTGACATATAATTGTGAACTGAAATATTTCAGGTCTTTTATTGTTTTAATACTGATGATTTTGGCATACAGCTCATGAAAACCCAAAATGCCTGTCTAAAAAAATTAGCATATTTCATCCGTCCAATAAAAGAAAAGTGTTTTTAATACAAAAAAAGTCAACCTTCAAATAATTATGTTCAGTTATGCACTCAATACTTGGTCGGGAATCCTTTTGCAGAAATGACTGCTTCAATGTGGCGTGGCATGGAGGCAATCAGCCTGTGGCACTGCTGAGGTGTTATGGAGGCCCAGGATGCTTCGATAGGGGCCTTAAGCTCATCCAGAGTGTTGGGTCTTGCGTCTCTCAACTTTCTCTTCACAATATCCCACAGATTCTCTATGGGGTTCAGGTCAGGAGAGTTGGCAGGCCAATTGAGCACAGTAATACCATGGTCAGTAAACCATTTACCAGTGGTTTTGGCACTGTGAGCAGGTGCCAGGTCGTGCTGAAAAATGAAATCTTCATCTCCATAAAGCTTTTCAGCAGATGGAAGCATGAAGTGCTCCAAAATCTCCTGATAACTAGCTGCATTGACCCTGCCCTTGATAAAACACAGTGGACCAACACCAACAGCTGACATGGCACCCCACACCATCACTGACTGTGGGTACTTGACACTGGACTTCAGGCATTTTGGCATTTTCTTCTCCCCAGTCTTCCTCCAGACTCTGGCACCTTGATTTCAGAATGACATGCAAAATTTGCTTTCATCCGAAAAAAGTACTTTGGACCACTGAGCAACAGTCCAGTGCTGCTTCTCTGTAGCCCATTTCCTGCACACGCCTGTGCACGGTGGCTCTGGATGTTTCTACTCCAGTCTCAGTCCACTGCTTCCGCAGGTCCCCCAAGGTCTGGAATCGGTCCTTCTCCACAATCTTCCTCAGGGTCCGGTCACCTCTTCTCGTTGTACAGCGATTTTTGCCACACTTTTTCCTTCCCACAGACTTCCCACTGAGGTGCCGTGATACAGCACTCTGGGAACAGCCTATTCGTTCAGAAATTTCTTTCTGTGTTTTACCCTCTCGCTTGAGGGTGTCAATGATGGCCTTCTGGACAGCAGTCAGGTCGGCAGTCTTACCCATGATTGCGGTTTTGAGTAATGAACCAGACTGGGAGTTTTTAAAAGCCTCAGGAATCTTTTGCAGGTGTTTAGAGTTAATTAGTTGATTCAGATGATTAGGTTAATAGCTCGTTTAGAGAACCTTTTCATGATGTGCTAATTTTTTGAGATAGGAATTTTGGGTTTTCATGAGCTGTATACCAAAATCATCAGTATTAAAACAATAAAAGAGCTGAAATATTTCAGTTGGTGTGCAATGAATCTAAAATATATGAAAGTTTAATTTTTATCATTACATTATGGAAAATAATGAACTTTATCACAATATGCTAATTTTTTGAGAAGGACCTGTATACATATTTAAAACTTTATAAATGGTCAACTTTAGCTTCCGCTAACTGTCGAACATGCATTCACAAAATGTATTTATTGGACTTCTTTTGGACTAATGAAAAATAACACCCATTAATTTCCATAATAAAGCTTAGAATAGTCATTTCTGGGTTACTTTAAATGGGGATAACCATCTGAGAGAGCCTTCTGCTATGAGCACTACAATGCTGATCAATATCATTCTTGGTTTGTTGGAGCAGGGTTAGCACTGAACTACACAGATAAGTAGATCTGTAAAAATATGATTACTCAAACATTCTTTTTGGCTATGTAGTCCCAGGCAGTATAGTTGATTGGCCCAGTGGAAAAGTTTCACTAAAAAGATAAGGTAATTAGTGTTGAGCTCAATCATGTCATTGCATTTAGAATCCAAATAAACACATAAGTTCACACAAGTTAATAACAAGGTGGCATAGTATCTTTAGGGTCCTATGTATATATATATATATATATATATATATATATATATATATATATATATATATATATATATATATATATATATATATATACATACATACAGTCTACCACTTAATTCGTTAATTTGTAAAGAATTTTATTTTTTGGGGGGAATATTTTACAGTAATGACAATCAATCACGCATTCCATTTTAATATTTTGGTTGTTTGGTAAGTGATACAGCAAAATCACAATGTATAGCTTTACAAAAACAAGAAAACAAGAATTCAAACTGAAAGCTGGAATAGACTATATGTAAAATAAAAAAATGTAAAAATATAAAAATGCTGTGACATCAAGCTGAAGTATAAAGTCAATTTGTTAATAATAATGAAAAAATAACATAAATGGTTGATATATTCTAATGAATAAGTGCATGACAGTATAACACTGATTTAAGAGTTTCCAGTGACATATAATTGTGTGTATATAATTAATTACTTTTTCGGCACAGTTTATTTTTATCACAATGTCTTAATTTTTCTTTTTCAATTACACTGTACACATTTATTTTTATTAAATAATGTTTTCCCAATGATTCTGTATATATGTACATTTTATTTATTTATTTTTTACAATATATAGAGCAAGGGTGTCAAACTCGATTCCTGGAGGGGCGGAGCTCTGCAGAGTTTTATTTAGGGTTGAATCTAAACTATGCAGGACTCCCACCCTCCAGGAATTTGGTTTGACACCCCTGATATACAATATATCATAAATGCTGCCATCCGGTGGTTTTCTAAAGAACAGCTTTCAAAACAACCTTACAATATGCATTGCGTGAACAAGAAAGTGGTATTCACAGGTCAAGTACAAGTTACCTGCAGAAGAACATTGTTTTGCTTTGGTTTTTATGAATATGAACCATGTGATAGTCTTATCAGTGAGAATAACACTAGTGATATCAAAACTTTCAGAATAAATAATAAAACCCATTCATAAGAGATATTTTTGGATGTCTTTTAAGCTTTCATTCTGCTGTTATTTTGACTTGTTGAAAACAATTGTTTTAAAATAACATAACAAAAGTATAGCAATGCTGACATAACAACATTTATTAATATTGCATAAGGTTAAATGGTTAACACTATTATAACTGCTCTAAGCTATTTATAGGCAAATTTAGAGATTTTAAAGGCCTGTAGTGTGAAGCAGTCATAAACTGCGAAGATTTAAGTTTGGGTATGTAATTTTGCACTCTGCTCAAAAGTTAAAGGTGCTGTAAGCGATGCCGGGAGTCGTAACTTCTTGTTGACGTTCAAATTGTTGTCAAACAAAACGGAGGCTAGCTAGACCCTCCCTCCTCCTCATCCGTGCAGTAACCCCCCAACCCCCACCCCCAAATCTTTCTTGTCGGTTATTGGCTGGAACAGTTTGTTATGTTTTGTGGCGCCGGTGAGCCCAGTTTGTTTTTCTTGTTGTTTGACAAGCAGCTAGCGGATAGTGAGGAGATGTTTGCTGGATGTGACAAAAAAAATTTTGGCCTAAAAAATGTGTGACATCACTTAGAGCACCTTTAAATATGATAGGTAAAAATCTTGAAGTTACAAAGTAATATATAAAGAAAAAAAATATTATAAAACCTATATTTTGTAGGTCTTTTCTGATACACATTTTATATTTCAAATTACTTTCCTTTTTTCCTTTCCTTCATATTTCAAATTGCTTTCCTTTTACGCCTTTAACATATAAGAGCATTACGCTTTGATTTGCTAATCTTGGAGGCTCCTCTAAAGGGACGGGGCTTTCAAAGTGATAGAATATAATAATAACCCTTCAAATTGGTTATTGAAATTATTTTGTTGCCCACCCTAATTTCAAAACCTCCTAACAACGAACAGTATGGTGTGTAATGTAATGCACCAGAGCAACAAGAGGAATACCAAAAATGTATATGGTATTCTTGATGAACAAGTGGCCTTATAAACAATAACTAATTATATATATATATATATATATATATATATATATATATATATATATATATATATATATACATACATACATACATACATATACATACATACATACAGTATTGTTCAAAATAATAGCAGTACAATGTGACTAACCAGAATAATCCAGGTTTTTACTACAGCCGTTGACTGTACAAACTCAAAACTATTTTGTACAAACGTTTTTGTTTCTAGGATTTAGCAATCCTGTAAAACACTAAACTAATATTTTTAAAACTGCTTCACATCTGTATGGCATGGAGTCCACTATTCCACTCGTTTCTTTAACAACATTCCACAATTCATTTACATTTCTTGGTTTTGCTTCAGAAACAGCATTTTTGATATCACCCCACAAGTTCTCGATTGGATTAAGGTCTGGGGATTGGGCTGGCCACTCCATAAAATTAATTATGTTGGTTTGGAACCAATGCTCATTTATTAGTGTGTTTGGGGTCATTGTCTTGTTGAAACAACCATTTCAAGGGGATGTCCTCTTCAGCATAAGGCAACATGACCTCTTCAAGTATTTTGATGTATGCAAACTGATCAATGATCCCTGGTATGCGATAAATAGGCCCAACACCATAGTAGGAGAAACATGCCCATAGCATGATGCTTGCACCACCATGCTTCACTGTCTTCACTGTGTACTGTGGCTTGAATTCAGAGTTTGGGGGTCGTCTCACAAACTGTCTGTGGCCCTTGGACCCAAAAACAACAATTTTACTCTCATCAGTCCACAAAATGTTCCTCCATTTCTCTTTAGGCCAGTTGATGTGTTCTTTGGTAAATTGTAACCTCTTCTGCACATGAGGTTTTTTTTTAACAGAGGGACTTTGCGGGGGATTCTTGAAAAAAGATTAGCTTCACACAGACGTCTTCTAACTCTCACAGTACTTACTCGTAACTCCTGACTGTCTTTGATCATCCCGGAGCTGATCATTGGCTAAACCTTTGCCATTCTGGTTATTCTTCGATCCATTTGGACGGTTGTCTTCAAATTTCTTCCACGTCTTTCTGGTTTTGCTCTACATTTTAAGGCATTGGAGATAATTTTAGTTGAACAGCCTATAATTTTTTGCATCTCTTTATAGGTTTTCCCCTCTCCAATCAACTTTTTAATCAAAGTACGCTGTTCTTCTGAACAATGTCTTGAACGACCCATTTCCCTCAGGCTTTCAAATGCATGTTCAACAATTGCTGGCTTCATCCTTAAATATGGGCCACCTAATTCACACATTTTTTCACAAAATTGATGACCTCAGTGATTGAATGTCACACTGCTATTTTTTTGAACACACCCCTTTAACTAATTGCCCAATTGCACAGCCTTACGAGCGTGCATCTTATGAATGCTGGGTCTTGTTCGTTTTCTGAGAATCTACTGCACCTACTGGTAACTTGTTTACCATGTAGCAATAAAGAACATACTAAAAACCTGGATTATTCTGGTTAGTCACATGGTTACTGGTTAGTTAGTACTGCTATTATTTTCAACAATACTGTATATATATAAACATGCAGAGTTGTTTTATATTTAGATTTATATCTTATTTAGATTTATAATATTTATATATACCTATATTTATGCAAAGTTGTTGTATTGATAACTACAATTATTATTAAACTTAATATAATATGGATAAAGTATGGTTTGATTTTTGTGGTCCAGGGGTTTCAAACTATTTCTAGACCCTCGCCAGTACTGCACATTTTGGTTGTCTCTCTTGTTTAACCCAGATAAATAAGTCATCAGCTGATGAATAGGCAAATCCATGACCTGAGCTTGTTGGTATGATTGATAGGGCTCAGACTTTCCCTCTAAAATCTGTATTAATTCATTAATCACTGTTATTTACCAGTGATATATTTATCAATGCTTCTCAAACCTGTCCTGGGGACCCCCAACCCTTGCACATTTTGGACAGGACAGGACAGGTTTGAAAAGCAATTGGAAAACAGGCCAAAAATATGCAATGGACTCACCCCTTATAATTACCAGGTTTGACTACCCCTATCTTTTTTTTTTTTTATCTTAAAGCTACTCAAATGCTCCTCAATACCCCTGTCATAATATCAGCTGCAAGAACACATGCAGCCTGAACTCTGAAGCTGCATCTGGCAAAAAGGTTGCAGCACAGAAATGTACGAACATTACCACTACTTGGGTTGAGTGATCCTGCATAGTGCACCTTTAAGATTAAGAAGTTTTAAGAATAGTTATATCTGTTAATGAGAAGGATATGTCCACATACAGTACATCTGGCCAATGTATATTTGGCAACAATTTTTTTTTTTCATGAAAATCTAGATGGCA
Source organism: Carassius carassius (assembly GCF_963082965.1). NCBI lineage: Eukaryota > Metazoa > Chordata > Actinopteri > Cypriniformes > Cyprinidae > Carassius > Carassius carassius. The sequence goes on along the minus strand of NC_081793.1, from coordinate 9,638,982 downwards.
GTTGAGTAATCTGCTTTATCATCTTTCCTCACTCTCCTCAGCCAAAGAGTTTGATGAAGCAGGGGTGGCAGTATGGTTTGTTGTCCTGCTCTTTGAAGCACCCTTTGCTGAGGGGTTTCAGGCAGAAGTGGCACACCAGATGCTGTGGATGAAACTTGGCACCCATTGCAGTGACACAGCGCCCCAGGATGGGTTGCTGGCATGCCTGGCATACACTTCCTCTGGATTGGTGGTAGTGAGCTTCACACAAGGGTTGTCCCTCATGCTCAAAGAAACTCCCGTTCACAAATGGGCTATAGCATTCCTGCAGAAAATAATGAACATTAAACGCTGGGTTAAGTTACAAACCATGAGAGACCAAGAAATTAGATATTTTCTTGTTTAGCACTGTAAAGCTGCTTTGAAAAAATCTGTATGGCATTAAGTGCTACATAAATAAAGGTGAATTAACTTTGAATTTTAAACATCTAAAATATTTTTTACCACAGAAGAGATTTGTGTAATCTGAAAAGGAATCTAAGATTCTTTGAATGTGAAAAAGCTTGCATTTGTAATATGTTTTGTAGCATGAAAACAGCTAAACAAATTAAATAGTTCTATTAAGGCCCTGATATACTTCAAATAAAATCAAAGAACGAACTGATATGATGTCATTTTGAACAAAATCAGGCTCAAACAATGTTCATCTTGAGTTTGTTTTGGCAATTCAAAACAGCTGACCAAAGCAAACTTTCTGGGGGAGTTCGTTTCGGCTCCTAAACACCTTTGAGTTTCTATTGGTCCCTGGTGGTTACGCAATCGGTGGATGTGTTCTGAAACTCCAGCTTCTTTGACGTGCAATTTATTATTTTTTTCGGTTCATTTCTCATTCAACGGAGGTCAGGCAAGAGAGAACAATATCTCCGGCCTAGTCACTAGCAACATGAATTCACTGTAGTGTTGCACAGATACAGTACAGACCAAAAGTTTGGACACACCTTCTCATTCAAAGAGTTTTCTTTATTTTCATGACTATGAAAATTGTAGAGTCACACTGAAGGCATCAAGGGCTATTTGACCAAGAAGGAGAGTGATGGGGTGCTGCGCCAGATGACCTGGCCTCCACAGTCACCGGACCTGAACCCAATCGAGATGGTTTAGCGGTGAGCTGGACAGCAGACAAAAGGCAAAAGGGCCAACAAGTGCTAAGCATCTCTCGGGGAACTCCTTCAAGACTGTTGGAAGACCATTTCAGGTGACTACCTCTTGAAGCTCATCAAGAGAAAGCCAAGAGTGTGCAAAGCAGTAATCAAAGCAAAAGGTGCATGGCTACTTTGAAGAACTTAGAATATGACATATTTTCAGTTGTTTCACACTTTTTTGTTATGTATATAATTCCACATGTGTAAATTCATAGTTTTGATGCCTTCAGTTTGAATATACAATTTTCATAGTCATGAAAATAAAGAAAACTCTTTGAATGAGAAGGTGTGTCCAAACTTTTGGTCTGTACTGTATATCTGCACCTGTACGATCACTCGCAGAGAGACTTTAAATATTCAGAGAAAGCATTAATTCCTAGAAAGAAATGGCAACATAGCTTGGTGTCGACGACCCGGAGTTATGCAAAAAGCGATGCAGAGAAACATCCAAGACACGTTTTCCAAAGCCATGAAAAGAATGATTGGAAAGAGTAAAGATATAGGTTAGGAAGTACCACATACATGTTTCAAATAAATGTTACACCATACTGCTGTTGCTGTTGTTCTTTTAATAAGCAAATTTAAAGGGTATACAATAAATGAAATGCCAAATGAACATACAATAATAAACCTTCACATCATGCTAAAGTTTTACAGACTGAGACATTCACACTTCCCATAAAGGACTGATTATGGTTCTTTTGTATTGCAAACATAATACTTGACTCTGAACTGCTGCTAAACATTATTCTATTGTCTATTATATTCTGACCATTGGTGCACGTCTCACACCTAATTGCCTACACTTCATTTTATCGTTGTGTTTAGGGGATACACACGAGCGTCATGAGTCATGTTTACATTAATCTACACCCCGCCTCCAGCAGCATGGGGCTGTCGGAATGTTCGGAAACAGTATACCATCGCTCAGCCTTTTCAAACTTCTTTTTCCCCCTAAACGAAGAACGAAAACTAACTTTGTTTGAAGTATACCGGGGCCTTTAGTATGGTTCACTAAAAATGGCTGCACTTTTCATTGAAATGCAGGTAAACAAAAACCTTTGCATGCAAAGCTTCAAAAAGATTACAATCAATAAATATAGCTGCAAGCAGCAATTACGGGGCCAAGCTCTCTAGCGGCAAAATTAGGAGTTAAACATGGCATGGAGCATCAGACCAAATGCAACAATGAGTAATAAAAGCAATTTTAGGATGATTGTAAATGAAATGGCAAAAAAAAAAAAAAAAAAACATCAATTCAACCTCTAATAATATGATTTAATGTCTATTCACTTTTGACCAACAGGTGGCGCTGTAATCAAATCATCTGTGGTGTGTTCTGTGTGAGGTGACAATGGCACACACAAAGTTTGTTGTCATTATGTCAAAGCTTCGTAAAGATATAGCCTCAGACTCATTTTGGCACTATGTCTAAAATTTGTAATGTGCTTTACGAAAACGGTTTTGTCAATCGACAGGAAAACCATAACTTTTTGTCAGCACAGTCTGACTCGATTTTGGTGAAAATGGAACCAACAGTTGAGGAGTTAGAAAAAGTAGGTTTTTAACATAAATCAAAATGGCGGACAGGGATTTCAGGTTTCCTACAAAAATATTGTTATGTTTGTTGTCGGCATGACCCAAATAATATTTTAAGTTTCATTACAATAGCCTAATGCAATCAAAAGTTATTAGCATTTTTGGAAAAGGTTAATCAATGATTAATTACTCTTGACCAATAGGTGGCCCTGTTACCAAATTGATGTGCCATGGTCAGTGTGAGGTGACAATGCCACATACAAAGTTTGGTGCAAATATGCCATCTTTACAGCAAATTCGTTCATGCGCTAAACAAAAATTGTTTTGTATATCGGCATGAAATCCATAACTTTTTGCCAGCTTGGTCTGAAGATGTTCCGAGCCAAATTTGGTGAAAATTGGACGAACGATCTAGGAGGAGTTTGAAAAAGTAGGTTTTCAACATGAATCAAAATGGCGGACAGGAAGTTTAGTCAATCGTGGCAGAATTGGTATTGATGTTGTCGGCATGATGCAAGGAATCTATCAACATCAGTCTGATTACAATAGGTTAATGTAAGCAAAAGTTATTACCATTTTTCCTAATTTCATCATAACTTTTGACCACAAGGTGGCGCTGCCACAAAACATTTTTAGGACAATCAGGGCATGAAGCCAAACATTTTTGTAATTATTTTGTAACGATATGCTAATGCGTTCGAAAAATACAGCAACCCTTCTACTGTCCTGCAGCCAACAACTACAGCAGCTGAAGTAAGCACAAAGATACTTCTACTTGCAACACTGGCCTGCACATCCTAGTATTTCAATCCTGTTACTTTTAACCCCCTTTTTTCTTTTCAGTGTCCTCCAGCTCACGTAGCAGACATTAGCATAAGGCAACCTCTGCTAGCAGTGCAAGCTACATGGGTTCTTCAAGACAACACACACCCCAGCCGCTTCCCACGACCCACAGCTACAGCAGCTGAAGCAAACGTGAAGCCGCCTCCATTCGTAAACACGCCCACAACTCTTCCGCTCCCTCATGTTACTAACCATTTTTTACGAAATGACTGGCAACATGGGAACTATTTTCTCTAATACATTAGAAGCTGTTGCCCCCATTAAATTGAAAAAGGTTAGAGAAAAATGTACTGTGCCATGGTATAACAGTAATACTCACTCTCTCAAGAAAGTAACTAGTAGTCTTGACGCAAGTGGAGAAAAACTAACTTGGAAGTTTTTAGAATTGCATGGAAAAACAGTATGTCCAGCTATAGACAGGCTTTAAAAACTGCTAGGGCAGAGCATAAACACAAACTCATGGAAAATAACCAAAACAATCCAAGGTTTTTATTTAGCACAATGGCTAAATTAACAAATTACCAGACGCCACCGAATTAAAATATTCCATCAACGTTTAATAGTAATGACTTTATGAATTTCTTCACTGATAAAATAGATAACATTAGAAATACAATAGCGAATGTAGATTCATCCAGCGTCTAACACTTCAGTTTCACCCATCACACCCAAAGATAAACTGCAGTGCTTTACAAATATATGACAAGAAGAGCTAAATAAACTTATCACCGTATCTAAACCAACAACATGTTTATTAGATCCTGTACCCACTAAATTACTGAAAGAGTTGTTACCTGTAGCCGAAGAACCGCTTCTCAATATCATTAACTCATCGTTATCTTTAGGTCACGCCCCAAAACGATTTAAGCAGGCCCCACCATAGCACAGAAACTGCACTTGTCAAAATGACAAATTACCTGCTTCTTGCTTCAGATCAAGGCTGCATCTCATTTCTAGTTTTACTTGATCTTAGTGCTGCGTTCGGCACCATAGATCATGACATACTCATAGATCGATTACAAAACTATACAGGTATTCAAGGGCAGGCTCTAAGATGGTTTAGGTCCTACCTGTCCGATCGCTACCATTTTGTTTATTTAAATGGGGAGTCATCTCATTTATCACCAGTAAAATATGGAGTGCCACAAGGATCCGTCCTAGGTCCCCTTCTATTTTCAATATACATGTTGCTCCTTGGTAATATTATTAGAAAATACGGGATTAGTTTCCACTGTTATGCTGATGATACTCAGCTATATATCTCAACGAGACCAGATTCAACTTCTAAATTATCTAAGCTAACAGAGAGTGTTAAAAATTTAAAAGATTGGATGAGCAATAACTTTCTCCGATTAAATTCGGATAAGACAGAGATATTAATTATTGGACCAAAAAACACCACACAGAATCTTGTAGATTACTTTTTTCAACTAGACGGATGTACTGTTACTTCCTCTACAGTCAAAAATCTGGGTGTTATATTAGACAGCAACTTGTCTTTTGAAAATCATATTTCCCATGTTACAAAAACTGCATTCTTCCATCTTAGAAACATTGCCAAGCTACGAAACATGTTATCTGTTTCTGTTGCAGAAAAGCTAGTTCATGCATTCATGACCTCTAGACTGGACTATTGTAATGGACTTGTAGGTGGTTGTCCTGCATCTTCAATAAACAAACTACAGGTAGTCCAAAATGCAGCAGCTAGAGTCCTTACCAGGTCAAGAAAATATGATCATATTACCCCAATTTTACAGTCTCTGCACTGGCTACCTATTAAGTTCCGTATCAGTTACAAATTATCATTACTTACCTATAAAGCCCTAAATGGTTTAGCTCCTGCATACCTAACTAGCCTTCTACCACGTTACAATCCATCACGCTCCCTAAGGTCACAAAACGCTGGACTTTTGGTAGTTCCTAGGATAGCAAAGTCCAGTAAAGGAGGTAGAGCTTTTTCACATTTGGCTCCCAAACTCTCGAATAGCCTTCTTGATAATGTTCGGGGTTCAGACACACTCTCTTAAAATCTAGATTCTGTTTAAATCTAGATTAAAAATGCATCTCTTTCGCCAAGCATTTGAATAATCTATCTTAAATTGTGAGTGTAGTTGAATCTGATCAAATGCACATTCTTATTCTTTAGCTTGGGTTAAACTAATTAATTTTACTTTGTTGGATCAGCAGCTATGCTAATGATGTCTCTATGTATTTGTTTCTGTGTTTTGCCATGGATGTAACTAGGATTTACACAAGCTCCGGTCTGGATCCAGAACACCTGAGAAGAGATGATGCTGACCCTCAGAGGACCTCAGATGATGCTAACCCTGAATCAACAAACATAACTAACAATATTACTACAAGTGTGACTGCATCATATAATAACTATTAATTATTAATAATATTAATAATGTTCATCGTCTGGCTGACTACGTCTTGTATACATTTTTCTAAAAATCCTGTCATACGTGCACAAACTGACAGTCACCACTTATAAGCTACTACTAAATATTGTAGAAACATAATTTTCTGTAAAGTTGCTTTGTAACGATTTGTATTGTAAAAAGTGCTATACAAATAAACTTGAATTTAATTGAATAGATCTCTCCTCCTCCTCTCATGCTCCCCTTTACTTCTCTATGTTCCGCCACACCCTAACCATCCTTCCGAACACCCCAGTGTCTGCTCCTGCATGAGCCTTTTCTGTATCTCCCCACTGCCGCAGCAGTGTCTGTTCCCGCAGGAGCCTTTTCTGTATCTCCCCACTGCCACAGCAGTGTCTGCTCCCCCAGGAGCCTTTTCTGTATCTCCCCACTGCCAGAGCAGTGTCTGCTCCCGCAGGAGCCTTTTCTGTATCTCCCCACTGCCACAGCAGTGTCTGCTCCCGCAAGAGCCTTTTCTGTATCTCCCTACTGCCGCAGCAGTGCCTGCACCCGCAGGGGCCCTTTCTGTCTTTCCCTACTGCCGCAGCAGTAGCCACTCCCACAGGAGCCTCCAAAAAAAAAAAAAACTCAGATTCTCTCAGAAATTTCTAGATGTCATGTTTTTATTGGCTTTTTCGGTTTTCTGAGATGCTCAGAAATTGTAATAACCCCTAAATTCAACCCCAAACTCCACCTGACAATCTCTGATTCATCTATACTTGATAGCAAAACTATCGCTTACTTCATTAATTAAAGTAAGATGGACCAAGAAAGGAAAGGCCACTACATGTAAAATTTTTAATGTCCATTCTCCAATTCAGCCGCAGCTCCCTTTGGACAGTAGTAAGTAGACAGCAGTAACAGCAGCAGTCCCTCCATCAGTCGCTTACTCGGCATCGGACGGGGCTCCCCTACCGGTGCAGCAGACCCACGGCTCCCTTCGGTCGCAGGGTGAACCCCCCCGTCTGAGTTATGTTTGGTCGCAGTCAGAGCCCTCCATCAGACTCATCAAACCATGCCTTGCATTTAGTCACAAGGGGGACTCGCCCTTTCAGTGCAGCAGAGCCGCAGCTTCCTTCGGACGCAGCAAGAGTCCATCCACCAGTCGTGTTCCATTTAGCGTCAATCAGGGCTCTCCCCTCCGGTGCAGCACTCCCGATGTAACAGAGCCGCGGGCCCCCTTCGGACACTGGGAGACCATATGACGGGGCTCTCCCTTCCGTTGCAGCAGAGCCGCAGCTCCCTTCGGATACAGCAAGAGTCCCTCATTTTTGACATCCGGCATCGTGCTCCTCTCATAGCGGCATGTAGCGCTCGCCAGTAAGACGTTGCGAGCTGCAGCTATCGTCGAACTCTGCACGGGCCCTCCCGATCGCTCTGTGCTTTTCTCTCTTCTCAGCATGCATATTTTGGGGGGCAACTAAATTTAGCTCTCTGGCTGCTGTCCTATGCCTTTAAGCTTCTTTTGGGGAGTTCTTTAGGTTCAGGCTATGCTCTGGGCCCGGACCCCTCCCCCAGGACAGCACCCCAAAATATGCTTACTATTTGCTTTCAGATTAGATGTATGGGTGAACTCGTGAAATAAGGTTTTATTAACAAAGTTTGGGAGGAGCACGATCAGATAATCATCCAATTTGGCACAGGTGCATCTCGTTTAGCTAACCATCTTAACTAGCACAACAAGTGTATATATATCCAGCCTTCCTACCTCCTGTCCTATGACAGTTTTTCGGCATCCCTCCTCCACCCCCACTCCTCATTCTAATCTATTTTATCCCAAATTAGTGATAGGGAGAGTTCTTTGGGTTCGGGATATGCTCCGGGCCCGGACCCCTCCCTCAGGACAGCATGCCAAAATATGCTTACTATTCACTTTCAGATTAGATGTAAGGATGAACTCGTGAAAAGCAGTGTGTGGAGCTAATGGAAGAATGTAAGAAACTCAGAGATAAATGTAACGATCTTGAGTCTCACTCCAGACGTAATAATATCCAGCTGGTAGGTGTTGCAGAGAAGGAAGAAAACGGCAGACCCTCCGAATGTATTGCGGGGTTACTTCCAAAACTGCTGGGAGCAGAAAATATCACCAAACTATCGTGATCGACCGGGAACACAGGACGCTGCGTAAACCGAGAGACAATCTTCAAAGAGCGTTTGTCATCAGGATACATCATTATCAAACGAAAGAGTTAATAATGAAGCTGGCCAGAGAGAAATCTCTTGAGTATAAAGGGAATAGGGTGCACATTTTCCCAGATCTGTTGGTGGATGTGTTGAGGCAGAGATATCGCTTTAGCGAAATAAAGAAGAAATGCAAGAATCTTGGCATCAAGTAGGGCTTTCGGTTCCCATTTACACTTATCATCACCGCAAAGGAATGCGAGACCAAAACTTTTGACACACCAGAGGATGCTGAAGCCTACTTGAAGAAAGTCATTCAGAACTGGCCTGTGGACTAAGTGAAGCGAACTTGGCATTTTAAGGCAGACTTAAACTATTTTAAATAAATTATTTAAGGGTCAAAGTAACAAAGGACAATTAAGAGACTTATTGCTTTGTTTTATTACAACAGAGGAGGATGGCTTTTTTTCCCTTCTTTTTCTTTTCTGGGATACGGAAGATTACGTTACATCGGTGTCAGTCACATACTCATTTAGTTTTTTTTTTGGAGTACAATCTGTATGACTTGTACTTATATAACATCTATGAAAGAGGGCAGGGGTGAGGTTTTGTTTCTGACACTTATAGTAGAACATATTGCGATTATTAATGTTTCCATGTTTATGTAAAGCAAAAAAATAAAATAATACAACTTTATAATATAACATTATAACATTCTCAAAAATCATTAGAAAATGTATTTAAAATGTATTCATAGAAAGTTAATTTCAAATATGAGATATTGTATAGGCTTCAGCCTAATGCATAAAAAAAGAGGGCTTTCATTTCGATTTACAGTCTAATGCACGTTTTTGAATGAAAAATCCTGACCTTGGCCGTTGGTCTTCTGTACAATGCTGGACGTTTATGACACTTTAGTCACTTCACAATTTACTCTGAATCAAGCCATTACAAATAAATAAATAAATAAATCCTTGAACAAAATAAGATGTGAGAAATCATGAATAATAGGATAAAACTGCGCCATGAAAAACTATAAATCATCCAAAAAGTAGGATATTAACATGGAATGTTTAGATTACATTTAAGGTATGCATTAGCTATGCCATAAAAATGAAAGCGATTGAAAAGTTGTCTTATTGTTGAGTGTTATAAGATAGGCCTTGTTCTAGCACATATGTTGGTACTATAGTCACATTAATGTCACAAATTATGAAAGACTTGAAACTTAAATGTAATAATTTGCTGATTTTCAGCAGGTCACACATGGGCCTACTCATTCGTTATCTAGCCTTTTTTTATCAGATTGTATTCCCATATACAGAGCCCATGACAAGCCGAAAATTATGTCCATGAATTAAGAAATGTAGCACTTTTTATTGTTCCTTTGTATTAATTAAAACATGTTTAAAAAATAATTAATCTATTAAAAAATAAATAGATTAAATAATAAATTAAAAAAATAATACCGATAATAGTACAGTTTTGAATACAGACTTTGGCCGTGTGAGAGACTGGGGGAATCTGTAATATTAAAAAAAATGAATTAGAAAACACAATACAGCTTAACAATTTTTAAATTTAATTAGAAAACAACCCTTGATTCAAACATTCATTGCTACACACAGAAATCAGGTACAGCCCTGCACGGACCTCAAACCTAAGCCCTGTAGCTGGTCCAGCAGGTGATCACTGGCAGTCCAGTTCATAATGAAAATAGATATATTAGGCCTAAAAGATCAACATTTGAACACTATTATAAACACACAAGAATTATCTGCATGATGACACTGTTAATTATTGCAAAGTTATTGCAAAATTATTTATTAATCCATAATTCAGTGGCAGAAGGGAGTCAGTGATTTCAACGACAGGTTCAAATCCCGGATTATGGTGTCGTTTTTTTTATATATATATAAATAATTAAATAATACAGAAAACTGTTTCAGTTATTAAAATAGTTAAGTTTTGTATGTAATAGCAAAGTGATTATGTTTTGTTTAGTTTTTTATTAAGAAAAATGTTTGGAACATTTTTTGTTCGTTAAATATATGTTTTAAGGGTTTTTTAAGTAACGACCATGCTGTTATGCTGTCACCATGCTGCAATATGGTGACATGCCAATCAGCTAATCAACTCAAAACACCCGCAAAGGTTTCCTGAGCCTCCAAAATAGTCTCTCAGTTTGGTTCACTAGGCTACAAAATCAAGGGGAAGACTGCTGATCTGACAGTTGTCCAGAAGACAATCATTGACACCCTTCACAAGGAGGGTATGCCACAAACATTCATTGCCAAAGAAGCTGGCTGTTCACAGAGTGTTGTATCCAAGCATGTTAACAGAAAGTTGAGTGGAAGTGTCACAGTATCTGGTCTGTGTTTCCCTGGGTGTCCACTAGTGGTCTCACTTCCCCATAGTCACCCCACTGCAGGCACTATAGTCGTGGCCAAAAGTTTTGAGAATTACATAAATATTGGAAATTGGAAAAGTTTTTATAATAGCAATTTGCATATACTCCAGAATGTTATGAAGAGTGATCAGATGAATTGCATAGTCCTTCTTTGCCATGAAAATGAACTTAATCCCAAAAATACCTTTCCACTGCATTTCATTGCTGTCATTAAAGGACCTGCTGAGATCATTTCAGTAATCGTCTTGTTAACTCAGGTGAGAATGTTGACGAGCACAAGGCTGGAGATCATTATGTCAGGCTGATTGGGTTAGAATGGCAGACTTGACATGTTAAAAGGAGGGTGATGCTTGAAATCATTGTTCTTCCATTGTTAACCATGGCCACATTTCTCACAAGCCTTTGTCCCATTCATCACTGTTAATTGCACTCAACTGTCTCCAGCTTCATCATTTGCACCTGTCTATTTAAACCGTCTATTTAAAGTCTGTTTCTATCTGTTTCATGGAGCCATTGTTTTCTGTCACCCGGTTTTCTCGTGTTCCCTTGTGTTTTCTTGTTTCTTGTTTTAGGACTGCCTTCCCTGTTATTGACCTCTAGCCTGTTTTGGATTTTGTTATTGGATTACCCCATTAAACACTGCACTGTTAGCAATTGATGTAATTTTACAATACATTTTATAACAATACACTGTATTCATGGTTTTTATTGTAAATGCAAATGCATGATGGGAAATTGAAGGACAGTCCTGTAATATTATTGTAACTACACTGTAGAAGCATTGTTTTACAGACACCACAAAGCATTGTGGGATAGCATTAAAACTGGTACTTTCATATTCTTTCTAACATAAAAAGTCCAGTTTCCATATTAGTATAATGTTATTTTAAGGTTAGTAAAATGTTCCTGCAACATTCTCTCAGTCATTCAAACACCTGCAGTGAACAAGCAAGAAAGAAAGAGAAATAAGAACACAAACTACAACTTTCTTCAGCCACAACTCCGCAAACAGCATTACCAGCTTCACTTATAGTAATACTAACCAGAATGATTTTATTTCTGTCATGCATCTACAGAAGTTCTTATTGAGAATTCACAGAGGTTAAGATGTTGATGTCTTATTGAAAATGTTTTTTTTTAGATCACCTTCATAGAGATCAGGGTTTGCTTCAGTTTTGCTCTTGACCCTCAACTTTTGCTGCAATACTTTTTTCTGCAGCAGTTGCAGTTGTTTTCAGAAAACATTTCTGCATATATAAAGCAGATCAGCAAGTCTGTTTTAATAGCAACCGGGTGCACTAAAATGGTTTAAGTGAACCAACTGATATAAAAATAAGTAATTTGAAACACTGTTGTGGCACCACATACGTAATGCACACAGACTGCATACGCACTGCAGACGGAGTATGTGAGAAACAGTATGTGTCTTGTCAAAGTTTCCATTGGGAAGTTTCTTAAAAAAAAAAAAAAAATTCCCTGAAACAAACCCGGCGGCTTCAGCTGCATCCATGTTAACACATCACGTTTGATGTGGTAATTTCATAGTAGGCATACACACAGGTTCGAAGACTCGTTCTCGCCACCTACAGTGCAAATAGACCCAGCTCTCAACCCAACTTTGAGAATAAATTAACGGCGATATTTTTTTTAATCGCCCGATAAAAGTTTCCCGTTAACGCAGCATGTTAACACCGATAACGGCCCACCACTAATATATATATATATATATATATATATATATATATATATATATATATATATATATATATATATATATATATATATATATATATAATGGTTAGAGAGTTGGACTCCCAATCGAAAGGTTGTGAGTTCGAGTCCCGGGCCGGCAGGAATTGTGGGTGGGGGGAGTGCATGTAAAGTTCTCTCTCCACCTTCAATACCACGACTTAGGTGTCCTTGAGCAAGGCATCGAACCCCCAACTGCTCCCCGGGCGCCGCAGCATAAATGGCTGCCCACTGCTCCGGGTGTGTGCTCACAGTGTGTGTGTGTGTATTCACTGCTCTGTGTGTGTGCATTTCGGATGGGTTAAATGCAGAGCACAAATTCTGAGTATGGGTCACCATACTTGGCTGAATGTCACTTCACTTACACTCACTTACACACTTCACTTACTTCACTTATATATATATATATATATATATATATATATATATATATATATATATTCTTTTTTTTTTGACAAGTAATTCTCTTCTTTTCATTACTTTTAATTTGTTGTAAGAAATCAAATACACTGCTGGACAATAATCAATCATTTGTAATCAATATTTTTTCCTGATGAAAATTTTATGATTGTTTTATATAGTACATTTAATTAGCAATTATTTAAATTTTCTGCATAGAATAAGGTGGAAAATATACTTTATAGTTTCTGTACTGTAATACATTATGTCAATTAGCACTGTGTCATTCATAAATTGTATATATTTATTGTGGGGGTATTTTCCTTATTGTTTCATCGGTTCATTCTGTTTTTTTATGAGCTTAATTTTAGCTGCAGATAAAGCCTGGCATGTCTTTGAGAGCGAGATCACTTCTCTTTCAGTGTGAAAACTTCTTTATCTCATTTTCACTGAGAGAAAATGCGCCCGTTGTCTGTTTGCTGCGTCAGAGACGAACGGAGCATGGGTGCAATCCTGTGACAGTCTCGGGCGTTAATAGTGGAGCGTGTGAGGGACAAATGCGAGGCATGAACACTGGTCAAGGTCTCTATTAAATTGTGCTTGTAGTAATTTAATGTGTATATATTTTGAAAGCAATGAAACGTTATAGCAATCACGATTCATTCGATTCTAAGCTTTTTAAATCGATTACTGTCCGGGATCGGCGATTCACGATTCAAAAAATCATGTTTCAAGATTGATGCATATGCATTGTCAGGGTTTGTAATCAATACATCGAGAAAACGAGTGAATCTTTACACCCCTAGAGGTAGAGCATTTTTGCATTTGGCTACCAAATGCTGTAATAGCCTTACTGATAACGTTAGGGGTTCAGAAAAACTCTCTCTGTTTAAATCTAATTGAAGACACATCTCTTTGGCCAAGCATTCAAATAATGCATCTTATAATCTTGGATTGCAGTCAAATATGATCAAATGCGCATTATCATTCTTAAGCTTGGGTTAAACAACTTAATTTTACTTGGTTGGAACAGCAGCTATACTAATTATGTTTCTGTTTTTGCCATGGGATATAACTAGGATTAACACAAGCTTCCGTCTGGATCCAGAACACCGAAGAAGAGATTAAGCCAACCCCTCAGAGGACCTAAGATGATGCCAACCCTGAAACAACATAAAGAACTACCAAATTTTGCTTTAAGTTAGACTGCATCATAATAATTGTATACAAATAAAATTGGATTTAATTGAACTGAATTGAAAGATGAGGCATTCTAGCCGGGAAAGAGAAAATATGTCTTCTGGAATGATACTTTGGAGAGAATGCTGAGATTGTTACACACAGAAGACACAGTGAGGTAATGAGTGGAAGATCAGATGGGCAAGCTCCTCCTTAAAAATAGTTTAGGAGCTCCATTTCATTGAGTCAGATGTTGATTTACTAATTCCACTGACAAAGTTTATTCAGTCAAGGATTTATTAGATTGACCTGGTTCATAAGTATCAATTGTTTATGAATCTGACTGCGTTGGTCATGCCGTACATTTTTAATTCAATAAAAAAGAAACAACTCAGTAGAGTCATTTATTCATGAACTGGACTATGGTGGTCAAGTTGTTTGTTTTTGTGTGCAGCTAGTGAGGACAAAACAGTAGAAATATTTTTTTTCTTAATTTTGTTTCAAGCTTACTATCAGTGGGCATTATGTATGTTCAAAAATCTAATCTGCTCTGGGCATCAATCATCCACTGATTCAAGCAAGAGCCATTAGTTTTAAACGATTTTTACTAGATTTTAGGTAGGTTTCAACAAGATTTTAACGAAGCTGATTCATAAATGTCAAATATATATATTTTTTACCTGTATTTAATAGCTTAAATGTTCATTAAAAAAAAATGTTTTTGAATATTTTTTTGGTTAATAAGTTTATAATAAACCCACCATAAGAAATACTTACTAAAGTAAAAAGCACTAGCCCTGGTCTTCCTAAAGAAGTTTGAGTGACCTATAAAATGTTATGTTGTACACTACTGCAGAATGTGGCCTTGACAGTAAAATCACAACTCTTCATATGTGGTATAACACAATCAAATACATTGTACCTCAGAATCCAGCAACTACTTACCCTACAAACAAAGCATTGAGGATGCCACAGAGCACTTAGAGCTGAGATGTAATTCTCCATGATGGGCTGGGAACAACCCTGACAACGAGAGGCAAAGAGGGCCAGAAAACACTTCTGGCAGTACTGCTTGCCATCACGGTCATGAAAACCTGAGGAGAAGAAGCATACAGTAATCTGTCATCTTTGAGACCTACAATCATTAGGCACTAAGACACTTCCTAATAATAATTAAAAAAATAAAATAAAAACTCAAGAAACCTGGCGCTATTATTACTTGTATAATAAATAGCTTGGACTAATTTATGAGGCAATGAAGATGAGCCAATAATGCAATAATGGAAAACACTATCTTAGTAAGTCAGTTTGTTCAGAAAGTACATTAAATGGTTAAAAAAATGTTCTAGATGTCTATTCACAGTCAACCAATTTCAGCAAAAAATGTCATTAGCTCTATTCGGATGGTAATTGTTTCTCAAGTAGACATAAGTAAAAATAGACTTACATGGCAACTCAGTGATAAAACCCATATGTTTATGTATCATTTGTTTATGTTTATGTATCATCAGATGGCAATTTAGCAAAAGTATTTTGGCAAAGCCAGCATCAAACTACGATTAACAGTTAACCGTGAAATGTACTGAACACATGAATAAATTAGCACTGACATGCATGACTGGGAAGTTTGCTAAACATAAACTGAATACATTTTTCTCTGACATCAGGATCCTTCAGCAGCATACACAAAAATATTGTTTTTCCACAGCCAGGAACGGCACATCATCTATCTGGCATCGCAATTTTATTGTAAATAACTACTCCTTCAGACCCACTCTCTGCACATTGACTGAACACCTGTGAGCGTGACAATGATGCGTAGTTGTCTTGTGCTGCTGGAGGTGGTCATATGCAAATGATGAGGGTTATTAGATGAGGGTTATTACACAGATGCTTTTTTACTGATGATAAGGACATTTAAGTTATGAAACTTGCAGGATGTATTAAGCATACAGAGACCTCTTCTATGTCAAAAGATCAAGGAAAATTTTATTTTCTCAAGTCATGACCCCTTTTAAATCTCCTGTTTAAAATAGGAAAATAGACGTGCTATAGTTTAAATGTTTTTCTGTCTTGCATTTTCTCTACCACAATATGATGGATGTCATAAAATTTTTTGAGATTAGCAGAAATAAATAAATGCAACCTCTTATTTACATAAGGTAAACGTAAAGCTGCTTGGTTTAAAATTTGATGTATGTAATTGTAGACCTATATAATACATATTTTAAACTATATTGCATACCTGCTTCTGCCATAATAATGCTTTTAAAATGCTTTTCTTCTCTTTCTTCTTTTTTTTTCTTAAACAGCTTCCACTTGCTGTGGTGGAGCAGTTACCATATTGTGTTTGGCAGTTGTCAAAAAGGATATAAACAATGAATTTTGAATCGATTTCTTCTTGTAAACTCAGAGAAGTTGATTTGGAGGGCAATAAAATTACCACACAAATCTGGTGTTTGTCAAAAATCAGTAGGTAATTCGGTAAGGAATTTTATACAGTTGGGTCTCCATGAGAAACAATTACCATCCAAACCATTGAGCCCCTTTCCAAAAATTCTAAATCCAATGTGTTCCTGATGTCTGTTCTTCTGATCTACACTACCTGCTTTTTTTTTGTTTGTTTTTAACCAAGAAAAAGTAAAATGAGTCAACAAGTTTAGAAAATGTGGGGTCATTATGTTACTCCTAACATCAAATCTCTGCATCATTTGTTAAGAACTGGAGCACGCTTGGTCAGCCCTTCAGGGACAGTTTCACAGTGAAAATTGTCCTCTTCCCCCTAAAGGCTCTCTTTAGGGGGAGGGGAGCCAGGCGAATACACTCTGTAGCTCAGGACCTTCTTGAAATGTAATTGGAATCACAGGTGGATCTGGTATCAGGAGATATCCTGAACGTCATGGCCTACACCATCGCCAGACTGTGTCTGGATTGGTCAGTGGAGAAACAGGAAATAGATAACCAGTAACAGGCCTCCTGCAAGCCTTCCATTTCTCCCAGAGCTCCACAAAGTAGTGTTGAAATCCTGAGAGAAACCATTTTCTGCCTATGTTTTCCACCCCTTAGATCCAATTGTTCTAATGTAAAGAGGTTGGAGGAACATGGGTGCACATGTTCCGGATTGCTCCGGATGGAAGAATCAGGGATTTTCCTTAGATGTCAGTTATAATCATCAAAATTAAAAGAAATAAACATTTGAAATATATCAGTCTGTGTAATGAATGAATATAATATACAAGTTTAACATTTTGAATGGAATTAGTGAAATAAATCAACTTTTTGATGATATTCTAATTATATGACCAGCACATGTATGTGTTATTATGTTTTTTTATGATTAAACCCAAGTAATAATAACAACCAAAAACATGTTGTTAAAAAGGTTATTCAGGACAATATGGTTCTAAACAGAACTGTGTAAAAAGGACCATCTTTTTTTAGAGTATATGTCACCACAATATTCAGAAGATAGTCAACACAAATGCACAAATTTACATTTAATATTTGTTAATTTAGCTTATTACGTTAAACCGAGCAGCACAAAAAAAGATGTGCCTGATCCTGAGCGTTGAGTGACTGGCACCAGTTAAGTAACTAGTCTAGCTAACTAGTTGTAAGTAAGGTGTGGTAATACCCTTGATAGTTAAACAGCATACAAACTTATCAATGAGGTCAATGGTGTTACCTATGCTAGAGAACTAGCTAGCAAGGAAAGGAGTGTGGAATCACCTTGTGAAACAACCCACCAGAAACAACCATGAGAAGACAACTAAATAAAGAAAAAATGCCAGCTGGGAAGTCACCTGGACAAACAAGCGCACTGTTGTAGGTCTGTGGGAACCCTGGGACTATTTCGAAAAAACGGCTACAGGGAAGGAACAAAGATGTGGTAAGGCTAATTGTTGTCAAACATCTGGCATCAATCGGCACATGGAACTCAAGAACACTTTAGAAAAATGGAAGCCTTGAATTACTTGTCAACCAACAATTGAAGAAGTGTTTCAGATGAGACATTAGTGGTCTATCTGAGGTATGCAGAACGAAACAAGGCATAGTAGAACATGCTGGACATAAGCTCTTGTACTCAGGTGAAGAAAAGATGTATTGAGGAGGTGTAGGTCTTCTTCACTGGTCAGGATTATAGCATCATTATTATCCAAGCACATCCAAGTAGCAAATACTACCCATAGCGAAAACGCTGTGTATGACTAGGTGCTGCTGAGTGGTTTGGGGTGCTGTTGAGTGGTTTGTGATTGTAGCTCCATGTTTGGCTTTTCTGTTGAATCTTACTATCACTCTCTGTTGTTTAAAGTAATAAAATCGAACTTAATTCCCACCATATTTCTGATATTATCTATCAAACTAATCTGATTAATTTGATTGTTTGCCTTTATTCTAAAACCGCACGTGCAGAGCATGTGCAGCGCACAGTGTTGGGGAGTAACTAGTTACATGTAACGGCGTTACGTAATTTAATTACAAAATAAATGTAACAGTAATCAGTTACAGTAACTAAGAAAAAATGAGTAATTAAATTACAGTTACTTATGAAAATTGTAACGATTACAAAGAGGATTACATTTGAATATTTACAAACATCCACATACAGCTTATTTCTTTCCCAAATTGCACTAAGACATATGGCCCATAATCTCCGAGACGCGGAAAACACATTCGTAGAATCCAGTCATAAAAATGGAATTCAGCCTATAACGCGGACGCAATATGCCACATTTTGGACGAATAAATCAAAAGTAGGTCAGTACACTTGAATCAAAACCCGATATGGACTGATGTCTGTGAATATTAAGCTGCAAAAAGACTGAATATGAATCCTGCACGTTCTGCGTGTCTGTGGAAATCAGGCGCTGACTGGACATCGGGAGAACCGGGACTATTCCCGGTGGCCTGGCAGACGATTTGGACTTCTACTTTAATATTGTTATTGTATAATTGCAGGCCGAATATACTAAAGCGATTATTTCCGAATCCGCCATTCGATAATTAAATCTCTAATAAATCATGAATCGGTTAGTCGTGACTGGCAATGGTTGGGCTCGCGCGCTCTCCGCGCCTCCGCCGAATGGTTTGGATCAGACTCTGAGTAATCAATGCGAGAGAGAGAGACCGGAGTGAACTGTGTAAGCGCACAGCTGGAGCAGAGAAGCAACACTTCTGTTCAGGGTATCAGGTGCAGGTCAGTTTCATCTGTAAATATGCTAATGTAGTTTTGTCTTTGTTTACTTAGTCAAGCAGCAGCAGCACATTGCTCACACTCACTCAAAATACTGTATAAACGACGTCATTATTATCTATTGTAATGTTACAGTAGTAAGTTAGCAGACAAATCATCATATTTTATCATAGGTTTAGGGGGAGCTAGTGCATACAAAAACACAACCCTTAGGAAAATTAATGTAGCCTATGGTATGGCACTAACCGTGGTTTAACTATGGAATTTGTAGTAAAAATAAATACAAGTGGTTATTCATTTGCCAAAAAAACAAAATTGCACTTACAAAACATGGTAAAAGTCAAATAAAAATCTTCAGTATTAAAGTCATGAGAGAGATGGGTGGATAATGGAAGTGAAGGTGCAGTTCAGGAGAGAACTCAAATCTTTTTTCAGGTCCAAAAAAAAAAAAATAGGGTTGTCCATGTTTCAGAATGGGTTGTGGGTGTATGAGTGTGAGATTTCCCAGCCTATTTTTTTCCCCAGTCCGCCCCTCATGGAAATTAATCTCTAGAACAGTCACTTCATGAGCATTTTTTACTTATTTTGAGAAACTATCATCATATCATATACAAAGAGACAGCAGTGTTTCAAAAAGACACCAATGTTTCAGGAGTTTAGTACACAAAATAGGACACATGCTTATTAGATAACCGTATTTGAGTTGCTTTTATTTTTTTATTAACTATTTTTCCCCAAACCATTGTTAGATGCAGTTAGATGCCTGTAGTTATGCAAAGATTTGGTTTCAAAAACAGTAGCTATAAACTGTTTCTTTTGATTTTAAATCTGCTTTGAACTTCAGATCAATCTCTAAGTAAAAGGCAGTCCTAAAGTCTGATTGTGTGGTGGATGTGTTCAAATGTGATCATCTTAATTCAGGTGATGAAGGATGGTGAAAGTCTGACAGTATTGAGCACTACTGTAAGGTTAAACCTGCATGGTGTAAAATGGTTGAAGATGATTAACAGTTGCAAATTAACATTCATTAGAAATTTATAAAAGTAATCAAAATGTACTCAAAAGTAATTAGTTACATTACTTTATTAAAGTAATTAAAAAAGTTACACTACTATTACATTTTAAATAGGGTAACTTGTAATCTGTAACCTATTACATTTCCAAAGTAACCTTCCCAACACTGGCAGCGCATTAGCATTCGTTAGCCGGTTAGCATGTCATTCGCATTTCCAAACTTAAATAGAGGATAGTAAGAATGTGAGGGCTGCAGATATCAGATATTGGATGCGACTAAGTCAAGGCATCCTGTACATTTTTCGATTCCGGTTACAATGCCACTGCAGCAGGGCTACTTGGTGACTGTGGGTGTCATAGTCACGGGTCAAAACGCTGCTCATCTGTTCCGATCAAAACACCAAACAGGTTCTCCCCACTCAGTGATTTACATTACATTTATTACATTTAGCTTACGCTTTTATCCAAAGCGACTTACAATTGCTATATATGTCAGAGGTTGCACGCCTCTGGAGCAACTGGAGGTTAAGTGTCTTGCTCAGGGACACATTGGTGTTTCACAGTGGATTCGAACCCGGGTCTCTCACACCAAAGGCATGTGTCTTATCCACTACAATGGAATGTGAAAATAGAGACACCAGCGACCATAGTCCAATGTTTACCGGGAGCCAAAGCTCCTGACATCGTGGCATATTTAAAAGTGCTTGCTAATGCTAAACGTAAATTCAGTAAGATTGTTATACACACCAGAGCTAACGATGTTCAACTTCGCCAGTTGGAGATCACTAAATATAACATTAAAGAGGAGTGTGAACTTGCAAGTACAATGTCAGGCACTGTAATATGCTCTGGTCCCCTCATTGCTTACTGTGGTGATGAGATACATAGCAGTCTGTTGTCACTCAGTGGCTGGACTCAAGTGGTGCCCGCAGAAGATACATAGACAATTGGATGAGTTTTTGGGGCAGACCTGAAAAGTGGTGCTGGCTCTTGGGGTGGTGCCACTCTTCTCTCCAGAAATATGGCACACAGTCTTAAAGGGTTAGTTCACCCAGATAGCAAAATTATGTAATTAATAACTTACCCTCATGTTGTTTCAAACGTGTAAGACCTCCGTTTATCTTTGGAACACATTTTAAGATATTTTAGATTTAGTCCGAGAGCTCTCAGTCCCTCCATTGAAGCTGTGTGTACGGTATACTGTCCATGTCCAGAAAGGTAAGAAAAACATCATCAAAGTAGTCCATGTGACATCAGAGGGTCAGTTAGAATTTTTTGAAGCATCGAAAATACATTTTGGTCCAAAAATAGCAAAAACGACGACTTTATTCAGCATTGTCTTCTCTTCCGTGTCTGTTGTGTGAGAGAGTTCAAAACAAAGCAGTCTGGATATCCGGTTCGCGAACGAATCATTCAGTTCACCAAATCAAACAGAATCGTTTTAAACGATTCACATCTCTAATACGCATTAATCCACAAATGACTTAAGCTGTTAACTTTTTTAACGTGGCTGACACTCCCTCTGAGTTCAAACAAACCAATATCCCAGAGTAATTCATGTACTCAAACAGTACACTGACTGAACTGCTGTGA
Source organism: Carassius carassius (assembly GCF_963082965.1). Lineage (NCBI taxonomy): Eukaryota > Metazoa > Chordata > Actinopteri > Cypriniformes > Cyprinidae > Carassius > Carassius carassius. Next base: position 9,617,337 of record NC_081793.1, on the reverse strand, counting down.
AGAGAGAACTGAAGATGAACACCGAGCCGAGCCAGATAAGAAGAATCGAGGAGCTGATGATACTGCGCATGTGTGATTCAGCGTGAAGCAGACCGACACACAGAGCACCTGAACCGAACTGATTCTTTTGGTGATTGATTCTGAACTGATTCTGTGCTTATGTTATGAGCGCGGGTAAACCGAAGGCTTGAATCAAGGGCAATCATCGCAAATGACACCATTACGTCGAGCGCAAAAGAACCGGTGAACCGTTTTCTTCAACCGGTTTATTGAATTGAACTGTCCGAAAGAACTACTGGTGATCCGAAAACCGATGCAACCGGTTCTTGACTCGTGAACGAGTCAGTCTTTTGTTCGTTATCTGGCTCGGCTCGGTGTTCATCTTCAGTTCTCTCTTCACAGCAGTTCAGTCAGTGTACTGTTTGAGTACATGAATTACTCCATTTGTGGATTAATGAGTATTAGAGATGCGAATCGTTTAAAACGATTCAGTTCGATTTGGTGAACTGAATGATTCGTTCGCGAACCGGATATCCTGACTGCTTTGTTTTGAACTCTCTCACACAACAGACACGGAAGAGAAGACAATGCTAAATAAAGTCGTCGTTTTGGCTATTTTTGGACCAAAATTTATTTTCAATGCTTCAAAAAATTCTAACTGACCCTATGATGTCACATGGACTACTTTGATGATGTTTTTCTTACCTTTCTGGACATGGACAGTATACCGTACACACAGCTTCAATGGAGGGACTGAGAGCTCTCGGACTAAATCTATAATATCTTAAACTGTGTTCCAAAGATAAACGGAGGTCTTACGGGTTTGGAACAACATGAAGGTAAGTTATTAATTACATAATTTTGCTATCTGGGTGAACTAACCCTTTAAAGCTTGCAATTGACTAACTGGGGCCCAGGTCAGGAAGCAGACAGACTGGCTAAACCGACAACAGAAATCAGTTAACACTCAGCACACAGAGACTCTTTCATCAAGATATCACACTATAGAGACCGTGCCTGTTCCTCAAACTAGAAGATTTTTTTTTTTTTTTTAAATATACACGTCCAAACCAATTTACAAAAAAGAAATGTATATAATACAGAGGAACAATGGATAAAGCTTTGCATATTGAATACCAGGTCCCTCTATTTGTAAATGATATGATCACTGATCATAACCTAGATGTGCTCTGTTTGACAGAAACCTGGCTAAAAACAGATGATTACCTTATTTTAAATGAGTCTACCCCACAAGATTACTGTTATAAACATGAGCTGCATCCAAAAGCTAGGGGGATGTGTTTTATCAGTATATATTTTCAGTATTTCTCAGTGGGCTTCAAGTATAACTCGTTTGAAGTAATGTTTCTCTCTTTCCTCTTGTTCTTTTTGCTCCTCTGTGGTTTCTGCTGCTCCAGCAGCTTTCTGCATGTGTTTTTTCATGTCCTCATCTCATTTATACCTATTTAATGCAGACAACATAACTGGTGTAGTTACAACTGGGCCATTAATTAATCAAACATCCGTGCGTCAAATTCAGATGAAGTCATACAGTTTAAAAAATCTTGATGTCTGTGCTATTTAAAAAAAAAAACAAGTGATGTTTCATTCCATGATGCTCTTTAGTGTTCTCATATGTTTCAGAGAAATGTGCACCAGTGAGGTCCGACTGTTACTATAATGACAGCTGCTCTGACACCACAGTTACTAACTGTTACACTATTGAGCGCGAATTGAACAGTTTGTGCTACTTAGTTGCGGTTATGCTCCTGTTGTTTCTTGTTTTTTTTTCTGTCCAGGTGGCTGCTGTTTGTGGGTGGGGCAACCGCTTTAAAGACACCTTGTTTGGCGTCCAGGGGAGAGCGGGCTCTCTTTTCATTCTCATCTGCTCCCTAGATGGCAGACGGAGCGTAGCTCCGTGGGGTCTCGCTGGGCTCGCACGGCTCGGCTTGTTATTATCTTTGTAGAGGTTGTCGTGTTGACGTACTGTAATGTTTCCGTTTTCACAAGCACGTGTTCTGGTATGGCATTGATGTTTGTGCTTTTCAGTTTATAATTGATTTTTAGAGCGGTGGTGGTTTAGATTCTGCTGATTGGTGTTTTTTCATGTTATTTAGTATTGGTTAGTTAGTGCAGCAGTTAGAGGACCCGGAAGACTCACGGTTAACTTTGTATTTTGTTTTTGGTCGGGAGGTAGGTAAGTTTTACCTTTGTTGTAGTTATGTGAGATCAGGATTTTCTTTATGTTTGTTTTGTTATTTTTACCACCACGCTCTGTTTATGTAAAAAATCATCATTTATCAAAAAAAAAAAATCATTTATGTAAAAATAATTTCATTAAATTAAATTGTTTTTGCAATGTCACCGTCTATGGTTTTTGTATGTAATGTTGTACCATTTCGGTTTATTACCATGCTCACATAACATAAATTGGGTCTCATTTAGCCGGGTTCTGAACCACATTAGGCATATTTGAATAAATCCGATTTTCTTTTTGTGAAAATCTTTTTCTGTGGTGGTCGCACTGCGCGCTGTAAGTGCTCATCAGCTGGTTGTGATCGCCCTTTGTTCTTTTGTGCAGTAGATTTTGGTGACTTTTTTTTCTCGTTAGTGCAATTTTTTTTTTTGCTCGTTTACACTTTTTGTGTAATTTTGCAATGTTTGATTTAGATACATTTATTATCGCTCCTTCCAAGGATATTTTGTTAACTGCTACGACCTTGTTAGAATCGCTGGCCACTATAAACTTGAGGTGAGTGGTAGCCCTTCCAAGGCTGAGCTTCAGGATAAGCTTGTGGGAGATTTGCGAGAACTTGGGAGTGTTTGGGAAAGTTTTTCCTGTTGTACCTACATTGCCTGACCAGGGTAAGCGTCTTCCTATTTATCCACCTTCACCTAGTAAGGCAGCACTAGAATTGAAACGTTTACAGTTAAGAGAAAAGGAAATTGAGTGGGAACGTGAAAAAACTAGATTGGAGGCTGATAGACAGACAGCGCGAGAGCGAGAGAAAAGAGAACACGAATTGAGACTGAAAGATCTTGAATTTGCGCAGGCATTGCGTATGAAAGAACTCGAACTGAAGGCTCGTGAGGCTGGTGCTCTATTCAAAGCAGATCAAGTTGACAACTCGTAACATTCGCCTTGTTCCACCTTTTAATGAGAACGAAGTTGATACGTTTTTTCACATTTCGAACGTGTAGCAACAACATTTAACCATTATGCATTGTTGGGCCGGCCGCTTACCAAATCCACACCATCACCGGCAGGCTGTTAAGCAAGAAATATGTACGCCACTGCGTGGGCCCAATCTCCCTCCAAACGGGACTCCTTCACCACGAGGATATCCATCTGCTGGTTCTGGAGGATTCCACCGCTGACGTCATCCTAGGGCGCCCATGGTTAGAGCAGCACAACCCGGTTATCTCCTGGAAGACCGGAGAAATCCTGAAGTGGGGCGAAGCCTGCTTTCAATCATGTATCTCCGGCTGTCCAGTTCCCGTGGAAAGTCCCCCCGAATCACTACCAGTCTACACCACCTCTATTGAAAGCCCTGTCGTCAACCAGTCCATCTCCATACCCCAGTGCTACGCCCCCTTCAGTGATGTCTTCTGCCCGAAGCGGGCCTCCAAGCTGCCTCCACACCAGCCATGGGACTGTGCAATAGATCTGCTGCCGGGTGAACCAGTGCCTAGGGGACGGATCTATCCCCTATCCGTTCCCGAGGAGAAGGCCATGGAGGATTACATCAGGGAGGCGCTGGCTCAAGGATACATCCGCCCATCTACCTCCCCTGCTGCTTCGAGTTTCTTCTTCGTGGCCAAGAAGGATGGAGGTTTAAGGCCATGTATAGATTACAGAGCCCTCAACAAGATAACTCAGAAGTTTCGCTATCCTCTTCCCTTTGTCCCAGCGGCCCTAGAACATCTCCGTGGCGCCACTGTATTCTCCAAGTTGGACCTCCGCAGCGCGTATAACCTCATCCGGATACGCGAGGGGGACGAGTGGAAGACAGCCTTCATCACCCCTACTGGCCACTACGAGTACTGCGTGATGCCTTATGGGCTAGTAAACGCCCCCTCCGTATTACAGGATTTCATGCATGAGGTGCTCCGGGATTTCCTCCATCAATTCGTCCTAGTTTACATCGATGACATCCTGATATACTCCCGGAGCCAGGCCGAACACCGACGCCACGTTGCGGAGGTCTTGCAACGCCTGAGGGACTTCCAGCTCTACCTAAAGGCAGAGAAGTGCTCATTCCATCAGGCCTCAGTGCAGTTCCTTGGCTATACCATCGACCGCAGTGGCATCCGGATGGACGAGGGGAAGGTAAGCGCCGTCCGGGATTGGCCCATTCCTACCACCATAAAGGAACTACAGCGATTCCTTGGCTTCGCTAACTTCTATAGACGATTCATTCAGAACTTTAGTACCATCATCAGTCCTCTAACCAACCTCCTTCATCAGAAGCCCAAGTCCCTGTCATGGACTCCTGCCACCACCGAAGCCTTCCAGGCCTTGAAGCTGGCCTTTACGACCGCCCCACTCCTCGTGCATACTAACCCAGATCTGCCATTCGTCGTGGAGGTGGACGCCTCTACCACCGGAGTGGGTGCGGTCCTGTCTCAGCAGCAGGGGACTCCCAGCCGCCTCCATACATGTGCCTTCTTCTCCAGGAAGCTCAACCCGGCGGAGGTAAATTACGACATTGGCAACAGGGAGCTACTTGCCATCAAGCTTGCCCTGGAGGAGTGGAGACATTGGCTGGAGGGAGCCAAACACCCTTTTCAAGTTCTCACTGACCATAAAAATTTGGAATACCTTAGAGCAGCCAAGAGACTCAATCCCAGACAAGCCCGCTGGGCGCTATTCTTCACCCACTTCCAGTTCTCCATCACTTACTGCCCTGGGGCAAAGAATGTTAAGGCCGATGCTCTGTCCATATGTTACTCACCCGAAGAGAGATCTGAGAACCCCGAACCCATCCTCCCAGACAAGGTAATAGTTGCCCCTATCACTTGGTCTGCAGAGACCCTACCTCCAGCCGAAGCTCCTAACAACACTACGCCGGGTTGCCCACCAGGACACCAGTACATCCCTAGGACACGTCGCACTCCTCTCATCCACGCCACCCATACATCACTTGGCACTGGTCACCTGGGGGTCAATGAAACCCTCTCGTTGCTACGGGAACGCTTCTGGTGGCCCAACATGGCCTCGGATGTCAGAAGGTACGTGAGTGCATGTAACAGCTGCACCATGTCCAAGAGTCCTCGCCATCTATCATCTGGCAAACTCCATCCTCTGCCCGTCCCCAATCGCCCGTGGTCACACCTAGGAGTGGATTTCATGACCGACCTTCCTCCCTCTGATAATAACACATGTATTCTGATTGTTGTGGATCGATTTTCTAAAGCTTGTCGTCTTCTTCCTCTGAAGGGTCTCCCCACTGCCATGGAAACGGCAGAACTGATGTTTAACCATGTCTTCAGGTACTTCGGCATTCCAGAGGACATTGTGTCGGATCGGGGCCCCCAATTCATCTCCCGGGTATGGAAAGCATTTCACTCCCTCCTAGGTGTGGCCATCAGCCTGTCCTCCGGCTACCACCCGCAGTCCAACGGGCAGACGGACAGGAAGGTCCAGGAGATCGGACGCTTCCTCCGTACCTTCTGTCACGGCCACCAGAACTCCTGGAACCAATTCTTTCGGCTACCAGCTACATCTGTTCCCCTGGTCTGGAGAGCCCTCTGATGTTCCCGCGGTCGACTATTGGTTCCGGGAGAGCGAGAGGGTCTGGGACGCGGCCCATCACCAACTACAACGGGCGCTCCGTAGACGCAGGATGGCAGCCGACCTTCGCCGTTCCGAGCCCCCCCAGTACCAACCCGGTCAGAAGGTCTGGCTGTCTACCCGGGACATCCGCCTGCGTCTACCCTGCTGCAAGCTTAGTCCCAGATTCATTGGCCCGTTCTCAATCACTCAGCAGATCAATCCGGTCACCTACAAACTGCAACTTCCTCCCGAGTACCGGATTCACCCCACTTTCCATGTCTCACTCCTGAAACCTCACCATCCTTCTGTTCTTCCCTCCACAGAACCTGGCGAGACGGAAGCCCCCCCTCCTCTCCTCCTAGATGACGGCGCAGCCTACTCGGTCAAGGACATCCTGGACTCCCGGCGGCGTGGTGGGCAGCTGGAGTACTTAGTGGACTGGGAAGGATACGGTCCAGAGGAACGCTCTTGGGTCCCACGCAACGACATCTTGGACCCTGCCTTGCTGGATACCTTCCACTCCAGACACCCCAACCGACCAGCTCCCAGGGGTAGAGGACGCCCACCATGACGTCGGGGTCCCCGGCCCTCAGGAGCGGGCCCTGGGGAGGGAGGTACTGTCACAAACACGCCAGGTTCCACCTCCACACAATCACGGCGCACACCCTCACCTGAATTCTAAACATCACCACCTGATCCTCATCACCTGTCATCCACCACAGCACCATAAAAGCTACACACACGCACCCAGTCATTGTCCGGTCACGTTCGCGACAAGATCATTCCTGCGCTAACTATAAGGACTAACTCCTCTTTACCTTCTCTCCAAGGATAACCTCCGAAGACCCTTCTTCCATCTTCTCTCCAAGGATTGCCTCCAAGATCCTCCAAAACCCCACGGTGCGTGTGTGTGGCCCCTTCCTTCCCGGCACGGATCCCAACACCCATCCACTCCTCACTTCCCGCTCCTCTGCTTGTGTCAATTCAATAAATACCATCTTTCATCTGTTACTCCTCTGTCTCCGAGTGATCCGTAACAGTTATGTTCGTGGATGAAAACATCCACTAAATTAAACTGCTGTAAAGATTTATCAGATAAATATTTTTTACATTTTTTTTTTTGCATAAATCTATTAAACAACCTACCAAATTTAAAAAAAAAAATCCAAGATTTTAACTCTTTAATTACCAAGTTCATAAATGATGTCACTGATTTGGGGGAAAAAAACACACAAAATTACATATTTTCAATTTAAAAAGTGATTGTGGACTGGATATTTTTTTAACCTTTTATCACAGTCTTGGGCATGTCAAAGATTAGTAACAAGATTGGCTTTGATGCATTGTTAGTTTTTGTGCAGCATTAGATTTAAATTTTTTCTCCCTAATTTGTTGTTTTTGCCCCATTGACTTCCATTATAACGACATTTTTTGATTGCAAAGCCATGACACCATATAATCATGCATTCTCGATTGTTTGTGGTTTTCCCTTTTGGGAAGAGGTAAAATTTGTTATTTTTACAGTTGATCACTGGGTGGGACTATTAAACCTTTAGATAGGCCTGTGCAAAAAAAGGCTTAGTTTCTGGCTTGTACATGGAGTTATATGGAGTATAACAGCAAATTAAAATGTGTGTGTGTGAGAGAGAGAGAGAGAGAGAGAGAGAGAGAGGGTGTGAGAGAGACCTTTGTGCACTTACCTTGATGTATCTCAAAAAATCCAAATATGCACCTCATGCTCTCAGAACTACATGAGTAAACAATAGAAGAAGAAGTGTGTTTATGCACCTGCTGCCTTTTGATGTTGAAAAGTACAGATGGTTTATGTGTGAAATGCTCGTCTTTTCTTGATGGTAAAGCTAGTTTAAAACCTTAAAATCCTGTAAAAAAATCTACTTTGCATCAAATTTATGAACATAATGTATTATGAACCAAACTTAATGCAATACCAACTTCCATATACTTTGCTTTTGTTTAGTCTATACTTATCACCACCATTAAAAGGCAGCAGGTGCATAAATACACTTTTGGTTACTCCATGTAGTTCTGAGAGCTGAGGTGTATATTTTGATTTTCTCAAATACATCAAGGTAAGTGCGCAAAGGTCTCTCACACTCTCTCTCTCTCTCTCTCTCTCTCTCTTTCTCTCACACACACACATACACACACAATATAATATGCTGTTATACTCCACATAGCTTCATATACAAGTCAGAAACTAAGCTTTTTTTTGCACAGGCCTATCTAAAGGGTTAATGGTCCCACCTAGTGATCAACTGTAAAAATAACAAATGTTACCTCTTCCCAACAGGGAAAACCACCAACAATCAAGAATCTCACACACACACAAACACTATAATGTGCTGTTATACTCCATATAACTCCATATACAAGCCAGAAACTAAGCCTTTTTTTGCACAGGCCTATCTAAAGGGTTAATGGTCCCACCTAGTGATCAACTGTAAAAATAACAAATGTTACCTCTTCCCAACAGGGAAAACCACCAACAATCAAGAATCTCACACACACACAAACACTATAATGTGCTGTTATACTCCATATAACTCCATATACAAGCCAGAAACTAAGCCTTTTTTTGCACAGGCCTATCTAAAGGGTTAATGGTCCCACCTAGTGATCAACTGTAAAAATAACAAATTTTACCTCTTCCCAAAAGGGAAAACCACAAACAATCAAGAATGCATGATTATATGGTGTCATGGCTTTGCAATCAAAAAATGTCGTTATAATGGAAGTCAATGGGGCAAAAACAGCCACCAACAACAAATTAAGTAGAAAAACTTTAAATCTAATGCTGCACAAAAACTAAAAATGCATCTAAGCCAATGTTACTACTAATCTTTAACATGCCCAAGTCTGTTATAAAAAGTAAAAAAAAAAATCCAGCCACAATTACTTTTATATTGAAAATAAGTCATTTTGTGTGGGTTTTTTTCTCCCAAATCAGTGACATCATTTATGAACTTGGCAATTAAAGAGTTAAAATCTTGGATTTTTTTAAAAACATTTGGTAGTTTTGATCAGGACTGAAGTTGATTAACAGATTTATGCAAAGAAAATTTAGAAAAAATATGAATCTGATACATTTTTACAGCAGTTTAATTGAGTGGATGTTTTCATCCCGAACATAACGAAAGGGTAGTGAATTTGAACAGTGCACAAGGGTTAAATGGCCCAAAGAGATTTGGACCATGACGTTACAATGTGTTTTCACTAAGTGCAGGAGGCTTATTCCTCGTTAACTCTTGAAGATGCAGCTGATTACGAAAAAGTTAAACATGCTGTTTTACACATTTATGCTCTTGTGCCAGAGGCTTATCGACAAAAGTTAAGTGCAGTTATCAGAAACCTGACGCTCTCTCATTTGTCGAGTATGTTAGAGAAAAAGAAATGCTATTTGATCACTGGCTTAGCTCTCAAGAAGTAACAACTTTTCAATCTCTTGGTGGTTTGATTATTCTTGAAGATTTTAAAAACGGTCTTCTTCAAACAGTCATTACTCATGTTAGTGAGCATAAGAATTTGACTCCTGCTCGTGCAGCTGTGCTTGCCGATGAGTATGTACTCACACATAAGCGTGTTCCTTCTAATACTAAATTCGCACAAAACGTTTCTAGTCATCCAAATGTGTACAAGATGTCTAGAGAAACCGTACCTGTTTCTGCCCGCCCCCTAGACCAACGTCTGTCGGTAACTAACGCTATAGTTATGACATGTGCCTATTTTAAGAAACGTGGTCATGTTTTGTCTGAGTGTTATTCGCTACAGCGTTAAAATAAGGCAGCGAATCAACCTGCTTCTTATAGATCAGAGGTGGGTTTGTGTGTTTCGAACTTGCCTGTGAGTAGGGATGACACCCATACTGACAATCACAGTTTTGCGCCTTTTATGATGGATGGCTTTGTTTCTTTGCCCGGTGAGCACTTAAAAATTCCCGTAAAAATTTTGCGTGATACTGGTGCTTCACAGAGCTTTATTTTGCAAGGTGTTGTCTTTCAGTGATAAGACTTTTACTGGTGACAGTATTATTGTACGTGGATTTGAAATGGGTTATGTTAGTGTCCCTCTGCATGAGATTTCTCTTATATCTGACTTAGTTACTGGCAATGTTACCGTGGGTGTATGCCCCTCCTAGAAAACATAGCTGTGCTACTTGGTAACGATTTGTGTGGCGGAAAGGTCTTGCCCCATAGTGTCTCATGCATCTCCAAAAACATGTATTGATGACCTGTCAATTAACTTCTCCAAGGTTTTTTTTTTTCTAGTGTGGTTACTCGTGCTATGGCGAGAAATAAAAAAAAAGGATGAAATTGAGGATCAACTTAATCTTAGTGACACTTTTATCACTCAACCTCCACTCTTTAACGATAGTGACTTACCTTTGAATTCTGCTTCAGTATTGTTTCCTTCTGATGTTCCTAATTTTTCTACGAGTCGAGAGCAGCTTATTAAGGAATAGAAAATTGACCCGTCTCTGTCTTTTTTTTTTCAGAAGCTATGTCTGGGGAAGACATTGAGCATTCGCCGCATGGCTATTTTTTACGAGATGGTGTCTTAATACGCAAGTGGAGACCTCTTATGGCCTCAGTGCAAGATGAGTGGAGAGTTTTCCTGCAAATTGTTGTCCCAGTCTCCTTTCGTTATAAAGTTTTGAGTTTAGCTCATGACCATCACTTTGTGGGTTATCCTGTCGTAAATAAAACCACTGACAGAATTTTACGCCATTTATTTAGCCAGGTATTAAAAGAGATGTCGTGAGATACTGCCGAACATGTCATTTATGTCAGGTCATTGGAAAACCTAACCAGGTGATTCAACCTGCGCCTTTACAGCCAATTCCGGTTACGTCTGAGCCTTTTGAAAATATTATATTAGACTGTGTTGGCCCATTTCCCAGAACAAAGTCTGAGAATCAATGGTTACTCACCATAATGTGTAGCGTGACTCGTTTTCCAGAAGCTATTCCGCTCCCTAAAATCACAGCTCCTTTCATTATTAAGGCCATGATGGGTTTCTTCTCTCTTTTTGGTCTTCCGAAAACCATTCAGATGGACCGCGGTACTAATTTTATGTCCCGTGTATTTGCTCAAGCTATGCGCCAGCTCGCGGTTTACCATATTAACTCAAGGTGCACTTGAGAGGTCCCATCAGACTTTGAAAAGTATGCTCAAGTGTTTTTGCCTCGAGTTTCAACGTGATTGGGATGAAGGTGTACCGTTTTCTCTTTTTGCTGTGCGCGAGGTAGTACAAAAGAGTTTGGGTTTTAGCCCATCGGAACTTGTTTCAGGCACATGGTTCGTGGGCCTTTGAAGCTATTGAAAGAGTTTCACTCCCTCCTAGGTGTGGCCATCAGCCTGTCCTCCGGCTACCACCCGCAGTCCAACGGGCAGACGGAAAGGAAGGTCCAGGAGATCGGACGCTTCCTCCGTACCTTCTGTCACGGCCACCAGAACTCCTGGAACCAATTCCTGGGGTTGGCCGAGTACGCACAGAACTCCCTCCGTCAACCCACCACCGAACTCACACCCTTCCAGTGCGTACTCGGTTACCAGCCACCTCTGTTCCCCTGGTCTGGAGAGCCCTCTGATGTTCCCGCGGTCGACTATTGGTTCCGGGAGAGCGAGAGGGTCTGGGACGCGGCCCATCACAAACTACAACGGGCGTTCCGTAGACGCAGGACGGCAGCCGACCTTCGCCGTTCCGAGGCCCCCCAGTACCAACCCGGTCAGAAGGTCTGGCTGTCTACCCGGGACATTCGCCTGCATCTACCCTGCCGCAAGCTTAGTCCCAGATTCATTGGCCCGTTCTCAATCACTCAGCAGATCAATCCGGTCACCTACAAACTGCAACTTCCTCCCGAGTACCGGATTCACCCCACTTTCCATGTCTCACTCCTGAAACCTCACCATCCTTCTGTTCTTCCCTCCACAGAACCTGGCGAGACGGAAGCCCCCCCTCCTCTCCTCCTAGATGACGGCGCAGCCTACTCGGTCAAGGACATCCTGGACTCCCGGCGGCGTGGTGGGCAGCTGGAGTACTTAGTGGACTGGGTAGGATACGGTCCAGAGGAACGCTCCTGGGTCCCACGCAATGACATCTTGGACCCTGCCTTGCTGGATACCTTCCACTCCAGACACCCCAACCGACCAGCTCCCAGGGGTAGAGGACGCCCACCACGACGTCGGGGTCCCCGGCCCTCAGGAGCGGGCCCTGGGGAGGGGGGTACTGTCACAAACACGCCAGGTTCCACCTCCACACAATCACGGCGCACACCCTCACCTGAATTCTAAACATCACCACCTGATCCTCATCACCTGTCATCCACCACAGCACCATAAAAGCCACACACACGCACCCAGTCATTGTCCGGTCACGTTCGCGACAAGATCATTCCTGCGCTAACTATTAGGACTAACTCCTCTTTACCTTCTATCCAAGGATAACCTCCGAAGACCCTCCTTCCATCTTATCTCCAAGGATTGCCTCCAAGATCCTCAAAAACCCCACGGTGCGTGTGTGTGGCCCCTTCCTTCCCGGCACGGATCCCAACACCCATCCACTCCTCACTTCCCGCTCCTCTGCTTGTGTCAATTCAATAAATACCATCTTTCATCTGTTACTCCTCTGTCTCCGAGTGTTCCGTAACAGTTATGTTCGTGGATGAAAACATCCACTAAATTAAACTGCTGTAAAGATGTATCAGATAAATATTGTTTACTTTTTTTTTTTTGCATAAATCTATTAAACAACCTACCAAATTTAAAAAAAAAAAATCCAAGATTTTAACTCTTTAATTACCAAGTTCATAAATGATGTCACTGATTTGGGGGAAAAAACACACACAAAATTACATATTTTCAATTTAAAAAGTGATTGTGGACTGGATATTTTTTTACCTTTTATCACAGTCTTGGGCATGTCAAAGATTAGTAACAAGATTGGCTTTGATGCATTGTTAGTTTTTGTGCAGCATTAGATTTAAATTTTTTCTCCCTAATTTGTTGTTTTTGCCCCATTGACTTCCATTATAACGACATTTTTTGATTGCAAAGCCATGACACCATATAATCATGCATTCTCGATTGTTTGTGGTTTTCCCTTTGGGGAAGAGGTAAAATTTGTTATTTTTACAGTTGATCACTGGGTGGGACTGTTAAACCTTAAGATAGGCCTGTGCAAAAAAAGGCTTAGTTTCTGGCTTGTACATGGAGTTATATGGAGTATAACAGCAAATTAAAGTGTGTGTGTGTGAGAGAGAGAGAGAGAGAGAGAGAGAGAGAGAGAAAGAGAGGGTGTGAGAGAGACCTTTGTGCACTTACCTTGATGTATCTGAAAAAATCCAAATATGCACCTCATGCTCTCAGAACTACATGAGTAAACAATAGAAAAAGAAGTGTGTTTATGCACCTGCTGCCTTTTGATGTTGAAAAGTACAGATGGTTTATGTGTGAAATGCTCGTCTTTTCTTGATGGTAAAGCTAGTTTAAACCCTTAAAATCCTGTAAAAAAATCTACTTTGCATCAAATTTATGAACATAATGTATTATGAACCAAACTTAATGCAATACCAACTTCCACATACTTTGCTTTTGTTTAGTCTATACTTATCACCACCATTAAAAGGCAGCAGGTGCATAAATACACTTTTGTTTACTCCATGTAGTTCTGAGAGCTGAGGTGTATATTTTGATTTTCTCAAATACATCAAGGTAAGTGCGCAAAGGTCTCTCACACTCTCTCTCTCTCTCTCTCTTTCTCTCACACACACACATACACACACAATATAATATGCTGTTATACTCCACATAGCTTCATATACCAGCCAGAAACTAAGCTTTTTTTTTGCACAGGCCTATCTAAAGGGTTAATGGTCCCACCAAGTGATCAACTGTAAAAATAACAAATTTTACCTCTTCCCAAAAGGGAAAACCACAAACAATCAAGAATGCATGATTATATGGTGTCATGGCTTTGCAATCAAAAAATGTCGTTATAATGGAAGTCAATGGGGCAAAAACAGCCACCAACAACAAATTAAGTAGAAAAATTTTAAATCTAATGCTGCACAAAAACTAAAAATGCATCTAAGCCAATGTTACTACTAATCTTTAACATGCCCAAGTCTGTTATAAAAAGTAAACAAAAAATCCAGCCACAATTACTTTTATATTGAAAATAAGTCATTTTGTGTGGGGTTTTTTTCCCAAATCAGTGACATCATTTATGAACTTGGCAATTAAAGAGTTAAAATCTTGGATTTTTTTTAAAAAACATTTGGTAGTTTTGATCAGGACTGAAGTTGATTAACAGATTTATGCAAAGAAAATTTAGAAAAAATATGAATCTGATATATTTTTACAGCAGTTTAATTGAGTGGATGTTTTCATCCCGAACATAACGAAAGGGTAGTGAATTTGAACAATGCACAAGGGTTAAATGGCCCAAAGAGATTTGGACCATGACGTTACAATGTGTTTTGACTAAGTGCAGGAGGCTTATTCCTCGTTAACTCTTGAAGATGCAGCTGATTACGAAAAAGTTAAACATGCTGTTTTACACATTTATGCTCTTGTGCCAGAGGCTTATCGACAAAAGTTAAGTGCAGTTATCAGAAACCTGACGCTCTCTCATTTGTCGAGTATGTTAGAGAAAAAGAAATGCTATTTGATCACTGGCTTAGCTCTCAAGAAGTAACAACTTTTCAATCTCTTGGTGATTTGATTATTCTTGAAGATTTTAAAAACGGTCTTCTTCAAACAGTCACTACTCATGTTAGTGAGCATAAGAATTTGACTCCTGCTCGTGCAGCTGTGCTTGCCGATGAGTATGTACTCACACATAAGCGTGTTCCTTCTAATACTAAATTCGCACAAAACGTTTCTAGTCATCCAAATGTGTACAAGATGTCTAGAGAAACCGTACCTGTTTCTGCCCGCCCCCTGTAGACCGACGTCTGTCGGTAACTAACGCTACAGTTATGACATGTGCCTATTTTAAGAAACGTGGTCATGTTTTGTCTGAGTGTTATCCGCTACAGAGTTAAAATAAGGCAGCGAATCAACCTGCTTCTTATAGATCAGAGGTGGGTTTGTGTGTTTCGAACTTGCCTGTGAGTAGGGATGACACCCATACTGACAATCACAGTTTTGCGCCTTTTATGATGGATGGCTTTGTTTCTTTGCCCGGTGAGCACTTAAAAATTCCCGTAAAAATTTTGCGTGATACTGGTGCTTCACAGAGCTTTATTTTGCAAGATGTGTTGTCTTTCAGTGATAAGACTTTTACTGGTGACAGTATTATTGTACGTGGATTTGAAATGGGTTATGTTAGTGTCCCTCTGCATGAGATTTCTCTTATATCTGACTTAGTTACTGGCAATGTTACCGTGGGTGTATGTCCCTCCTTGCCTATTGAAAACATAGCTGTGCTACTTGGTAACGATTTGTGTGGCGGAAAGGTCTTGCCCCATAGTGTCTCATGCATCTCCAAAAACATGTATTGATGACCTGTCAATTAGTTTTTTTTTTCTAGTGTGGTTACTCGTGCTATGGCGAGAAATAAAAAAAGGATGAAATTGAGGATCAACTTAATCTTAGTGACACTTTTATCACTCAACCTCCACTCTTTAACGATAGTGATTTACCTTTGAATTCTGCTTCAGTATTGTTTCCTTCTGATGTTCCTAATTTTTCTACGAGTCGAGAGCAGCTTATTAAGGAATAGAAAATTGACCCGTCTCTGTCTTTTTTTTTTCAGAAGCTATGTCTGGGGAAGACATTGAGCATTCGCCGCATGGCTATTTTTTACGAGATGGTGTCTTAATGCGCAAGTGGAGACCTCTTATGGCCTCAGTGCAAGATGAGTGGAGAGTTTTCCTGCAAATTGTTGTCCCAGTCTCCTTTCGTTATAAAGTTTTGAGTTTAGCTCATTACCATCACTTTGTGGGTTATCCTGTCGTAAATAAAACCACAGACAGAATTTTACGCCATTTATTTAGCCAGGTATTAAAAGAGATGTCGTGAGATACTGCCGAACATGTCCTTTATGTCAGGTCATTGGAAAACCTAACCAGGTGATTCCACCTGTGCCTTTACAGCCGATTCCGGTTACGTCTGAGCCTTTTGAAAATATTATATTAGACTGTGTTGGCCCATTTCTCCGAACAAAGTCTGAGAATCAATGGTTACTCACCATAATGTGTAGCGTGACTCGTTTTCCAGAAGCTATTCCGCTCCCTAAAATCACAGCTCCTGTCATCATTAAGGCCATGATGGGTTTCTTCTCTCTTTTTGGTCTTCCGAAAACCATTCAGATGGACCGCGGTACTAATTTTATGTCCCGTGTATTTGCTCAAGCTATGCGCCAGCTCGCGGTTCACCATGTTACGTCCAGCCCATATCATCCGCAAACTCAAGGTGCACTTGAGAGGTTCCATCAGACTTTGAAAAGTATGCTCAAGTGTTTTTGCCTCGAGTTTCAACGTGATTGGGATGAAGGTGTACCGTTTTCTCTTTTTGCTGTGCGCGAGGTAGTACAAAAGAGTTTGGGTTTTAGCCCATCGGAACTTGTTTCAGGCATATGGTTCGTGGGCCTTTGAAGCTATTGAAAGAGTCGTGGCTCGTTGAGCCTAAAGAGTCTGTCTGTTTGTGTGATTACGTGTCCAACATGTGTAATAGGCTCAGTCGTGCATGCCAGTTGGCTGAAGATAATTTAGGACTTTGTAAAAAAAAGAATGAAGCAGAGGTTTGATAAGAAGGCTTTTTCGAAGTTTTAGTCCTGGTGATAAAGTTTTTGTGTTGATTCCTGTGATGGGCTCTACTTTGCAGGCTCGTTACAGCAGGCCTTATTGTGTTGAACGTCGGGTGAGTAATTTGAATTGTCATCTCGACTCCAGATCGAAAGAGAAAGACCACACTATATATTAACCGTTTGAAGCTGTATTGTGATCGAGAAGGTTCAACTTCCAAACTTAAATCTCCTTGGACTTCAACTGTCAGAAATGATGAGGCCTGCGTAACGAACGTGCTGCCATCCAAGAAGTGTGATTTTTAAGTTGTTTCCTCACTGGTGGTTGCGGCACAACCTGAAAAAGCGTTTTTGTCGTTACAACAGGGTGCTGTGGCGAGTGCTTTGTTTGAAGATGAGGGTCGTATTCCATCGATGGAGGTAATTGAATGGAGAATGAAGAATTCTGAGGTTCTTAATGATCTAGATTCATTTTTGTCTAGTTTATCCACATTAGAACGTAATGATTTGATCTCCTTGATTAAACAACATGAGAATTTATTTCCTGATGTGCCTCGTAGAACAACCGTAACTGAACATGACATTGATGTGGGGACCTCATTTACAATCAAACAGCATCCTTATCATACAAACCATAATAAAAGTTTGTTGCTTCAGAGTGAGGTAAAGTTCATGTTGGAAAATGGCATTGCAGAATCTAGTAATAGTCCATGGAGTTTGCCCTGTTTACTTGTTCCAAAAAGTGATGGTTCCATGTGTTTTTGCACGGATTTTAGAAGGGTGAATGCCGTCACAAAACCTGACAGCTACCCATTACCGTGTATCGACGACTGTGTTGATCGCCTGGGTTCAGCTGTATTTGTCAGTAAAATTGACCTGTTGAAGGGTTACTGGCAAGTCCGTTGACCCTTCGTGCTAAAGAGATTTCAGCCTTTGTAATGCCAGATCACGTCTTACAGTATACCGCCATGGCCTTTGGCCTTCGAAACGCTCCCGCCACTTTTCAAAGACTCATCAATGGCGTGCTTGATGGTGTGCCTAATTGCGAGGCCTATTTGGATGATTTGGTGATCTATAGTGCCACCTGGCCTTCTCATATGGCCCATCTTTCAACTGTGTTTCATAGGTTATCAGAAGCTAATTTAACCATTAACCTGGCTAAATGTGAGTTTGACTGCTTCTGATTTTTCAGCCTTTTTCTATCGCTGTTGACGCGAGAGATTTAGGAGCAGGAGCTGTTCTTCTACAACAAGACAGGGATGGTCTTGAACACCCGGTCTGTTTTTTTTTTTTTTGCGCAAATTTAACTGTCATCAGCGTGCTTATTTGACCATAGAGAAGGAAGCCCTTGCTCTTGTGCTTGCCTTTCAGCACTTCGAGGTCTACGTGGGAGGTGCTGCATGTCCAGTTGTGTTATACACAGATCACAACCCCTTGGTTTTTCTTGATCGCATGTGTAACTCTAACCAGCGCTTAATGCGGTGGAGTTTGTAACTTGGAGATCAGGCACATTCGAGGACGTGACAATGTAGTTGCAGATGCATTGTTTCGTGCTTGATGAGAAAAACTTGAGAAAACAAATTGTGAAAAAAAAGACAGCACGTTAATTTTTTTTCTGTTTGTTTCCGTTTAGCAGGTTTTTGGTGCCATTGCTGAACGCTAATGGGTTTGTAAATGTTTATTTGTAAGTATTTATTAATCATATTGTTGATTTAAACCCCAATCTATTTTCTTAAGGGTGGGGGTGTGACACTATTAAGCGCGATTTGAACAGTTTGTGCTGCTTAGTTGCGGTTATGCTCCTGTTGTTTCTTGTTTTTTTTTTTCACTAGGCCATGTGATGTCCAGGTGGCTGCTGTTTGTGGGTGGGGCAACTGCTTTAAAGACGCCTTGTTTGATGTCCAGGGGAGAGTGGGCTGTCTTTTCATTCTCATCTGCTCTCGCTGACAGACGGAGCGTAGCTCCGTGGGGTCTCACTGGGCTCGCACGGCTCGGCTTGTTATTATCTTTGTGGAGGTTGTCGTGATGAGGTAAGTTTTACGTTTTCACATGCACGTGTTCCAGTATGGGATTGATGTTTGTGCTTTTCAGTTTATAATTGATTTTTAGAGCGGTGGTGGTTTAGATTCTGGTCATTGTTGTTTTTCATGTTATTTAGTTTAGGTTAGTTAGTGCAGCAGTTAGAGGACCCGGAAGACTCACGGTAAACTTTGTATTTTGTTTTTGGTCGGGAGGTAGGTAAGTTTCACCTTTGTTGTAGTTATGTGAGATCAGGATTTTCTTTCTGTTTGTTTTGTTATTTTTACCACCACACTCCGTTTATGTAAAAATCATTATTTCATTAAATTAAATAGTTTTTGCAATGTCACTGTGTCTATGATTTTTGTATTGTGACGAGTGTCCCGATTCCACATCAGCGTCACCCTGGTAATTCACGAGGAGCACCGGCTCGAGGCTCATCACGGGCTGATCACCCGCACCTGCCGGGCCTCATATAAACTGCGTGCACTCAGGAAAAGGGTGAGAAGCCTCTCCACGAGCTAGCACACTGACTCTTCCAAAATTAAAAATCATTTTAGATTTTTAGCCTGTGAATTTCGTGCCTCGGGGCGGCCCCGTTGCTTGGAATAAAACGATAGAGTAAAATATTTCCCCTCTGCTGGGATGGCTCCTGAGTGATTCCTGTTTACATATGAAGCAGAGGTTCAAACTTGGGCCCAAACACCACTGGCCACAAGCTTTGGGCTCTGCTCTCATGGAGAACATGTATTTATATAGCATATTTTATTTTAGATGAACTAGAAACAAATGTTTAATTTATAAAGTTTTATTTTGAAATGTAAGTCAGTAACAATTGGCTGAAGCCACAGCCAATGGTGAAAGTCTTTGCGAAAGGAGACCCCGCCCCATTTTGGAGTTTCTGCCCACTTTTGGAGTTCACACCCCATTTTGGAGATCTCTGGTCTGCAGTTATACCCACTTGGTCCCATCCAGGACATATTCTCGTGTGCGCGCCTGACCTGTCTAAAATATTTTTCAAAGACGCCATTTTCTTCGCTCACGATGCGAAGCACATAAGGATGTAAAACAGCGAAATAAAGTGTTTAGTCTTACTTACAAAATATGTTTTGTAATATCATATTGTTTTATAATGATATGTGCTGTATGTGCCTAAACATTTCTCAGAGACATTTCCTTTCACTCGCGATGCGGAACAGACGAGGACTTTTTTTTTTTTTTTTAAACGGGAAAATCCGAAAGTAAGTGTTTTCATCTCATTTAAAATATGTATTTTGTAACATCACATTGATTTAAGGTGATATTTATGTGCTGTACACTCCTAAACCTCAGAGTGATATTTCCTTTCACCAGCGATGCGAAGTAGACAGGGAAGTTGGTTTTAACGAGGAAAACACTGAGAGTAACAGTTCAGTGTTTTACCTCATTTATGATATGTATTTTATAAGATAATATTACTAACTTATATGACGATATGTATTTGCTGCGCTCACCTGAACAAGCCTAACGTTAACAGTTTCTCACAGATTTGAATTGCTATGCAGTGAGCAACACGCAGATGTGGAAACACCAGAAGTAAGTTAACCATTTTAAACGTTACCTAATTTAAAATGTGTTTTATAACATCATATTATTTACAGTGATATCTATCTATCTTTCTTTCACTCGCGATGCTCTGGAGCAGACGGGGATGTTGGTTTTAACAAAGAAAACACCAAAAGTAAGTGTTTTATTTATTTAACGATATGTATTTTATAAAATAATATCACATTATGATGATAGTTTTATGCTGTGCATGCCAAAACGATCCGAAACATTTTCACAGATGAAATCTGAATTTGAAGGGAAACGCCAGAAGTAGGGCTGGGTAAAAAAAAATCGATTTTTCGATTAATAGTTTTTTTAAATGTGGTCGATTCAAAATCGATTCTCAAAGGCCATGAATCGTTTTTTTTCCAAATTTATTTCCGCAGACATTGAACGTAAGATTAGCGTTAATCTAATTACAAATCCTGTCATTTATTCCTTCAGCTTAAAGCAGTGGTTCTCAACCCGCGGCCCGTCACGAATTCAAATGCGGCCCACCATATGCTGAACACACACACACACACACACACAAAACTTTTGCAACTCACTTGAAGAAGTTAAAGCAAATGGAAACACCATATACTACGCAGCAATCATCCTTAATTGAAGAAATGTGGCAAAACATCTCTGGAGAGAACCTCATATTATTAAATTCGAAAGATCCATATTTGGATCAACATAGGCTACATATGTGAACGCACATTTTCTGCAATGTTGCGCGTCAAGTCATGCTCCCGTGCCTGTCTTACAGACTGCATCTTAAAGCCTCTTATACTTTCTGCGTCCGCGAGTCCGCTATGGAACGCTAGTTAGGCGTGACGTAAGAATCGTAATCGGTGTGTGTACCGAGTCTCTGAGCAGATGACCGCGCGGACAGGTGCGCGTGGTCAGTAGTCTTCAAAAGCACAATTGCACATGTTCAGGCAGTGTGAAGAAGCCCATTGCCAATCGAACCAATCGGGCTGGGCTCGGACTTGTGCGGTAAATGAGCGGTCATGTAATGTGTTTCAATTAGCTTTTTTTAACGATGTTACAGAGGACTTATTTTATTTCTGTTCAAACTTCCAAGTGGCCTATTACGTTAGTCATGTATAAATTATGTTAAAACATGTATAAATGACTCATTCCTGACAAAAGGCAAAAGAGCTGTGTGCGTGCGTACATCTGAATAATGTCAGGTAGTAAATGGGTTCGGGCTTTTAAAAAGCTGTCAATCAAAATGTACTCGGGCTCGGGTCCTGTCGGGCTTAACTTTTAAGGCCCGATTACAGCTCTAATAGAAAATCGAATCGAAAATTTAAATCGAAATCAAATCGATTTTAGAGCTTGTGAATCGAAATCGAATCGATCTGGAACATCTGAATCGATACTCAGCCCTAGCCAGAAGTGTTTTTTAACCTTAACTTACCACATTTATAATACAGTATGTAACACGTCATAATGTCAAATCAAACCACTGTAAAACTGCTCAAATATAAATGGCAAAATAAGTATATTGTTCTTGTTTGTCTCACGACCAATTTTTGTGATTTAATTAAGCATGAGTTGAGTTTTTATGATGTTGTGTCCTTATATTGGATTTATTTGCTGTTTTCCTTGAATTAATTTAAAAATAACACTTTTCAGCAAACTCAAGTTCTCTATACTGAGTGAGTTTAATAGGAGTCGTCCAACCTCAACACAGGGAGATCAGAATGAGTTAACCAAAACATTTGCACAAGCATTTACATACACCAGTTGAGCTTAGCGTTTTTTCAGTTTGTTCAGTTTTTTCAGTTTGCACTTCCTATTGTGAAGCCCACTTAGCTAGACAAAGAAATACAGAAAAGCATCCAACTTTAACAATGAAAACAGTGATGGAATACAGTATCAAAGTCTCTCCATCACACGCCACTTCATCTGACCAAAAGGGCAGAACAGGCCTCTGGTTACATGGCAACCAAACACGAAACATCTGATAACACTAATTTTATTGCTCAAAGGAATGCAGGCAGAGCAACTCTTACTCAATTCTCTCTAAAATAGACACATAATGCCCATAAAAAATTGACTCTTCTCTCATTAATTCATAGGAAAACCTTTCTTTGAATGAACACACACATACTTCAGGTCATAGTGTATGTTGTTACTGTCCATGTATATTGTCTTTTAGAACACTTCTGCAACCCTTAAGTCTGCAACAGGGTTGTCTTTACATTCACCAACGATCCTTGGATCTCAACTGATGTCTTTCTTAGCTCTTCATCATCTCCAACTAGGAGAAAACTCTCCCAGCAACCACATTCAGAATAACATCTTTTTGGAGTTCATCACTCTTCAAACCCGGAAGAAGCCGATCGCGACTCCTACACCACCAAACCTCAAAACCATCAAGACTTTCATCCAAGACTGCATCCCGATGCTTGTTCCAGGTCAAGGCAATGCAAGTATTGTACATTTACCTAAACGAAACAGAGGTTTAGTATAAGCTATAAACCCTGTTATAAATGCCACTGATGGTTTTACTCAGGTGGTTAACTGTGTCTTAGCTTCATTCTCTGGTTTTCCTGATGGTTTCATCCATCAAATCTAATTTGCCCTTTCCCCTGTATGAGTGATTGTTTGTTTGTTGGACTAGTTTGTGTTATTGTTTAGTTAATAACTCTTGTGCACAAATTACATGAGTTTCTGATTCTGCCTTGCAAACTAATTGTCCCTTTATGATTTTGCTAGATGCTAGATCCTTGTTAGATGCTCTAATGTATTATTAGGCTACTGTAAGAAGGTTGTTTTCTGTGGCAGCGAAAATATCCTTTCGTAGAGTTTATATGAAATTACGCTAAATGTTTGCTGGACAAACAGATTAGTTGATGGCAATTTAATTCTGCTACAGTTACTACTGGCAGCTTACATAAATAATTGTAATTAATCATAATTAATTGTAATTATTTATACATTTCTGCACACTTAGTATAAATAAACAAACTTCATCTGGCCCAAAATGCAGCAACTACAGTTCTTACTAGAACCAGGAAGTATGACCATATTAGCCCGGTTCTGTCAACACTGCACTGGCTCCCTATTAATCGTACAGATTAAAATTACAGATTTAAAATCCTGCTAATTACTTATAAAGCCCTGAATGGTTTAGCACCTCAGTACTTTAGCAAGCTCTTATAGTATTATAGTCCTCCATGTCTGCTGCACTCTCAAAAATCTGATAATACCTAGAATATCAAAATCAACTGCGGGCAGCAGATTTTTCCAAACTCTGGAATAATCTACCTAACACTGTTCGGGAAGCAGACAAACTCTGTCAATTTAAATCTAGATTAAAGACCCATCTCTTAACCTGGTTTACACATAACACACTTACACATTTCTATTACTCAAATCTGTAGCGTATCATACCCGAACCAGACAAATTAAAGGGTCGATCAGGACTGTGGTTGAAACACGAGCCGAATTCCTCAGGAAGGCAACAGGAGGTTGTAAATCATTCCGTGCCACAAGTCAGAAGCAAGATAACCAACCAACCAACTCTTTCACAGAACAGCTTTCAACATTAACACCACTAGAACAATTATTGACAATTTCAATTCAGAGAAGAGATTGTCAAATTTGGGGTAAATAATCAATATGCAACGCCGGCCAGCACATGTAAACCCATGAGAGTAATAAACAAGATCCTTGGATTGACTTCCCCCCACCTAGCAGAACCAGACTGAAATTCCTAAGGGGACCTTTTAACCTTTGGTCTCCACAGAACATCTTTTGTCAGAGAATGGCACAGAAACTGTCTTTTCTAAATATAGATGGACCAAAATGAACTCAAAATGACTTCTAAATGAATATCAGTCCATCGCTTAACTCCATATTCATTTATATGTAACCCACACATTTGACTATCATGTTTATAATCACTTATTATGTATGTCTTTTAATAACTATGGGATAGCTTAAAGGAACACTCCACCGTTTTTTGAAATAGGGCTTATTCACATTATTTCCTACATTTAGATAGGTGGGCAAATGCATTTTTGTGTCAGTGCATGCATTGTTTTAGTTTGACTGGGTCGGCGTTAGCTTAGCTTAGCACAATGAATGGAATCCTTTGTTGCCAGCTAGCATGGCCTGAGTAAAAGTGATCAAAAAAATAAAAAAACCCACCTAATTACTTCTTGTGGCCTGCGTATTCACAACGAGTACAAATAGCGATCCAGATTAACACTAGGCGATTTCTTAGGCAGATATTGACTTGGGACTATATTATGGGGAAGCACAGGCGAAGCACTGCTGCTTAGGTGAAGCACTGCTACTTTGGCACAGAGATATCACGCAACACATGAAATCCCACGACTTCCGTCAACATACTGGCGTGAATAGTAGCTGCCTGGCTATTTTCCTTACAGTACACGAATGGCGATGAACATGGCTGATTTTGAGAGAGACGAAGAGGGTGACTTCTCAGACAGTCAAGAACCAGAACCATACCTATTTGAACCAGAGTTTACAGAAGACGAGCTGCGTGCTTTGGAAATAGAACGACAGGAGGAGGAGGTTGCGATCGCTCAACAGCCTGAGGACGTGAGGATGAGAGCCAACATGAACTGGTGGTGTGAATGTGGGGGAATATGCCAATCTATGCCGACGGAAATAGAGTGTCTGTGCTGTAGAGAGTGGGACATGTTTTTGCCATTGATGACCAGGCTCAACACGTCAGATCAAGATGAGCGTGCCCGAAGTTGTGTCACATCTACAGAGGATTTCACGGCGCTGATCCATTCTGCAGTACTCGATTTTTTTTTCCGGTGTGACAAAGTGAACTGGGAAAAACGCCCCACGCCGAATGGACCAAATGGACAGCTATCCACAGAGTAAGTGATTATTTTAATCATGACGCATGTATAGATTGACCCATATTATACCTGTATTCACATAGAGTTGATGTTTTCTCAGGCAATATAGGTTATATAGGAAGAGAAATAAAAGACAACTTACATGTGCACTTTGTTCTTCCTGTGCTTTGAAAATAGATGGGACGGCCGTATCTTTCAGACGTAGTACCGTCTTTCTGGACCCATATTCCATTTTTTCAAAGTAGTCCTCTGGTGCAAAATGTTCTTTGCAAACACGATACTGCTTTATTTTGTTGAGAGGCATTGAACTACTGATCTCCAGAGCTGCTAGCCATTTATTTCTCAGTTCCACATTAGATGGAATTCTGTGAAACATTACATTCGTGTATGTCCTTTGCTTGTTCTCACAACCTTTTGCTATGCAGGTAATAACCATGTTTGCTGTAACTTCTCAAAATAAATCATACAAAAGCGAAGACACTCGGTACAGGTCACGCCGTTATGTTCTTCTTCTTCTGTTTTTTTGACGCGTTGCACGCCGCTATGTTGACGGAATTCGTGGGATTTCATGTGTTGCGTGATATCTCTGCCCCGAAGTAGCAGTGCTTTGCCTAAGCAGCAGTGCTTCGCCTGTGCTTCCCCATAATATAGTCCCAAGTCAATATCTGCCTAGGAAATCGCCTAGTGTTAATCTGGATCGCTATTTGTACTCGTTGTGAATACGCAGGCCACAAGAAGTAATTAGGTGGGTTTTTTTAATTTTTTTGATCACTTTTACTCAGGCCATGCTAGCTGGCAACAAAGGATTCCATTCATTGTGCTAAGCTAAGCTAACGCCGACCCAGTCAAATTAAACAATGCATGCACTGACACAAAAATGCATTTGCCCACCTATCTAAATGTGGGAAATAATGTGAATAAGCCCTATTTCAAAAAACGGTGGAGTGTTCCTTTAAGGATTCATATTCATGTTTAGTATGTTTGTGTTTCAATCTGCTTGCTTGAGACATCATTCCTGACCATCAGTTATTTGTCAAATGTATCATATTCTTGTTATAGGAATCATGTCCAAAATTATACCCTGCAAGAGCAGGAAAATTCGGACCACATGCTTGATAAGATAACATATGATTTATGATACCCCGAGTCAAGACAATATCTAATTGGTTCAAGACAACATTTGAGGTGTGGCCAACAGGCCAGTTTAAATACTCAGGACACCATCAAATTTTGCTTTTAGCTTTGCTTCTTAGCTTTTGTTATTAGCCATGCCTGCTTTTAGCTTTTAGCTTTGCTTCTTAGCTTTTGCTATCAGTCATGCCGGCTTTTAGCTTGTAGCTTTGCTTTTAGTCATGCTTTTAGTCATCACTGTTGGCTTTCTTTGAGTGCGGTTCCAGCGTGCCTCAGCCTGCATGCCTACTGCTACTTAGCCACGATGAAAAGAAAAACCACCTAGTCTTGTCAAACTTTACTTCTGTTTTTTTACTTTAGTTTCTTTTCTTTTCCATTTGAGAGTTTCGTGTTCTGAGTTAAGTTTTGTAACTCCGTGTCTCCGAGTCTGACCACGAGTGCCCGTTTAACTTCAACCAGCCCACACAACTCCGCATCGTCAGCCAACTTCCAGCTTCCCAAGACGTCACTTCAACCACTACTGAACTTGCAGCCAATCAGCGACGTCGGGAAACCCCCTTTCAATGACAACAAAGGGAAACCATTTACACAGGAGACGCAAGTAACTCCTCCAGACATTTGTACTGGTGTATCTAAAATAATTTTAACCTCATTGAAGAACTCAATGCGAGGGTTAATTAAGTGATTGATGGCTGTTCATGTCTATGCAATTTCACGTATTGCTTGTAAACTTGGGATTCCAAATTTTCGTTCTCTTAAACTCATTCTTCCCTAACTTCCTGCAACTTGTATAAATGTGTGAGTGCGTGTGCTTATGTGTTAGATTAGTTTATATGTCTTAGATTTATCTAATAAAGACTTATTCATATTGAAAAGAGAAGTATCTTGTGTTTGTGCTTACAAGTTAATGTCTTAAACTGCCGATCTTGTTACAGTGCTAATTGACAGTGTTTCCACTATACTTTGGATATTAATATCCAGTGCAGATTTGATGTTAAACAGCTCATTCAGTGAATCGCAGGGCATCTCAGTGATCAGCCGTGAAACTGTGATTCTGTTCAAAGTTCCCTTTAAAATGATTCCCTTTGAGCTAAATTGACCTGTTTCCCTTACAAATCCATTATTCCACTATTGTTAGCCTGCATTAATTAGGTCAACCGGACCTGGTAACACTTCCAATAACATCTTATGTACACTCATCGTAAGAAGAATGGCATCTACGCTGAAAATAGGTTGTTTCTTTCTTATTCCGAGGGCATCATAGCCACCAGATCCAGTCCGTTTTCAGCCCATATGGTGGACCAGCACCTAGAGACTCTAAAGCCCTGAATTTCAGATGAGACCAGGACAACTAGATGAACCCAGAGACAGATCATCAGTGAAGACCTTGTCTCCTAGACGGCCATTGGGACAAGACCACGGAACCAGATGAGCCCTCTGCACAATATAACTTTGCTGCAGCATGGATCAACCTGCTGGTCAAAGAAGAACTGGCCCCTGACTGAGCCTGGTTTCTGCCAAGGTTTTTTCTCAATTCTGTCACCAATGGAGCTATGGTTCATTGCCAACTCTGGTTTGCTTAATTGGGGATACTTAATTTCCAGCAATATAATTGACTTGATTGCACAGATACTATTTAAACTGTCCTGAGCTGGATGATTCCATTTTCGAATCCATTCAGCCAATCTCTGTGTCTGGCGGTAGCACTTTTAGCAGCAGCTTAGCATAGATCATTGAATCTGATTAGACCGTTAGCATCCTGCTCAAAAATTATCAATAAGTTTAGATATTTTTTCTATTTAAAACTTGACTCTTCTGTAGTTACATCGTATACTACTTTGCTGCCGTACCATGGGTGCAGCAGGTGCAATGATATAAGCAGCGCATGAAAATAGTCCTCAGCTAGTTTAGGAAGTTAGCCTATTTTCAGGCGCTGTGTAATATCATTGCAAATGCTATAAACTGCATTCTGAAGTTGACCATTATGAGATTATGGTCATTGAGCATGTTTAGTACTATTGCACTTGGGAAGCTGCATGCATTGGTGGTGGTGCATCTTCATCTTTGACAGATCATGATGTAATATATCATCTATCACATTCTGTCACCCAGCGAAGTCCATTTCTGTGAAGGTTTGTGGCTGAAACATCTTGTTGAGCCTACAAAACTGTAGAAGGTGCTCACCTCTGTCATTCATTGATCCATATCCGAAGCACCCCAAAACACCTTTCCATGTCATTTTAGTCATTTAGCAGACGTTTTTATCCAAAGTGAATTACAAATGAGAACAACAGAAGCAATCAGACCAACGAGAGAACAACAACAGCATACAAGTGCCATGACAAGTCTCAGTTAGTCTAGCGCAGTACACATAGCTTTGTTTTTAACCATGTAACATTGTCTGTGCTGACCTGTGCATTGAAGTCCCCCATTAAGATCTTAATGTCCCTTCTTGGCATGTTTTTGATGGTATGTTGTAACATCTTATAAAAGTCACCTTTATTTATATAGCACTTTTAACAATACAGATTGTGTCAAAGCAGCTTTACCTTAATGAAATAGGAAAATAGTGTGTTAATGCAAAAGGACAATATTAAACACTATTTTCCTATTTTAATACTGTAAAGCCGTTTTTTTAGGGGGCATGGTTAACCCTAACTCTAACACATGTACTTAATTTCTGTTCGCAGAACAATTAACAATTTACAAGGTCAGTTTAAAGAATGAGTGAGAGATAAATCACTCAAAAAAGTACTAGATGCTACTAAGTATAAAATCTGAGTGAACAGAAAACAGAATAAAGAAAGGACTGTTGCTCAGAGGAAAGGAACTACAGCACGTAAAAAGAATCAAGTATCTTGGAAGACACTGACTGCAAACTGTGACTGTTCTACAGACATCAGAATAAAAACAGCCATGGCCTTGAAAGTGGCAGCACTTAGAAAAATACTTGTATTTCACATCGTAGACAAGATGAGAAACAATGACATCAGAAAGGCCCTCAAACAGATAGAAATGAGAATGTAAAAAGTACATGAAAGACAGCACCAGTGGCTTGGTCATGTACTTCGTATGGATAAAAAAGTATTGGCAGCATCACATTGCACAGAAGATTAGAAGTAACCACAAAACGAGGAGGTCCAAGAAAAACGTGGATGTCATCAGTGATGGCAAGATACCATATTGGACCAAGATTTTTGAGAATTACACAAGATAAATACAGATGGCATTTTGTTTTACAAGAGTACATGTTAAAGTGCAGTAAACATGCATGGGGATATGATGAAGAAGAATATTTCCTGATAAAACAGCATACATTTCAACATGTCATGCACATACTTTATTTATTTATTATATTTACTTAATTGCTTATATTTTATTCTAACAGCACATATAACTCCTGCACATGACATGCAGAAAAAAAGAACTAAGAAATCACTGTGTGGTTGCAAGGTTGTTCTGGGTGGTTGCTATGCAGTTTTCAGGGTGTTCTTCTGGTTGTTATGCATTTGCAAAGGTGTTGCTAAGGAGTTCTGAGAGGACAGTTGCTAGGGTGTTTCTAGGCGGTAGCAACCTAGCAACATTGGTGATTGTAGAGTGTATAGTATGTAAATCCATGTAATAGTAATAGGTTTTCATCGAGTCAGTGGGGCAGTCATGGCCTAATGGTAAGAGAGTCTGACTTGTAACCGGTAGGTTGTGGGTTAGAGACTCAGCTCCAACACTAATTGTTGATGAAGGGTGTGAATAACCAGGGTTATCTTCCACCCTTAATACCACGACTGAGTTGAGACCCCCAACTACTCCCTGGTTGCAGCAGCAATATGGCTGCCCACTGCTCTGGGTGTGTGTTCATTACTGTGTGTATGCACTTGGGTTAAATGCAGAGCACAAATTCCAAGTAAAGGTTGGGTCCATGTATGTTTATTTTATGTTACATTTCCTATTTAAATGCAATAACCAGAAACGGAAAATGGCTTGTTTACTCGTTTTTCCGTTTATTTTAACAAAGGGAAAATTAGATTTTGGCTTGATTTCTCATTTTTCATTTGGGGTTTACAAATTGGTTTATGGCTTCAATATTTCATTCACACTTGTGGGCGGCGCTGAAACACTTCTTTCATCTGACTGGTCAAATCACTCCGCCTTCAGTACGAACCTTTCATTCTTTCAGGCAGAATAAGATTCAGTATGACACTGTAATGTCTGAAACCACCACTCACTGTTAATTAGCATAATATTTTAATCAGATGTTGCTGGGCACAGAATTCATGCTGCTGTGACTTGCAAGTGACCCCTTTAAATTATTTCTAGGTTATAGTATTGTATGAATATTGTCCCACTGATAAATACAGTGCAAATAGTTCTGTCTCCTTGGATAAAAGTGAAGTGGAAATAAAAATCAATAATAGACTGAACAGTTCCATGATAATATGTCTGTAACAATTTAGGATGAATAATTTATGGGTTAATTTTTATTTTTGGGTGAACTAACCCTTTAAGTACAGTACAGTGTAAGTACAGTACAGTTCAAGTACAGTTTTTTTTCCCCCTAGATTATCCACTGAACGCAATGGTAAAAATCAGCCCATTAACAAGGCAAAGCCCACTTAACTTGCTGAAGCCTATGGTTAAGGTGTTATGGACTGTTATTAATATTTTATGTGTCCTTAAGTGCACTTACAAAGAGGGTGAGGGTGCTCAGCATAAGAGGAGTTTACATAGCACAACAGCAGCAAGCTGTTATCAAGAAAGATGAGATTCTTAGTCTTCTTTGTTGGGCTTGAGAAAGCCAACATATATATAAACATTATTATTATTTATTATGAGGAGATTTTTTCTTCACTAGCAGACCTAGTGGGAACCCCCGCAGCCCTTGGTTGTGACAGGGCTAGTCAGCTGCCTACACAAACAGCATAATGTAGAAGACAGAAAGCAGTGAAAAACAGTATTTATAACTATCAGTGAGGTTAGCACATTCATAGTATAATTAGGAGACAGAAAGCAGTGAGAAACAGCACTTATAATTATCAGCTTCCCATCGATCCCAGCTCAGTGCACAAGCAGTAACAGAGAATGTATGCAACAACAGACTACTTCAAGAAGTATGGAAAACTGGCTTACCTTAAGCTAGTTAATGGTCAACTTTTCAAGTAGGCCATAAATAGTCAGTTACCAAGGAATATAGCTCTGATGTGTGGCAAAAGCTGTTGAACTTCACAAAATGGAAAGTGGCTATAAGAAATAGTTAAATCAATGAAAATGACCATTTCCATTTCCAAGGAAATAATGAAAAAGTCCCAGTCAGTCAATAAAAGCCTCAATAAAAAATATCAAATATCCCCCACATCATTAGAAGTTGGTTGGGAGGGTTTAAAGAAGAAGAAAAAGGTATATTTAGTTGCAACACATTACTGAATTTACAAACAGGCCAAGTCTCCATGGTCAAAAAAAAAAAAAAAAAAAATTATATAGATATAATATATATATATATATATATATGGATCAATAAAAGAGAAATAATCTAATAAAAAACACTATTAAAAATAACATAATTCATTAATTTGTTAGGACTCTTTTCATTTTTTTAATTCATGAATTATCTTGAATTCTTTAATAACTTATCTATTTATCCACATGATAATTGATTGATTTACTGATATCTTAATTAATTCATTCATTGCTCAGCTGATCTCAGATATGGCCCTGAAATCAGTTTCCTTCATCACCCCATACCTTCATCTCCAAATGTTGAGCTGCATTTCACACAGCTAAAGCATTCTGGATGCCAGTTTTTATCCAGCGCAGTCACCATTTTCTGAAGAAGAACATAATAAAGCCAGATTAGGGCCAGATAATATACAGTATAAGGCTATGTGAGTTGATACAGAGTTACAAACAAAGATGAACAACTTCAAATTACATATTTAGGGAAATTCTTGGCAAAACAACTAAAAAACTAGATTTATCTTTTATGATAAAAATCATTAGGATATTAAGTAAAGATCATATTCCATGAAAATATTTTGTAAATGTCCTACCCTTAATATATCAAAACTTAATTTTTGATTAGTACTGTATGCATTGCTAAGAATTCATTTGGACAACTTCAAAGGCGATTTTCTCAGTACTTTTATTTTTTGCACCCTCATATTCCAGATTTTCAAATAATTGTATCTCGGCCAAATATTGTCAAATCTTAACAATCCATACATCAATGGAAAGCTTATTTAATCTATTTACTGATGTATAAATCTTAATTTAGAAGATTAGAAGTTAGAAAACATGCATTATGCCAATTAATATAAGACCAAAACAACAACAACAACAAAATGATATTTTTCTGTGTGCTGAGGGGCCCTAGGTGTCAACATGTACTCTATGCGTTAGAGTTTATCAACACTGTTCATGTAAGGCATACACATTTTCAAACTCTTCCTAATTAAACACATCTAATTTCAACTCATCAGATTGTTAGTAGATTCTCCAAGACCAGAAATGGATAAGTCAGATAAGTGAGATTTTGAGACAAGTGAGACTGAGAATTGAGCTGGATGTTGGCACTATCGTCCTCCATACAGCTGGGGTCCATTCTTCGTACCTCACTTAATACATTTGAGATAATTTGACAGATGCCAAATCTTTTAATCCTGGTAACTGATCCTTGGCTAATTTGGTTCTTCAAACAAGTCAGCGGTTTTGATAAAAATTTTTCATAAAATCTGGATTAAGTTGTCATAGATTACTCTGTGTTGTCATGTTCATTGGAAAGGGCAGATATTTCATTACTCAAAACGTGATCAGCATTGCAGCAATTGGCTGCAGAGGTGTCATGCTCATTCAAAGTGAGGGGGCATGTGCCCCCACAGATGTGTGAGCCAAGTGGATTTTGAAAGCAGCTTCCAAAAGACAAAAAAAATAAAATAATAATAATTATAGCTGATTTCTATTTTCTATATTTAATATATGCACACCAGTATGATTAGAAAATTCAGTGCATCATATCATTAGCTGCTAAATTCAAATCTGTGTTTGCTGGCTGGCGCTGAGCCAGAAACTGATACCTTTTACAGCACTGTGCCATCACACACAATACTGTTGAGCTTATGAATGCAATAACCAATCAGAGGTGTTCAGATGAGTCATCGCTAAAATGCAGGTGTTTTCTTCACTAGCTCGCTGACTGAATACCTCTTTCTGGCAAATTAACTAAAACAAAGTGGAAATGTGTGTATGAATCTGTAAGATATTAATTTCATATTGTAAACAGCTTCAGTGATTTTAATGGGTGTTTTTGAAAGTGCTTGAAATAGACTGTCAGTGAAAATGTTTCTTGCTAGCCTGACTTTAACTTTCCACATTAACTTTCAATGATAAATTCACATTAAATATAAACTCAGTTTATATTCTCAAATATGTTATGGCATGACACCCATATCTGTTAATTACATAAACAGACAGTTTTTTATGCATAGTTAATAGATTACATTATTAGGTTACTTTGACCATTGCCCACTATACAATAGATCAACATAATCTATAAAAGTGAGAATCAAGATATTTCATGATATAGTTAATGTGTTTCGATATGTTTCGAATAAAAAGAGAAAAAATAAATAAACATACAGTAAAAAGATATTCAAAAGGCCCTTTTTACCGCCGCGGGTACCGCCGCCGCAGCGTTTGTAAAGTGCATTTGCAGCTTTTGACCACTGAGTGGCGCTTTAACCACAAGTTATCAAACAAGCGCATCAAAACACATTTTCGCAAATAGACGTCAATTTTGCCTCGCTGATGTGTTACATTTGACTGCTTCAGTCATGGAAAATGAAAGAAAAACACAATAGTTTAAATATTATATATTATTATTAATATTATAATATATTTAATATTTAATATTCACAGATGAAAGTTGGGTATTTATGAAGTTATGTGCATTTCTTAGAACGAATTCAAGCAGGATAAATGTCAAGCCTGTGCCTGAGTCTGTGCTTATATTTTCTAAGCTACATGGTATTAAACCATATTTTAGATTTGACACATTTAAAAGGTGTGCAGTATTATTTATATTATATTAATTATGCGTTATATTATTCAATAGAAATTGTGGTTTACTTTGTGGTTTACTTTGCATCGGAGCATTAAAAGGGGTAGCCTATTTTAGGGGGGTAGGCTACATGGATTAATATGCAAAATGTCAATATTTTCATATATTATGCCTATATATTTTTTCCTTCAATAAAACAACAGGCATTTTTGTTATTTGTTACCTGTCCTTTATTTTGACAACTTATTGGGAAAAAGACATTTGTCTGTAAACTGATTAAGAAATTCTTGCATGTTTAAACGTGAAGCACTGTATAATTTCGTTCCCATTATTTAGGCCTAATTTAAATCTTTGAAGCTTTAAATAATGGACGGATTAATAAAACGTCCTCACGATTAAACTCAAGTTCTGTCATTATAATCAACAAATTATTCTCGATGTAAAAAAGAGCTTTAGTAATTGACAACTTAAGTGATTTTAAAGGGAGCCTTCTTTACTTGCTTTTAAAGTTGGGCAATAGCATATGGCCTAAAAAAAATAAAAATCCCAAATTTTTTTTTATTTTAGAAAAAAAATCTGATTTATGATTTAAACTGATTTTTAAATCAATATTCAAATGACGAAGAAATTTTACAAAACAAGTTTTAATATAGTTCTTTATCATTAATTTAGCAGGCAAATTTATAACTGCAACAAGATGATTAAAAAAAACAGTAATGTTTTTACCTTAATGCTGGAAAGACCTTTATTTTTATTTATTTATTTATTTAATACTAGCCCATCATGCATCTAACCATCCACTCAGAATTAAGAGCTGTTAAGATTAAAACTGGCAGCTCAGCAGTGAGTCAGTGTCATGGACGGAGGACCTGTTAATATATTTTCTAGTCTATATTTCCATCTCGTTATGCCGCTGGTTTAGGTTTTTTTTTCTTCTTATAGAGCTTATTTGTAAATAGAGCAGACACTTTCTGTGTGTCTACACCAGACATGAGAGTTGTCATCCGTGCCCCACAGCGAAAAGTGTGTCTAAACTTGATGACATCACACTATAGTGTCAAATCATCTGAACACAGTGTCAGAACATTTTGTCATAAACAGAACGAGCATCAGTTCACTGATGGTGATCGTGTCCAGTGTATCCATCACTGGGTTCTGTTGTCTTTTGTTGGATCGCTCAACTTGTGTCCGGTGTAGACCTGGCGTGCGTTTTTTATTGTTTTATTTTACAGTCCTGCTTGTTTTAATGTTTTTATTAAATATCTGTATTGACTGCATAGTCATATTATCGTATTATTTACTGCCATGCGACCTACAAAAGTAAAGCTTGGCGAGTCGATCAACGAGCATTGCTGCAGGTTGATTTTTGGCGGATGTGCTGTGCTTGTGCTCCCGCGGTCGTCTTCATTTCATCAGGTCAAACATCTCTCTCACTCGCAGCAGAGTCTGTGAGCAGCAACAACTTCCCCTCCGCGTGCACTGATACCTGAAACACGCTCCGCCTTTACTCCATGGATAAAGTATTTCAGTATGTTTGAAATGTTATGTTCATAACGTAGCATATAAAATAATACTAATAAAACTTTTATTAGAGAGTTTCAAAGTGGCATAAGCTATTTGGTGTAAACTTTTTTCCAATTATCACATGCCAAACTAATAACATTGTAAACATTAAATCTTTAATTGCTGCTTTCTGCTGTGAAAATTTTGTTTGTGATGAAAATAACAGTACATTTTTGTCAGTTATTTTATCTAAACAGATTGATTAACTTCTTCAAGATTTCAAAATCAGATAGCATGCTGATAATGTATAGTAGCACTGTAAGATTACATTTGTTTGAATGCATCATTGCGAAAGCGATTGCGTGTGAATCTGTTTAAATCATGCTTTAACCCGAAAATAATCAGTAAAAGAAACGTCTCGGTTACGTATGGTAACCCTCGTTCCCTGAAGGAGGGAACGGAGACGCCACGTCGGTGACCGACGAATATGGGATATCGCTTCGATAGACCAATCTACTTCGAGTGTAAACTAAACGAGCCAATGCACATTGGCATGCAAATATTGCATCCAGCTGCCACTGATCACTGCGTGAGTATAAGAGGGCAGCAGCTGCAATGCATACCAGTTTTTTGCTGAGGAGCCGAGCCGTGGACCCGGCAGCTCAGCGGCGGTACAGCAACCATGGCGACGGGACGTGGCGTCTCCGTTCCCTCCTTCAGGGAACGAGGGTTACCATACATAACCGAGACGTTCGGTGACCGATGTATATGGGATCCCTATCAAAGCGCCATGGGTGCTGCCCCTTCCAGTGCCCTGTGCGAGCTGCCTGCGCCCCTATTAGGTGTAGGCCGGGGCTCAGAACAAGTAGCTCCACTCACCGTTGTCAAAGCACTACCTCACTGGGTGAGATTGGATAACACTGGGAAAACGTACCCGGTACACTTGGAGCCGGGACGCTGCGGAAGCCCCATCCTTCCCGAAGGAGGTCTCGGAGGCAAATACACATATAGCATCCATTTAGGAGTATAAGGAGAGATTTGAGGTGATTAAAACCCTCTTGGGAAGGCAGAAGTCTGCCGGGGAAACACAGGCTCTAAGGCTATACCGTGGACTATACACATATGAGTACCGCTTAGGTCTCAATATGGAACCCACCCTTCCATGGTTCTCACGGATTCATCATGAAGGTCTGGCGCCGGACGTTCCGCTGCGTCCAGCTGCTTAGGGTGATGGAGGATCTCAACAGGGTCTACAGTACGGACACTCTGGAGTGGTTTAAGCAAGCCGACACTAACCGGGGCCTCGCAGTGCCACTACCCGTTTGCACCCGTGAAGCTCTTTTAGAGAAATTTGCTCTTTAGGAAATGCTCTTTTAGTGCTGAGGCACACAGGGGAATTGGCCGCTTGCAACACGACAGGGGTAGTGCAGCCTGAAGTGTGCAATCCACTCGACACAGGAACGACCGCCGCTGAAGCGCCGTCTCGCCAACACACGAAGCTTCCGAGAGCGTGCTGAACTCATAGTTCACAGCAGACACAGTTGAGCAGAGCGATACTAACGCTCGGCTCCGAAGCGAAAAGCTGGTATGCATTGCACCTGCTGCCCTCTTATACTCACGCAGTGATCAGCGGCAGCTGGATGCAATAATTTAGTTTAGTTTACACTCGAAGTAGATTGTTCTATCGAAGCGATATCCCATATTTGTCGGTCACCGACGTGGCGTCGAGAGTGACCGACTGAAAGGGAACAGACAAACTCTTAACATCCTGCTCGACTCTTGCAGTTATTGTAACCTTCTGATCAAGCTATAGCTAAATATGTTTAACATGAATTATTGCTGAATATGCAGTTATATTATGGGCTGTTGGCATTAATTGTATTTGTGATGGAGCGCTCTTGGAGCGAGTGAAAACCACGACGTTCATACTCAAGTGTTTGTGCAAAAATTATTAATGTGCATTAATGACAGGGAGGCACCTTTTCATCACTTACATTTTTAACTGGTAATGAATTTATAATTTTTTAATTAACATAATATCGTGGTGTCTCACATACATTAAAAATATATCTACAGAAAGCTTGAAATGTTTTTTAAACTAAAAAGAATTGTGTAATCTGTGAATGTTGCATTTCTCTTGTCGGAGAGAGCCAGCACTGTGAATTTCATCTTGCAGCCGACAAGAAAACATTTGTTTATTAATAAATAATTAAAATGTCTCATTTTTCACAATTATTAGGCTACTTCTGCATGTGCTTTGTTGCAAACTTAATGCATGTGCTTGAGAGCGGAATATATTAAGATTTGATTATGTAAATTTAATATAAACTTCTGATTAGTTGAATATAACAAATGAACGACTAGAACTAGAAAAATCTTACGTGGGGGCGGACCATTTTTTAGTCTAAAACCAAAACAACAGTCCTATATAAACCAGTTCAGCAAGTGAAAGCCTCATAAGACACTGTCCATATGAAAGAGCAATTCACACCTTTATCTCGATGTCATACATAACTACCCCTAAAAACCCAACCCCCTCCAGCTGAACTGAATTCGGTCTGTTTTTTGGCTGTGAAGAACGGTGTGTTACTGGGCTGAAACATGCCTGCACTCAGCAGCACTACTCTTTGTATTCATTATTTTCTCGCAGCCCATATTATTATTTTCACAAGACCATAATGATAATAACAAATCATCAATTAATAATTAATCATTATTTTACTTAAATCATTGTAATTTGTGATCGTGGGTGTTTGCGGAAGGCTTTAAGACCAAGCGGAATCCTCTGTTCCCGCCTCACAGCACGCGAGACTCGCGCTCAGTGATGCAGCTTCACTGTCTGCAGTTTGACTTTACTGAATCAGATTGAGGCGAATACAACTTATTGATCATGAGACCAATATTTAGCAAGCAAGAAAACATTCATTCTAATGGAAGGAAGACGTATTTCATTGAGCTAATGCTGTTAAAGATAGAGAAAGAGAGAGAGAGAGAGAGAGAGAGAAACTAGTCTAGGGCTATTCTTAAACTCGGAGATCATTATATTGAAGTACAAATCCAAACACCAGAAACGTTATGCGTTTTATGAATAATGAAATGTTATGAAAAGTATGCATTTTATATATTCACATGCTGTATGGTTGAAATAATATTTTAGTTCACAACTTTAAGTTCCGTTGTATAAAAAAAATGCTTTATTGGCTAATGTTTCATAAACCTTCAGTTGTTATATGCTCTAAAATCCATGCCATTAGTAATTTCACAGTATTTTCACCTCCTAAATCACTAACCTTTAAAGTCACAATGGTATTTTTTAATGACATTATTTTATTATTTTTTATTTTATTTTTTTGAATAATTGTAGCCTACATAAATAGGTGAAGCAAAACAAATATTCGGATCATCCCTTATTTATTCCCTTATTTTCTTAAAGAATAAACACGATTTTCTACAAGAATAAACATGATAACATATTATTAATTAATAACAATAATTTAAGCAATTTAAACCTTTTTTTAAAACTTGAATTTAAATAATATCAAACTAACTTTAAATTCTCAAGGAGTTTATAAGTAAAAAATGGTAAAAATGTCACAGTGCATGTTAAATAGCCTAAATGAACTTGTGTTAACAATATAATTAGAACTAACAATATAATTCGATTTTCTTAAATGAACAATTCCTGTATAAAATGGGACAGCAACCTTTACAGTACAGACCAAAAGTTTGGACACACCTTCTCATTCAAAGAGTTTTCTTTATTTTCATGACTATGAAAATTGTAGAGTCACATTGAAGGCATCAAGGGCTATTTGACCAAGAAGAAGAGTGATGGGGTGCTGCGCCAGATGACCTGGCCTCCACAGTCACCGGACATGAACCCAATCGGGATGGTTTAGGGGTGAGCTGGACCGCAGACAGAAGGCAAAAGGGCCAACAAGTGCTAAGCATCTCTCACTGAACTCCATCAAGACTGTTGGAAGACCATTTCAGGTGACTACCTCTTGAAGCTCATCAAGAGAAGGCCAAGAGTGTGCAAAGCAGTAATCGAAGCATAAGGTGGCTACTTTGAAGAACCTAGAATATGACATATTTTCAGTTGTTTCACACTTTTTTTGTTATGTATATAATTCCATATATAATTCCACATGTGTTAATTCATAGTTTTGATGCCTTCAGTGTGAATCTACAATTTTCATAGTCATGAAAATAAAGAAAACTCTTCGAATGAGAAGATGTGTCCAAACTTTTGGTCTGTACTGTATATTAAACATTTTGAAATCGTCCACAGCTGAGCATCGCGGGAGACTGATCTTAAAACATAACTAAATGTGTTTAAATTAATTATGCATCATAAAAGCCATTTTTCGAGATTTGAGAAGTGAGTCCACGTCTCCTGCGATGCATTAAAGCCACCAGCATAAAAGCTCACCGTTTAAATTAACGCATGGGTCAGACTGTACAGTATGTAATGCGTGTCCAATAAAAAGATAATTATTCCTTCATAAATAAATCTCTCAATTAATAAAACCATTTTTTCCAAACATTTTTTAGTTTAATAAGGTTGTAAGAAAATAGCAGTGGCTGGGACACACTTCCAGTATCACTTTCACTTAAAATTATGCAATCTAATCCTGTTGGGACCTGTTGCTATGACAGCAACTCCAGGATGAGCTTCGAAGAACCTAACAATCCTGGATCATGTCAAATCGGTAATCCACATATGAAGAATGGACCCCTTCTTTAAATCTTAACAGCATTTTGCAACATCAACACTGAACTGACTCAAGCTAAATAATGTAATTGATGCCTTATGTAGAACTGCTTGTAGCTGAATTTAACTTATTTCAAATTTATTAACTTCACAGTATTATTGTTCTGAACTGAAACAAGACTGTAATTCTGACCTGAGCTAAATTATGGCACTTTTGTCTTTTAGAGCTGCTTTATAGCAGATTCTGAACTGTCTCCATAGTTGAGTATCCATAATTGTGCCTGCTTTTTGCCCTGGATTTTCTCGGTGAAACTGCTTTGACACAGTCTGTATTGTATAGTCTTATACAGTATAAACAAAGTTGACTTGACTGGTGTTTATGTTCCTCCAGAAACAAGGTTGGGAAACACTGCATTAAGGACCTGGGGTCCCATAGTGCTCATTCTGTGTCATATAAGGGCTCATCACACACTAAAATTCATTTTGATCCTTTTTGTTTCTTTTTATTGGATCCCACGCCACTGCTCATTTTGTAGGTCTTTTATCTGGCACACAAAGTCCAGTTCATGGAATTCTCTGATTGACGATTTGACGCAAGTGTGTTAAATAAGTGAGACATGGACAATCTGCAGTGCTGTGGGTCCCCAGAATTAGGATTTTAAAACCACTGCTCTATTCATTTGGCGAAAATATGATTAGATTGGCTGAAGTTCAAAGTCTAGATTCCTGCTGATCATTTTGAAGCTTTGTTTTAATGGTTTCACATCTGGGATGTATGTACAGTGGACCGTGGACTATAGACATATGAGTACCGCTTAGGTCTCAATATGGAACCCACACTTCCATGGTTCTCACAGATTCATCATGAAGGTCTGGCGCCGGACGTTCCGCTGCGTCCAGCTGCTTAGGGTGATGGAGGATCTCAACAGGGTCTACAGTACGGACACTCTGGAGTGTTTTAAGCAAGCCGACACTAACCGGGGCCTCGCAGTGCCACTACCCGTTTGAGGTGAGAACACAGGAGGATACCGGCTCTACACGAAGGTTATAGAACCTAGTGAACGTGTTAGGGGTTGCCCAACCCGCAGCTCTACAAATATCTGTCAGCGAGGCACCACGAGCCAGTGCCCAGGAGGATGCGACACTTCTAGTTGAGTGAGCTCGTAACCTGAACGGGCAGGGCACACCCTGAGCCTGATAAGCCAGGGTTATGGCATCAACAATCCAGTGGGCCATTCTCTGCTTAGAGACGGCACTCCCCTTCTGCCGGCCTCCATAACAGAGAAAGAGCTGGTCTGAGGTCCTGAAGCTTTGTGTCCGGTCTACGTAGCACCTTAATGCTCGGACGGGACAAAGCACAGCCAGGGCTGGGTCTGCCTCCTCCAGGGGCAGCGCTTGCAGGTTCACCACTTGGTCTTTGAAGGATGTAGTGGGAACCTTGGGCATGTAGCCAGGCCGGGGCCTCAGGATTACCTGGGAGTCAGCCGGCCCGAACTCTAGGCACGAATCGTCGACCGAAAATGCATGCAGATCCCCTACCCTCTTGATGGAGGCCAGTGCAAGCAGGAGCAGAGTTTTCAATGAAAGAAACTTTAGCTCAACTGAATGCAAAGGCTCGAATGGGCCCTGCTGTAGTGATTTAAGCACTAGAGTCAGGTCCCAAGGGGGTATAGAGCACCAATAAAGGGGGGCTTTATCGCGGTCTTCGCCAGTAGGACTGCGATCTCTTCCCGCAAGACAGGGGCATCGTACGCTTTCACTGTAGTGAAGCGGACACCGCAGAGCTTGGGGGGATGCTGGGCAATCTGAATTGCATAGCCGAGGCTGATAGTTCGCAGAAGCCAGCGAGACGGGCTGGGCAGCGCTGACCAGGCGCTTAAGAACTGTACAAGCGAGACCAGCGGAACCACAGCCGTACCCGCAGTGGGGCAGCGAGGTGGAACACAGGGACCCAACTCGGGCGGCTTGTGATGCAGGGGGCTGCCCTCGACGACGAGCAGGCTGGGGCACTGCGGCCGGCGGGTGGGTGGAGGCAGCAGCAGCTGCCCGCCGGGGCAGGATGTGTCGGATCGCCTCAGTCTGCTTCTGGGCAGCCGAGACTTGCTGGGCCAAGATCTTGACTGCGTCGCCGAAGAGGCTGGTCTGGGACACAGGGGCATTGAGAAACCGGACCTTGTCGGTGTCCCCCATGTCTGCCAGACCCAGACAGAGATGGTGCTCCTGGACCACTAATGTGGACATCGCACGACCCAGCGAACTCGCGGTGACCGTCGTCGCTCGAATCGCAAGGTCAGTGGCGGTTCGGAGTTCTTCCAGAAGTGCTGGATCGTGACCACCCTCGTGCATGTCCTTCAGTGCCTTAGCCTGGTGCACTTGCAGTAACGCCATAGCATGTAAGACGAGTGCCTACAGGCCCGGGAAGGGAGCACCGGGTCTCCACGCCAGGAGGTGGCGGACTTAGGACACAATTGCATCGCTACCGCCCGCTCCTGAACACACCTTCGCTGCACCGCCATCGAGGGTGGTGAGGGAGGAGGAGCCCACCGGCCGGTTTCTGGCAGTAAAAGGTGCCGTCCACGACTTGGTCACCCGCGCTACTGTCGGAAGTGGTTCTTGTCTGTTGGCCGCCAGAACGAGCCCCAGATCGCGGCCGGGGCAACGGGACTCCGCCCCCCTGAAGGTGGCGGAGACTGGTTTGCAGCTCCGAGATGGTCATATTCCCGCAGTGAGAACATGACTCATCCACGAAAGCCACCTCAGCGTGCTCGACGTCCAGACACGTGAGGCAGCGATCGTGACCATCACCCGTTGGCAGGTAACAACCGCACCCAGAAATGCACGGGTGAAACGGCATCCTTACAAGGACGGTCCGTCGTCTTTACAAAGACGCACCCGTGAAGCTCTTTTAGAGAAATTTCCTCTTTAGGAAATGCTCTTTTAGTGCTGAGGCGCACAGGGGAATTGGCCGCTTGCAACACGACAGGGGTAGTGCAGCCTGAAGTGTGCAATCCACTCGACACAGGAACGACCGCCGCTGAAGCGCCCGTCTCGCCAACACACGAAGCTTCCGAGAGCGTGCTGAACTCATAGTTCACAGCAGACACAGTTGAGCAGAGCGATACTAACGCTCGGCTCCGAAGCGAAAAGCTGGTATGCATTGCACCTGCTGCCCTCTTATACTCACGCAGTGATCAGCGGCAGCTGGATGCAATAATTGCATGCCAATGTGCATTGGCTCGTTTAGTTTACACTCGAAGTAGATTGGTCTATCGAAGCGATATCCCATATTTGTCGGTCACCGACGTGGCGTCGAGAGTGACCGACTGAAAGGGAACAGACAAACTGTTAACATCCCGCTCGACTCTTGCAGTTATTGTAACCTTCTGATCAAGCTATAGCTAAATATGTTTAACATGAATTATTGCTGAATATGCAGTTATATTATGGGCTGTTAGCATTAATTGTATTTGTAATGGAGCGCTCTTGGAGCGAGTGAAAACCACGACGTTCATACTCAAATGTTTGTGCAAAAATTATTAATGTGCATTAATGAAAGGGAGGCACCTTTTCATCACTTACATTTTTTCCTGGTAATGAATTTATAATTTTTTAATTAACATAATATCGTGGTGTCTCACATACATTAAAAATATATCTACAGAAAGCTTGAAATGTTTTTTAAACTAAAAAGAATTGTGTAATCTGTGAATGTTGCATTTCTCTTGTCGGAGAGAGCCAGCACTGTGAATTTCATCTTGCAGCCGACAAGAAAACATTTGTTTATTAATAAATAATTAAAATGTCTCATTTTTCACAATTATTAGGCTACTTCTGCATGTGCTTTGTTGCAAACTTAATGCATGTGCTTGAGAGCGGAATATATTAAGATTTGATTATGTAAATTTAATATAAACTTCTGATTAGTTGAATATAACAAACGAACGACTAGAACTAGAAAAATCTTACGTGGGGGTGGACCAATTTTTAGTCTAAAACCAAAACAACAGTCCTATATAAACCAGTACAGCAAGTGAAAGCCTCATAAGACACTGTCCATATGAAAGAGCAATTCACACCTTTATCTCGATGTCATACATAACTACCCCCAAAAACCCAACCCCCTCCAGCTGAACTGAATTCGGTCTGTTTTTTGGCTGTGAAGAACGGTGTGTTACTGGGCTGAAACATGCCTGCACTCAGCAGCACTACTCTTTGTATTCATTATTTTCTCGCAGCCCATATTATTATTTTCACAAGACCATAATGATAATAACAAATCATCAATTAATAATTAATCATTATTTTACGAAAATCATTGTAATTTGTGGTCGTGGGTGTTTGCGGAAGGCTTTAAGACCATG
Source organism: Carassius carassius (assembly GCF_963082965.1). Taxonomy (NCBI): domain Eukaryota; kingdom Metazoa; phylum Chordata; class Actinopteri; order Cypriniformes; family Cyprinidae; genus Carassius; species Carassius carassius. The sequence continues at coordinate 9,572,594 of NC_081793.1, read as the reverse complement.
CGGAATCCTCTGTTCCCACCTCACAGCACGCGAGACTCGCGCTCAGTGATGCAGCTTCACTGTCTGCAGTTTGACTTTACTGAATCAGATTGAGGCGAATACAACTTATTGATCATGAGACCAACATTTAGCAAGCAAGAAAACATTCATTCTAATGGAAGGAAGACGTATTTCATTGAGCTAATGTTGTTAAAGATAGAGAAAGAGTGAGAGAGAGAGAGAGAGAGAGAGAAACTAGTCTAGGGCTATTCTTAAACTCGGAGATCATTATATTGAAGTACAAATCCAAACACCAGAAACGTTATGCATTTTATGAATAATGAAATGTTATGAAAAGTATGCATTTTATTTATTCACATGCTGTATGGTCGAAATAATATTTTAGTTCACAACTTTAAGTTCCGTTGTATAAAAAAAATGCTTTATTGGCTAATGTTTCATAAACCTTCAGTTGTTATATGCTCTAAAATCCATGCCATTAGTAATTTCACAGTATTTTCACCTCCTAAATCACTAACCTTTAAAGTCACAATGGTATTTTTTAATGACATTATTTTATTATTATTTATTTTATTTTTTTTTGAATAATTGTAGCCTACATAAATAGGTGAAGCAAAAAAAATATTCGGATCATCCCTTATTTATTCCCTTATTTTCTTAAAGAATAAACACGTATTTTCTACAAGAATAAACATGATAAAATATTATTAATTAATAACAATAATTTAAGCAATTTAAACCTTTTTTTAAAACTTGAATTTAAATAATATCAAACTAACTTTAAATTCTCAAGGAGTTTATAAGTAAAAAATGGTAAAAATGTCACAGTGCATGTTAAATAGCCTAAATGAACTTGTGTTAACAATATAATTAGAACTAACAATATAATTTGATTTTCTTAAATGAAACAATTCCTGTATAAAATGGGACAGCAACCTTTACAGTACAGACCAAAAGTTTGGACACACATTCTCATTCAAAGAGTTTTCTTTATTTTCATGACTATGAAAATTGTAGAGTCACACTGAAGGCATCAAGGGCTATTTGACCAAGAAGAAGAGTGATGGGGTGCTGCGCCAGATGACCTGGCCTCCACAGTCACCGGACATGAACCCAATCGAGATGGTTTAGGGGTGAGCTGGACCGCAGACAGAAGGCAAAAGGGTCAACAAGTGCTAAGCATCTCTCGGGGAACTCCTTCAAGACTGTTGGAAGACCATTTCAGGTGACTACCTCTTGAAGCTCATCAAGAGAAGGCCAAGAGTGTGCAAAGCAGTAATCGAAGCAAAAGGTGGCTACTTTGAAGAACCTAGAATATGACATATTTTCAGTTGTTTCACACTTTTTTGTTATGTATATAATTCCATATATAATTCCACATGTGTTAATTCATAGTTTTGATGCCTTCAGTGTGAATCTACAATTTTCATAGTCATGAAAATAAAGAAAACTCTTCGAATGAGAAGATGTGTCCAAACTTTTGGTCTGTACTGTATATTAAACATTTTGAAATCGTCCACAGCTGAGCATCGCGGGAGACTGATCTTAAAACATAACTAAATGTGTTTAAATTAATTATGCACCATAAAAGCCATTTTTCGAGATTTTAGAAGTGACTCCACGTCTCCTGCGATGCATTAAAGCCACCAGCATAAAGCTCACCGTTTAAATTAATGCATGGGTCAGACTGTACAGTATGTAATGCGTGTCCAATAAAAAGATAATTATTCCTTCATAAATAAATCTCTCAATTAATAAAACCATTTTTTCCAAACATTTTTTAGTTTAATAAGGTTGTAAGAAAATAGCAGTGGCTGGGACACACTTCCAGTATCACTTTCACTTAAAATTATGCAATCTAATCCTGTTGGGACCTGTTGCTATGACAACAACTCCAGGATGAGCTTCGAAGAACCTAACAATCCTGGATCATGTCAAATCGGTAATCCACATACGAAGAATGGACCCCTTCTTTAAATCTTAACAGCATTTTGCAACATCAACACTGAACTGACTCAAGCTAAATAATGTAATTGATGCCTTATGTAGAACTGCTTGTAGCTGAATTTAACTTATTTCAAATGTATTAACTTCACAGTATTATTGTTCTGAACTGAAACAAGACTGTAATTCTGACCTAAGCTAAATTATGGCACTTTTGTCTTTTAGAGCTGCTTTATAGCAGATTCTGAACTGTCTCCATAGTTGAGTATCCATAATTGTGCCTGCTTTTTGCCCTGGATTTTCTCGGTGAAACTGCTTTGACACAGTCTGTATTGTATAGTCTTATACAGTATAAACAAAGTTGACTTGACTGGTGTTTATGTACCTCCAGAAACAAGGTTGGGAAACACTGCATTAAGGACCTGGGGTCCCACAGTGCTCATTCTGTGTCATATAAGGGCTCATCACACACTAAAATTCATTTTGATCCTTTTTGTGTCTTTTTATTGGATCCCACGCCACTGCTCATATTGTAGGTCTTTTATCTGGCACACAAAGTTCAGTTCATGGAATTCTCTGATTGACGATTTGACACAAGTGTGTTAAATAAGTGAGACATGGACAATCTGCAGTGCTGTGGGTCCCCAGAATTATGATTTTAAAACCACTGCTCTATTCATTTGGCGAAAATATGATTAGATTGGCTGAAGTTCAAAGTCTAGATTCCTGCTGATCATTTTGAAGCTTTGTTTTAATGGTTTCACATCTGGGATGTATGTACAGTGCATGCTCCCATACAGTTGGACTTGTTAACAGCAGCATGAAACAGAACATTATCAACAAAGAAAAAGGTAACATTTTACAATAAGTTCTCGTTTGTTATCATTAATTAATGCATAAACATGAACTCCTAATAAGCAATATATTTTAGCAGCATTTATTAAACAATGTTAGTTAATAAATGTAATATAAGTTTGATAAAATAACATTTTAATTTAATTTTAATGTTCGTGTTAGTTAATTGTCTATGAACTAATGTTAACAGATAGGCTACAACATTTGATTTTAAATAATGTATTAGTAAATGTTAAAACATTAAGTTTAATGAATGCTTTAGAAGTATTTTTTCCACCCTCAAGTTACTTTAAATAAAAGTTATAATAAATAAATTTAAGGAAAAGATGGGATGTAGGAGGAAAGCAGAGGTTTATAGATGCCTACCCTAACACTGTGAGTTGTCAGAGTAAATGAGCATGGTCCTATAGAACTTTTGTTTATTCATGTCATAGATTATCATCTTAATTCAGCTTCAGTACAGCTGTGAATTTGACACATAAATGTACAGCTGTGAATAGGACACATAAATGTACAATATACCTACATTGAGTATGGGCTTGTTGCATTGTGCACAGTGAGGTGAGTACAGGGTGAAGTAGTCAGGCTCACAGTATGGTCGACCATCTTTCTCAAAGAAATTACAATTGCCAAGCTCACACTCACACTCAGAGCAAACAAAGTGCTCTGGATGCCATACCCGTCCCAGAGCTGTTACAACCTAAGAGACAGGGAAACAAGATCTAAATTTCAAAAGTTATCATCACTTTTGAAACCAAAATCCTTTATATGTATATATATATATATATATATATATATATATATATATATATATATATACACACACACACACACACACACACACTTTTTTAATAAGTAAAGAGTTGAAAGATGAAACAACATTACAAACTAGGATTTAAAACAAATGTATTTGAAACCTGGTTGTGGTAGTGATTTACCGGTAGTTAACTTATTAAATTAATTTCAGGATTTATTAAAGAATTTTACCTGTCCTACAACTGGTTTCTGACAGGCAGAACAGTTTCCCTTAGAGGAGGTAGGCACTCCCTGCCTGCTCAGATCTGATTGGAGAAGACCCAACATGCTGTCCAATGAGCCTCCAGAGGACGCAGAGGTTGGAGAAGCTGTTTGCTGTGATGAAGATGCCACAGGACCCTGTTACAAACGAAAAACTCAACAGCTACACAAAAATACTAATATATATATATATATATATATATATATATATATATATATATATATATATGTTTTTTTTTTTGTTTTTTTTTTAAGTGAAATGTTAATAAACTCTCTCCTAACCCAGTTCAATATGCAGAGTCAACTATCAGTAAGCCAATAGTTGGTACCACTATTATGACTGAGGTGCACTATATTGTATAAAGTGCTTGGACTTGTCTGATTTGACGCACAACAATGCACTGTTTGTTTGGTCCAACCAACTTCTGAGTTTAACATTGTTACCAACATTGTCACCAAATCTGGTTGGTGATTTATTGGCCAACAAGGTGAGTGGTGGAAAACTAGTTTAAAAACAGTTATTAATTTTGCATTTCAATCTGGTGACACTAGTAGTGTAAACAATATACACTTCAGTAAATGCATAAAAGTATGCATCAAACATACTGTGCTTTGGACTCTGAAGTCTGATAGAGACGCCATTAGTTTGTCCAGCTCTAAAGTAGCAGATGTAGCTGAGGGTTTCGCTGAGCTAGAAGCAGAAAAAAAAATAAAAAATAAATAAATATATATATATATATATATATATATATATATATAGTACTGTCTGACAATCATAAATACAATTATATAAACTACACCCATATTAACTTGATATTTGTGAGTTTGACTTTCCTCCATTATGTGTTGTCATTACTATAAATATAGCCATTTATTTAAATGAAGATCTGCAGGGATATGATATGTTATCAGTCAGTAATGATACTATTATTTAATTAGTAACTGGTATGTAATTTCTTATCTATTATAAGACATGTTGAATGAGCATATGTAGAAAAATTTGTATACAGATGAATAAATATCGCAATATATATCAGTGCACTAACCCAGTAGAGGATGGACCAGACTTTGAAAATTGATCTTTTTTGGTGCTGGGGAATTGTGCCAAAATCTCATCTAATAAAGACAAAGGAAAAATAATGCATCAAAGGAGTTATTTTTTCAAATGAAACTCTAGGTACTGCTTACTGCATACTGATGACTATATACCAAATACTGCCTAATATTCTAACTGATTAGTTTTCATTTTATTCTAATTTTGAGTAAAAGTTATTTACTTTTGGCAGTCTGGAAAATCAGTCAAGTACAAGTGGTGCATGGCACACAGTGTTCCATATACTGTACTATGCTCTGGTTGAAAACAGCACATTTCAGCAAATATAAACCAGTTATGTGGAATTTCCAGATTATTTGTTGACTGTAAACATACTGCATGCATTTTTGTTATTGTTGTTGTTGTTGTAAATAGTAGGTATTCCATTCTGACAGACAAGAACAGATTATGGACTGAGCCAATAACTGCCAGGGGTTTGCGGGGTCATATTCTGTCCTTGCACTCACACAGTAAAGTACTTTGTAAGCTACTAAGAAGTCAGCACTCACCTGTGATGTTGAACTGTGTGGCATTAAGCTCTTGTAATAAGTGATCAAGTTCACTCAGCCCTCCTCCCAGAACTGAGGTGGAGGAGAAAGCAGGAGGAGGGTCTGCCGTACGGGGGAAGCTTGGTTTACACACGGTACTGAAAAAAAAAAGTCACAAAACAATTATATGGACTTACCGCAACACTCAAAATCTCAACATGCATTCCAAGAGATAGTTCTAAATGAAAATTATCATCACAAAGCTATTGTACAGTTTCAGAAGTCTTTCAGAAGGAATACAGATCATGATACTTTTAGGATCCTTTATGGTACTATTCTGTCCTCTATGAAAAAAGATTATTCGTATCAACTTTAAACACGTATTGTCTTATTAATAATGTATCAATGTATAAAGTTCTGCTTTCATTTGGCTACACTCACAAAGAAAAAACATTATGCTATTGTAAAATAAAGAAAACAAATAGAATGTCGCTTTCTGCCATTTGAGTTTCCATTCTGTGAACAAATTTAATCCATTCACAAAAATTAACTGAAACTCCGCAAATATAGTCTACGTTACCTGTCGCAATGGTTTTTCCCTTGTTTATGTGTAAACTAAATCAAATATATGTCAATAATTTATTCCCTATATGTATATATGCTGCAGATTTTTATATAACAATGTAATAATATTTAGTATTTTCACATCAAGCTGGAATTTTTTTTAATTGTAACTGTCTATTCAAAATAAATGAAAAGAAATCGAGCATAGTTGTGTCTGTTGTACCAGAATTGTATAGAACTGTGTCCCCCAAATCGAGATACATACGGAAATGTGACATCTGTGTACCATTCCACCCCTAGTCGTTACATACTGATTTACTTTTTTGGTTGATATAATGTGTAAATATATCATTTCTAGGGCTGGATCAGAAAATTTGAATATTCGTTCAGTGACATTCGATTGTTAATTTTGAGATTCTAATAATCTTAATATTAATATTTAAATGTGATGCCTGTTGTTTTTTCCAGAAATGCATGTTATTGTGCAAGGAGTAGTTGCATGGACTATCAATGGAGGGTCAGAAAACTCTGAGATTTCATTATAAAGACCTTCATTTGTGTTCTGAAGATGAGCAAAAGACTTGAAGGTTTGGAACGACATGAGGGTGAGTAATTGATGTCAGAATTTTCATTTTCAGGAGAACCAGCGTGTTAACTTCTTTTACCTGTAGTGTTCAAATACATTGTTACTGCTGACCAGTATGCCCTAAGAAATGAACTGGGAGTAGTAGGCTATGAACGCTGTTCACAAACATTTGTTTGAAGGGTGTGGGGGGGGGGGGGTTGGTTGTGGCAAGATGGGCAGTGTACCCTCACTGCAGACCACATGATATCCAAGGGGCATGGTTGGATCCACATCTAAGGGGTGGAGACTGGGAGGTTTAGGGGTGGAGCTCTGAGAGACGGGTGGGTTTAGTATACAGGGATGCTTGAAAGTTTGTGAACCCTTTAGAATTTTCTATATTTCTGCATAAATATGACCCAAAACATAATTAGATTTTCACACAAATCCTGAAAGTAGACAAAGAGAATCCAATCAAACAAAGGAGGCAAAAATATAAACGTTGTCATTTATTTAGTGAAAAAAATGATCTGCTGTTAAATATTTGTGAGGGGCAATAGTATTTTTTGCTTTCAGTATCTGGTGTGACCCCTGTTTTGCAGCAATAACTGCAAGTAACAATACTTGTAACTGCTGATCAGTCCTGCACAACGGTTTGTAGGAATTCCCATTCCTGTGATATTGGTGGGTTTCCTCCAATGGTTTGCTTCAGGTCCTTCCACAAAATTTCAATTGGATTAAGGTTTGTAATTTGATTCCAAAACATTAACTTTGTTTTCCTTTAACCATTCTTTGTTAGAATGACTTGTGTGCTTGGGGTCGTTGTCTTGCTGCATGACCCACTTTCTCTTGAGATTAAGTTCTCGAACAGATGTCCTGACATTTTCCTTCAGAAAAGTACCGCGTGTGACTATCAAAAAATATTCAGAAGCAGCTGTATGACTAACCCGATCAGTGTATTTGTGTTTGTGCTAAGGGGAGCTTCAACGATTTCTACTTACATGTTTTTTCAGCGTTGAGTAATGTATCACAGACATATGTTGATTCCTTGAATGCAATATTAATCAGAATCCACTCACTGCTCAAAATACTAAAGTTTTGTTCATTGCTGAGTTATGCAAGCTCACAAATCCTCTTGTTATAACAAACAAAGCACCCATGGTACGGCAACAAAGTTCCTTGATTATTACACTGAAATTAGAGTATAGTTCCTAGCCATATTAGCCTAGAAAAAACGCAACTTTTTATTTTCCGTCAGTCTTAGTACAGAATCAGTCGAGCGCTCAGAGAGTTCGACTGAGACGTGATGAGGCTCTGGAAGTTCCGCAGAGGCGAGTAGAGACTCTGGTAGTTCAGCCGAGACGAGGAGAGGCTCTAGAAGTTCAGCCGAGATGAGGAGAGGCTCTAGTAGTTCAGCAGAGACGTGGAGAGGCTCTGGTAGTTCAGCAGAGACGTGGAGAGGCTCTGTTAGTTCAGCAGAGACGTGGGGAGGCTCTGGTAGTTCCACAGAGACGTGGAGAGACTCTGGTAATCCCATGGTGTTTAGACTGGATTCCAGAAGATCAATGCTGACTTGACTCTGCTCATGAAGATCATTGGTGGCCTGACTCTGCTCATTAAGATCATTGGTGAATTGCATTTGTTCATGAAGATCATTGGTGACTTGCCTTTGTTCATGAAGATCATTGGTGACTTGCATTTGTTCATGAAGAACAACGGTGACTTGCCTTTGTCCATGAATTTCACCGGTGACTTGGCTTGACTCCGTAGTGTCAACGGTGACTAGCCCTGACTCTGGAGGGTCAACGGTGACTAGCCCTGACTCTGGAGGGTCAACGGTGACTAGCCCTGACTCTGGAGGGTCAACGGTGACTAGCCCTGACTCTGGAGGGTCAACGGTGACTAGCCCTGACTCTGGAGGGTCAACGGTGACTAGCCCTGACTCTGGAAGGTCAACGGTGACTAGCCCTGACTCTGGAAGGTCAACGTTGACTAGCCCTGACTCTGGAAGGTCAATGGTGACTAGCCCTGACTCTGGAGAGTCCATGAGCACCTGACTCGACTCTGGAGGGTCAACGGGTACCTGACTCGACTCTGGAGGGTCAACGGGAACCTGACTCGACTCTGAAAGGTCAACGGGAACCTGACTCGACTCTGAAGGGTCAACGGGAACCTGACTCGACTCTGGAAGGTCAACAACCTGACTCGACTCTGGAAGGTCAACGGGAACCTGACTCGACTCTGGAGGGTCAACTGTGGCTGTCATTCTGTGCAGAGGCGCTGGGCAAGCAGCCATCTTGTGCCATGACTCTGGACCAGCGGCCATCTTGGGCAGTGGAGCTGGACCGGCGGCCATCTTGGGCAGTGGCGATGGGACGGCGGCCATCTTGGGGAGTGGCGCTGGGCTGACGACCACCTTGTGCTGTGACGCTGGGTTGGCAGACTTCTGGTGCAGTGGCGCTGGGCTGGCGGCCATCCCACCAGAAGAGACAGGAGTGGCTGGGGCATCCCTCGGAAGCCGATGCTGCAAGTAGCACACGAATTCCTAGAACCCAAATGTGTCTAACTGAGCCATTTCCTTTTGAGGAACTGGGTCATCCAGCCCGCTATTAAAATAGTCCTTTAGGGCCGCATCATTATATCAATTATCTCTTTGTCAACTTTCAAGACTTGCATGAAACTTTCAAGACTTGCATTTGAGTGACAATTCTAAAGGGTTCACAGACTTTCAAGCAGTACAGTATGTAAGGTGTGAGGAGTTGGATCTGGATCCAGCCACACCCCCTTGATCTTGTGTTCCGCAGTGATGACTATCTCAAGATGGTTCCAGGGGTGGTTCTGGGGGTGCATCCTGTCTCTGAGTCATGATAGTTGTAACTCAGGCATAAAATGTTCGATCTTCCCCAAACTTCACATGTTCTATAAGAGTCCTTGTCTGAACACATCTGAAGGACAATATTCCATTATAATGATAGCGCCACCTGCTGGCAACAGGAAAATTGGCACATATAAATGACTTTGACATATTCCACTTATATTTACGACTTTAAATGCATATTTCATGCCGTTCACCTTTTTACTAAAGCTACTTACTGGCGGTGAGCCCGGGTGCGAGGGCCTGTTCATCGCTGCTTGCAGCTTTAATTCAAATCTGCATTTGCTGACTGGCACACAGCCAGAGACACACACATTTTTAAAGTACTGCACATAGTATAATCCCATACGATTATGTTAAGCTTATGAATGCATGTACCAATCATAGGCCTTTAGATAAGTCATCTCTGAAACAAGCTGTTTCATTACAGCATGTGTTGGCTGACTGAATTGTCTGGTTAATTCTCTCATTAGAAACAACAAAGTGAAGATGTACGAATGTAAGAAAGATATTAATATCACAGTGTAAATAGCTTTAAATATTATTATGGGAGCTTTTGAGAGTGCTTGAACTCGCTGGACTGAAGTGAAAATGTTCTTTGATAACGTAAAAGTTCTTTGCTCTCTTTTTGTACAATGAAAGTTTTATAGGCTAATTAGTAACTTAATTTTTAATTCAAGTTTTTATTCAATTAACATTAAATACACAGTCAGTCGTACTAAAAACATTTTAAGGTATGACACCCATATCTGGTAATTAAAAAGACAGATTTTTATGCAAAGTTCCTAGATTACTATAGGATACTTTACTAGAGAACTAACATAATCTATAAAGGTGCAAAATGCATTTACTTGCACATATTTCAAGATATATTTTTGAAATATTTTGAAAAAATAAAAAATAAAAAAAATAATAAAATGATAAAACCCCTACTGAAAAAAAAACCATTAGAAAATTTGTAATGGTTTTACTTGTCTGTTCAATATTTTGTGTATGTTTTGCTCTGTGACCCAGTTTCTGTCTCCCATGTCATTGATTTAATCCCAGGTGTTTCCTATGTGTTTCCATTGATCCCAGGTGTGTCTAGTCTTCCCATCAACCTGTCCTGTATAAATAGTTCTCCCTGTGTTAAGTCTAGCGTCAGGGCATTTATGTTGGTCTTATGCGATCAACACTAGATTATGGATGCATTGTTTATGAGTCAGCATCAGCAACGTTGCTAAAGAAACTAGATGTCATGCAAGCTAAGGCATTAAGACTTATTATAGGAGCAGTTAAAACCACGCCAATTGCAGTATTGCAAGTAGAAACATCACAAATGCCATTATATATAAGAAGACAGAAATTAGCTATGGCATACTGGATAAATCTTCAGGGACAAAGGGATAATCATCCTGTAAGGGAAGTCCTGAATGACTGCTGGGAAATTTTAAATGTAACCCGGTAAAGGATTTGCTTGGAAAATAAAGGGGTGGGTTAATGAAGGTGGTTTAGAATTGATATCATTTGCTCCAGTAGTGATAATGTCCCCAATTCCACCTTGGTTAAAAGCACAACCTGAAATAGATACACAATTACACGAGAATAGAAGGGAAATGAGTGAAGCCATCCATCCATCCATCCATCCATCTTCTTCCGCTTATCCGGGGCCGGGTCGTGGGGGCAGCAGTCTAAGCAGAGAACCCCAGACTTCCCTCTCCCTAGACACTTCCTCCAGCTCTTCTGGGGGGACACCGAGGCGTTCCCAGGCCAGCCGGGAGACATAGTCTCTCCAGCGTGTCCTAGGTCTTCCCCGGGGTCTCCTCCCAGTGGGACGCGCCCGGAACACCTTCCTGGGAAGGCGTCCAGGAGGCATCCGGAACAGATGCCCGAGCCACCTCAACTGACCCCTCTCTATGTGGAGGAGCAGCGGCTCTACTCTGAGCTCCTCCCGGGTGACTGAGCTTCTCACCCTATCTCTAAGGGATCGCCCAGCCACCCTGCGGAGAAAGCTCATTTCGGCCGCCTGTATCCGGGATCTTGTCCTTTCGGTCATGACCCAAAGCTCATGACCATAGGTGAGAGTAGGAACGTAGATTGACCGGTAAATCGAGAGCTTCGCCTTGCGGCTCAGCTCTTTCTTCACCACGACAGACCGGTACATCGACCGCATTACTGCAGAAGCTGCACTGATCCATCTGTCAATCTCCCGTTCCATCCTTCCCTCACTCGTGAACAAGACCCCAAGATACTTAAACTCCTCCACTTGAGGCAGGAACTCTCCACCAACCTGAAGTGGGCAAGCCACCCTTTTCCGACTGAGGACCATGGCCTCGGATTTGGAGGTGCTATTTCTCATCCCAGCCGCTTCACACTCGGCTGCAAACCGTCCCAGTGCATGCTGAAGGTCCTGGCTTGATGAGGCCAACACGACAACATCATCCGCAAAGAGCAGAGACGAAATCGTGTTGTCACCAAACCTGACCCCCTCCGGCCCCTGGCTGCGCCTAGAAATTCTGTCCATAAAAATCATGAACAGAACCGGCGACAAAGGGCAGCCCTGCCGGAGTCCAACACGCACCGGGAACAAGTCTGACTTACTGCTGGCAAGCTCCTGCTCCGGTCGTACAGGGACCGGATAGCCCTTAGCAAAGGGCCCCGTACCCCATACTCCCGGAGCACCCTCCACAGGCCGCCGCGAGGGACACAGTCGAATGCCTTCTCCAAATCCACAAAGCACATGTGGACTGGTTGGGCAAACTCCCATGAACCCTCCAGCACCCTGTAGAGGGTACAGAGCTGGTCCAGTGTTCCACGGCCTGGACGAAAACCACACTGTTCCTCCTGAATCCGAGGTTCTACTATTGGCCGGATTCTCCTCTCCAGTACCCTGGCATAGACTTTCCCAGGGAGGCTGAGAAGTGTGATCCCCCTGTAGTTGGAACACACCCTCCGGTCCCCCTTCTTAAAAAGAGGGACCACCACCCCGGTCTGCCATCCCAGAGGCACCGTCCCCGACTGCCACGCGATGATGTCAGCCAAGACAGCCCCACAACATCCAGAGACTTGAGGTACTCAGGGCGGATCTCATCCACCCCCGGTGCCTTGCCACCAAGGAGTTTTTTGACTACCTCGGTGACTTCAGCTTGGGTGATGAACGAGTCCACATCTGAGCCCTCAGCCTCTGCTTCCTCAATGGGAGACGTGACAGCGGGATTGAGGAGATCCTCGAAGTATTCCTTCCACCGTCCAACGACATCCCCAGTTGAGGTCAACAGCTCCCCACCTCTACTATAAACAGCGTTGGAAGGGCACTGCTTCCCTCTCCTGAGGCGCCGGACGGTTTGCCAGAATCTCTTCGAGGCCGACCGATAGTCCTTCTCCATGGCCTCACCGAACTCCTCCCAGGCCCGAGTTTTTGCCTCCCCAACCACCCGGGCTGCAGTCCGCTTGGCCTGCCGATACCTGTCAGCTGCCTCAGGAGTCCCACAAGCCAACCAGGCCCGATAGGACTCCTTTTTCAGCTTGACGGCATCCCTTACTTCCGGTGTCCACCACCGGGTTCGGGGATTGCCGCCTCGACAGGCACTGGAGACCTTACGGCCACAGCTCCGAGCGGCCGCTTCGACAATGGAGGTGGAGAACATGGTCCACTCGGACTCAATATCTCCAGCCTCCCTCGGGATCCGGTCGAAGCTCTGCCGGAGGTGGGAGTTGAAGATCTCTCTGACAGGAGACTCGGCCAAACGTTCCCAGCAGACCCTCACAGTACGTTTGGGTCTGCCGAGTCTGTCCAGCTTCCTCCCCCGCCATCGGATCCAACTCACCACCAGGTGGTGATCAGTTGACAGCTCCGCCCCTCTATTCACCCGAGTGTCCAAGACATACGGCCGGAGGTCGGATGAAACGACCACAAAGTCGATCATCGTCCTATGGCCTAGGGTGTCCTGGTGCCACGTGTACTGATGGACACCCTTATGCTTGAACATGGTGTTCGTTATGGACAAGCTGTAACTAGCACAGAAGTCCAATAACTGAACATCGCTCGGGTTTAGATCAGGGGGGCCGTTCCTCCCAATCACGCCCCTCCAGGTGTCACTGTCATTGCCCACGTGGGCGTTGAAGTCCCCCAGTAAAACGACGGAGTCCCCAGTCGGAGCACTTTCCAGCACCCTTCCCAGAGACTCCAAGAAGGCCGGGTACTCTGCACTGCCGTTCGGCCCGTAGGCACAAACGACAGTGAGAGACCTATCCCCGACCCGAAGGCGCAGGGAAGCGACCCTCTCATTCACCGGGGTAAACTCCAACACATGGCAGCTGAGCTGGGGGGCTATAAACAAACCCACACCCGCCCGCCGCCTCTCACCATGGGCAACTCCAGAGTGGTGAAGAGTCCATCCTCTCTCGAGGAGTGTGGTTCCAGAGCCCAAGCTGTGCGTAGAGGTGAGCCCGACTATCGCTAGTCGGAACCTCTCAACCTCACGCACAATCTCGGGCCCCTTCCCCGCCAGTGAGGTGACGTTCCACGTCCCTAGAGCTAGTTTCCGTGTCCAGGGATCAGGCAGTCGAGGCCCCCGCCTTCGACTGCCACCCGATTCTCTACGCACCGGCCCCTTACAGTCCCTCCTGTAGGTGGTGAGCCCACGGGAAGGCGGCCCCACATCGCTCCTTCGGGCTGAGCCCGGCCGGACCCCGTGGGGGGAGGCCCGGCCACCAGGCGCTCACATACGAGCCCCAACCCCGGGCCTGGCTCCAGGGTGGGGCCCCAGCTGCGCCATACCGGGCGACGTCACGGTCCTATGATTTAATTTCCTCATAAGGGGTTGAAGCTGTTAGTTTAATTACATATGTAAGTGAATATATCAAAAACACACATTATTCATTTCTTCAAATATACACAGACGGATCAAAGAATGTAGATAATGGCAGGACAGGGGCTGCCTTCTATGTTACAGAGTTTGAGGTGAAAAAGGCTGGAAGAATAACAAATGGTACATCAATATATACGGGTGAGATGATAGCGATTTTAATGGCACTTGAGTGGGTCTATGAAGTTAGACCTGATAAAGTAATAATATGTACTGATTCAATGGCTGTTCTTAACAGTCTACAATCCTTCGAAACAAATAGAACTGACATTTTAATAGAAATCATGATCAGGTTGTACAGTTTAAAACAAATGAGAATTATAATTCGATTTATGTGGGTACCAGCACACATGGGAATTCAAGGGAATGAGGAAGCAGACAAAGTAGCAAAAGAATCATTAAAAATGGAAGAACCAAATATAAACATATCACTCAGTAGATCAGAAGGTAAACAGTTAATCTTAGAAGCGCGCAATAGGAAATGGCAGACAGATTGGGATACATGTCATAAGGGGCGGTATTTTTATAGGATTCAAAAAACGGTAAAGAAAAGCAAAATAAGTCTCGATTTAAGTAGAAGAGAACAAATTATTATTACACATTTACGAACAGGACATTCTAATTTAAATTACACTTTACACATTATAGGGAAGCACAACACAGTTTTATGTGAGGTTTGTTTGGTAGATGAGACGGTAGAACATGTTTTTAAGGAATGTAAAGCATATGAAGAAGAAAGGAGGATTCTTAAGGAAGATCTTCAAGCAGTAGGTTGCCGGGAATTCAATATAACTAATATATTAAATGATAGTTCAAATTCAAGGAAACAGATAAATGTAGTCATAAAATTCATCAAGAAGTGTGGGTTATATTATAGGATATAGAAATTAGTTCATTCTTTTCACACTCCATCACAGTAGGTGGCGGTATGCACCTTTGAAGTTGGTTCGCAACCCGACATAAAAACAAAAGAAGAAGAAGAAGAAGAAGAAAAAGAAGACTAGCATCCGGTATTGTGAATGTTCATGTGCTATGTGAGTCTTTCATATGTCCTTATTATCATTGGATTGCTGTACTCCTCATCTCCCGCTGATCTTCTCTTTACTCAGTAGCTCAGCCTGAAACACTGTATTGGTTTTACTGGAAACTCTAGGATCCTGTTGGTCTCTACTGGAAATTGGTTGCCTTCTATTGGTGGCTTGTTAAAACCAATAAATTCTGTTTTAAAAGTTGATGGTTCTAATGTTTGTAATGTTATTTGTTGTGGAACCAGCACATTTTTCTGTGATGGTTTTATTTTTGTTGTTGTTTTTTGTTTTCAGCAGGGACATAAGCCTATATCAGTTTGTGGCTGCTGTGTGTCACATGAGCACAACACACCCCTCCCCACACACATACTTCTTCCTCCTCAAAAATGTTGCCCCTGACAATACAATACAAAATTATTTGTCAAACAGTTGAAATTGTTATAGATTATTTCTAGAGATTGCAGCGATACATGACATGGTGAAAAATTACTGAATGAATAATAGGCTAATAGTAGGTTAAGATGAATTTTAAAATTGTGCCCTTGGCAAACATGGATAAAAATGAAAACATTGTGCCATCTCAACTCTTCGCCCTGTATCCTGATGATGCAATGTTGACCGATTTAACCAATGGTTTTGTTGATACAGTCGTTAAAGAAAAATCCTTGGCAACTCTATTTCCGTTCACCCCAGCTAAAAGCCTATCGTAAAAAAAAAAAAAAGATTACATCCCGTGACTGTGACCTCAGCAAGGATATGGCTGCCATTCAGTTTCTTTCCGCAAAATGTGAAGTAATTTTCTAAAAGGTTACATCTATGGAGACAATGGTGAGTAACACTGATCGCGCCATTACCTTTCTAAATGGATCAGTGGAAAAACTCCTTAAAGATACCACCAACCATAATGAGAGAATCTCTGTGTTGGAAAAGAAGACTTTAGATTTGATAGAAGATATGAAACCACCTCAACTGTTGGAGGCGAACAGCTATCAGTGAAGGGCTGAGACTAACCAGCATGAAGAAGGAAGATCCAGAAAATTACTCTGGATCTAATGATCAAAGTTCTTGGCAAGATCTCCCTGAAAATTGCTGAGAAATTACCAGAGGCAGTGGATTTGGTGCACAAAATCAGAAAGTGAAAGGATAGCAATTCAATTGCCGCTTTTCCACTGTCGGGCCAGTGTGAGCCAGTGCTTAAAATGGGCCAGGCAGGGCTAATAGCCTCTGACCTGCAGCACGAGGCCAAAATAGCACTGCATTTCCACCATCGAGACCGAAGCTCTGCTGCGCTTCGCTTCGCTAAAACCCGCCCCTTAACACGCCTCTCGGGAACAACATCACACAACCCCATCATTTCACCAACAAAGAGAACTTGAACGAGCTGTGTTCAACCAAGTCTCTACATTTCTCACACACAACAACCTCCTTGACAGCAACCAATCTGGCTTCAGAAGTGGACATTCAACTGAGACTGCCTTGCTCTCAGTTGTTGAAGCTCTAAGACTGGCTAGAGCGGAATCTAAATCTTCAATACTTATCCTGCTTGATCTGTCCGCTGCTTTTGACACGGTTAACCACCAGATCCTCCTATCAACCCTACTGGCAAAAGGCATCTCAGGAACCACACTTCAATGGTTTGAGTCTTACCTATCAGATAGGTCCTTGAAAGTATCTTGGAGAGGTGAGGTGTCCAAGTCACAACATCTAACTACTGGGGTGCCTCAGGGCTCAGTTCTTGGACCACTTCTCTTCTCTGTCTACATGGCATCATTAGGTTCTGTCATTCAGAAACATGGCTTTTCATACCACTGCTACGCTGATGACACTCAACTCTACCTCTCATTCCATCCTGATGATCCGACGGTAGCTATTCGCATCTCAGCTTGTCTAACAGACATTTCTTCCTGGATGATGGACCATCACCTTCAACTCAACCTTGCCAAGACAGAACTGCTTGTGATTCCAGCAAACCCACTGTTTCATCACAATTTCACCATCAAGTTAGGCACATCAACCATAACTCCTTCAAAAATATCTAGAAGCCTTGGAGTTATGATTGATGATCAGCTGACTTTCTCAGACCACATTGCTAAAACTGTCCGATCCTGCAGATTTGCTTTATTCAACATCAAGAAGATCAAGCCCTTTCTTTCGGAACATGCTGCACAACTCCTTGTTCAAGCTCTTGTTCTGTCCAGGCTGGACTATTGTAATGTCCTCTTGGCAGGTCTTCCAGCCAATTCTATCAAACCTTTACAATTAATTCAGAACGCGGCAGCTAGATTAATTTTTAATGAGCCAAAAAGAATACATGTCACACCTCTGTTTATCAATTTGCACTGGCTTCCAATAGCTGCTCGTATAATATTCAAGGCATTGATGTTTGCCTACAAAACTACCACTGGCTCTGCACCCATTTACCTAAATTTGTTACTTCAGACTTATGTGCCCTCTAGAAGCTTGCGTTCTGCAAGTGAACGTCGCTTGATTGTGCCATCCCAAAGAAGCACAAAGTCACTTTTATGGACTTTTAAATTAAATGTTCCCTCCTGGTGGAATAACATCCCCAACTCAATCCGGACAGCTGAGTCCTTAGCCATCTTCAAGAATCGGCTTAAAACACATCTCTTCCATCTTTATTTGACCCTCTAACTTTAACACTCACTATTCTAATTCTATTCTTTAAAAAAATCTAACTACCTTTCTAATCTTTTTATATTCTATTTTCTTTTCATTAATTATGCAATTGTATGTGTGTGTGTATGTGTAAAGACCTCTAACACTAGCTTGCTCTATTCTTTTTTTATTCTATCTGTTTTCTTTATATTATATTATTTAAAATCCCATGCTAGGTGTACTGTGTTAACCTAACTGAGACTTGTTATAGCACTTATACAGTATATCATTGCTCTTTTTGTTGTTTTTGATTGCTTCCACTGTCCTCATCTGTAAGTCGCTTTGGATAAAAGCGTCTGCTAAATGAATAAATGTAAATGTAATATTTGCAGTAAGTTTATCACAGTGTAACTGATCTCTTCTTTTTCTTATGCATGACAACAGAAAGCTCCCCCTTTGACCGCAGAGAACTTTATGTTTTCTGTTGACCAAGTCATAGTTAACGACCACATCACCATCTTCTGCGACGCTCTGAAGCTGATGTTTGCTTCATACTACTGCTTGAACATTTCATACCCAGGAAACCCACACTCATACTCTCAAACACACACTCATACTCTCACTCTCACACGTATCACACTCACACGCGTGTTCTCACACACAGTCACTCACACTTTTTCAACACACACTGACTTACACACACATCCTCAAACTCACACACTCTCACATACACACACTCACAAATGCATCCTCACACTCGCACACTCACATCCACATTTTCACACATGCATCCACACACACACACATTCTCTTTAAAACTCATCCTCACACTTACATATTCTCAAATACACACACTCTCACAGACGTTTCCTTACTCATACACACTCTCAAATCCATACTCGCACACACACACACACACACACAGTCACACACGCATCCTCACACTCTTAGAGACACTCTCACATGCATCTTCACAGACACAGACACTTTCACATACTCTTACAAATGCATCCTTACACTCACACATTCTCACATACACATTCTCACACACTAATCCTCACATAGACACACATTCTAATACAAACATCCACACACTCTAACATAGACAGTTACACATGCATCCTCACACACACACACACACACACTACTAACACCCTCTCACACGCATCTTTCCACACACAGTTACATTCTTTCACATACTCTTACAAATGCATCCTTACTCTCACATACACATTCTCATACATGCATCCTCACACACACACTCTCTGAGACACATTCTAATACAAACATCCACACACTCTCACATAGACAGTAACACATGCATCCTCAAACACACTCTCACACGCATCTTCACACACACAGTTATACACTTTCACATACTCTTACAAATGCATCCTTACACTCACACACTCTCACATACACATTCTCTTACAGACACACACACTCTCACACACACATCCTTATACAAACATCCACACACTCTCACATAGACAGTGACACATGCATCCTCACACACACTCTCTCACACACTAACACATTCACGCGCATCCTCACACACGCTTCTATTTGCACGATTAATCACATGCGTTTTTCAGGCGTCTCGTCAGTAAAGCCGGTCCTGTGATTAGAAGTAAATATCCATCACCTGTTTTAAAATCGAGCAACATTTAATACACAGAGCTGTAGTTCACTGACAAGTGAATATCCTGCAATATCCTGTCCATAATCGAATGCGATTCATCTGCAAACACACCTGACAACCGCATGTGATTAATCGTGCAGCCCTACATGCATCCTCACACTCTCGTCCTCACACAACACACTCTCTTACATTGTCACAACCTTCTCATTCTGTCTCACACACAACTACCTCTCACATAGTTCTTTATGCCAAACATCCACCACAAGCATGCCCTTTGTAAGTTCTTATTGTTCTGCTTTTATTTTAAATATATTCACAGTATATGTTACAGTCCATGTTTTATTACTAAAGGTTTTTTTTTTTATTCAACAGATGCCTTTTTAAGATGAACCCCGAGAAGGGATCGAAAGTGGAGAAGACCACATCGATAAAGAAATCAGCAGTCAGTCCAAAGGTTCTTTGACTGATTAACAAGACTGCGGACTATGAAAGGATGGAATAAAACTTTGAGTGTCAAATCTTCCTACATTGCATATAGCAGAAATTCTTTCCAGCGTCACAGACTTAAAATACTTGCTGATTATTTCCTTTAATGGTTACATTTTTTTTTTTCATGCATCATCTGTTGTCGAGATTAATTAATCTGTTCACAGGTGGTTCAGTTTTAAGGACAATTTAATTATTAATTTTTATTTGTTTACCAAACTGCAATATTGTTGCAGTTTTGAACAATTCTTTTATTGTGTGTTGTTGCAGTTATGATTTTTTTTATATATATTTTTATACTGTTGCAGTTATGAACAAACTGAATTGGTATGTTGTTGCAGTTGTGATCTAATTTAAACTTTTGGGCTTATTTTTTAATTGGAAAATTGTTGCAGTCATGATCGTTTGCAATATTTTCTGTACTATTGCAGTTATGGGCAAATTATTGTTGGAATATTGTTGCAGTGCTATAATCTTTATACAGGTATATTGTTGCAGTTTTGAACAAAGAATATTTGTAAATTGCAGTCCTGAACAAACTATTGGTATATTCTTGCAGATATGTCAATAAATTATTAAAACACATTTTCGCACTTATGGCGGATTATTTGAATTAAAGCAGTGTTCAAACTTTATGATAATTTAATGTTTTTTATTTTTTATTTTTTACTTTCCATAATATTTATGTAAAACAGCTTATTAAACATTAAAAACTGAAGAAAATACTGAAAATCTCATGTATAATTCATGTATTTTTGAATTATGGAAAATTACCGTTACTCAATGTGCCCGTTATTTAACGGTATTTTTCCGGCACCCCAGCTGCCGGAATTTTACGTTTTTTTACGGGATTTTTTTTTTACAGCAGCTGTAGTCATCATATTAGTATTTTATTACCAGAATTTTTTATTCCGAGTTGTGTTGTGGTAAAAACTGCAAAAGGTAGCGGCAGTAGCTCACCAAGTGCAACTATTTTATGTCATCAGAATAATGGTGCCCCGCATAGTCCATCAAAAATACATTTTGGTCGAAAAATAACAAAAATTACGACTTTATTCAGCATTGTCTTCTCTTCCGGGTCTGTTGTGAGTGCGTTCATGGCACTGTTGACGCATGACGCTGCTGACATGAGTTCTGGCGTGCCCAATAACAAGTCAGCAGTGTCGTACGTCAACAGTCACAGCAGTCGCGCTCACAACAGACCCGGAAGAGAAGACAATGCTGAATAAATTCGTAATTTTTGTTATTTTTGGACCAAAATGTATTTTTGATGCTTCAACAAATTCTAACTGATCCTCTGATGTCACATGGACTACTTTGATGATGTTTTTATTACCTTTCCTGACATGGACAGTATACCTTACTTACCTTTTCAATGGAGGGACAGAAAGCTCTCGCACTAAATCTAAAATATCTTAAACTGTGTTCCGTAACTATCACTACAGCCCCGCTAAAAATGGCCTAGCATCACCCATGCTTCTTAGAACCTTCTCAGAGAACCAGGACAAATGTTTCAATTGATCGCTCAGGCATTCATGTGGCACCAACATAAGGGACTGAAATCTGCGTTCTGATTCGTTTCTAGTACATACCGGTTACATAGGTACCGGTGCAAGAGAAAAACTGACTTAATTAACTGAACGCAGGTGAACTGACTAAGACAATCAAGGACTGAACACAGGAAACTAGATCAAATAAACTAACTGAGCCCTTGTCCACATGAACGCAGGTATTTTCAAAACTGCAGCTTTTTCTTGGCGGTTTGGCCATTCATCCACATACAAACGCAGCACCAGGTCACTGAAACCAAATATTTTTTAAACCTCCTGCCAGCGTAAAGATTTTCAAAATCTCTGGTTGCAGTGTTATCGTGTAGACAGTGAAACCGGAGATTTCTGTTATCTCCGCCTACTGGAAAGTTTGACAGGCTTCTGATTGGCCAACATGGCTTTAGCTGAGATTATATCACCATCTGTTGGTTTGGCATGCTCTTGACAGTGCTTCATAGTACGCTTTTGTGTTTTCATGTGGACAGAGATTTAAAAAAAAACAGAAGATGGTAAAAAAAAATAAAAAGGCAGGAGAACAGAAATAGGAAACATAAAAAAGTAAAAAATAAAAATAAAAAAAAAGACCATGACAATAAACTAGTAATTTGGTAAAAAAAGTTTGAGATGGCAAAATGGTGTCAGTCACTGAATTTCAAATGTACACACACACACAAAACTATAATTTAAGGGATTCACTACCGTATTTAAATGCATTTGTCATACATGAAATTTTACAGCAGTGGTCTCCAACTCTGCTCCTGTTGAGCTACCGTCCTACAGATTTCAGCTCCAACCCCAATCAAACACACCTGAACCAGCTAATCAATGTGTTCTGGGCTACTTGATAATTACAGACAGGTGTGTTGGAGCAGGGTTGGAACTGAAGTCTGCAGGACCATATCTCTACAGGAGCAGGGTTGGAGAGCACTGCTTAACAGTGTGTTGTTGGTCATTGGGCCTCATTCATTGAACTTAAAATATATGTGTAAATAATACAAGTAATTTCCCCATAAAATGGACCTTCCCAAAAACTCTCCTCCAGATTAAACATCATAAACCTCAGATTTCATAGTTAAACTTGTGTATGTTAATGAATTCCAGTCATTTGTAAATAGACCATACATGCATGCATTCACAATTAGCATAATTCCTCTCCATGAATTACAACTATGTGAATTACTATGTGAAGGAGTGAAACCATTTAATCTTTCAATTAACTGCCAGAAAACACACAGGCAGTGCTCGACTTACTCCAGCATCAGTTGTTTCAACATCCCTTCATGTCCTCAACTCCACCAACTTATTAACGCTTCTTGCCATTAATACTTTCTTCCACATACTGGTAGACCCTGAGGGTTTTTAAGAGTTCAAGTTAAAGCCACATCCTCAAGCTCCTCCACTGTGGACAGCAAGTGCTTAGTGCTGCGTTCGACACCATAGATCATGACATACTCATAGATCGATTGCAAAACTATACAGGTATTCAAGGGCAGGCTCTAAGATGGTTTACATCCTACCTGTCCGATCGCTACCATTTTGTTTATTTAAATGGGGAGTCATCTCATTTATCACCAGTAAAATATGGAGTGTCACAAGGATCCTTCCTAGGTCCCCTTGGTAATATTATTAGAAAATACGGAATTAGATTCCACTGTTATGATGATGATACTCAGCTATATATCTCAACGAGACCAGATTCAACTTCTAAATTATCTAAGCTAACAGAGTGTGTTAAAAATGTAAAAGATTGGATGACCAATAATTTTCTCCAATTAAATTCGGATAAGACAGAGATATTAATTATTGGACCAAAAAACACTACACAGAATCTTGTAGATTACAATTTGCAACTAGACGGATGTTCCTCTACAGTCAAAAATCTGGGTGTTATATTAGACAGCAACTTGTCTTTTGAAAATCATATTTCCCATGTTACAAAAACTGCATTCTTCCATCTTAGAAACATTAGAAACAAACAAAGCGAGTTCATGCATTCATGACCTCTAGACTGGACTATTGTAATGCACTTCTAGGTGGTAGTCCTGCTTCTTTAATAAACAAGCTACAGGTAGTCCAAAATGCAGCAGCTAGAGTCCTAGAAAATATGATCATAATACCCCAATTTTACAGTCTCTGCACTGGCTACCTATTAAGTTCCGTATCATTACTTACCTATAAGGACCTAAATGGTTTAGCTCCTGCGTACCTAACTAGCCTTCTACCACGTTACAATCCATCACGCTCCCTAAGGTCACAAAACTTTTGGTAGTTCCTAGGATAGAAAAGTCCACTAAAGGAGGTAGCCTTTTCATATTTGGCTCCCAAACTCTGGAATAGCCTTCCTGATAATGTTCGGGGTTCAGACACACTCTCTCTGTTTAAATCTAGATTAAAATCTCTTTCGCCAAGCATGCGAATAATGTATCTCTTAAATTGTGAGTGTAGTTAAAAGAGCTCCACAAGTGATGGGGTGTCTTTTAAAGATGTCTTTCCACTCGTGCGTTTCTGGATGTGGTGGCTTCTTGGCTCCATTTGACTGTCACAATCACTGCATCGTGTGCCTGGGCCTTGAGCACGCAGAGGCAGCATTCATGAATAAATCATGTTCTCATATGACCATTGCGATGTTGCGATCACGGCTCCTCTTCATCAACCGAGGAGGAGTCCCCCTCCACATGCCTCATTCTAATTCCTCTGCGCAGAGGAGGACTACTTCGGCACATGGCCAGGGTGATCTGAGGGTCACAGTGAGGGCTTCCCAGCCGAGCAAGTCTCCACAGGCCCCTCACTCTTCTGCTGTATCGTACCCTCTGGTGTACCATGATGCAGATGCTGAATTCTTGGACAGGGCGGGGCCCAGCACTTCATCCGGCCCACCAGCAGATGACCTTATGTCCTGATCGTCTCCTGCAAGTCTACCAGGCCAAGGCGTTAAAGCAGTTGCACGAGGGTAGTTCTGACCCGGGTGTGATGCAGGAGATGCGCACTGCGACGGACCCTGCCCTAAGGGTGACGAAAGTCATGGCGAGGCCCATGGATCAGATAATGTCCGCTTTGGTGGTCTAGGAATGCCACCTTTGGTAACCCTGTCTGATATGAGGGAGTCCAACAAGCACCGCTTCTTGGCCTTTACTAAGAGAACCACTGACGTCGTGGCCTAGTGGTTAGAGAGTTTGACTCCTAACCCTAAGATTGTAGGTTTAAGTCTCAAGACTAAAGTGCCCTTGAGCAAGGCACAGAACCCCCAACTGCTCCCCGGGCACCGCAGCATTAATGGCTGCTCACTGCTCCAGGTGTGTTCATGGTGTGTGTGTGTTCACTTCTGTGTGTGTGCACTTTGGATGGGTTAAATGCAGAGCACAAATTCTGAGTATGGGTCACCATGCTGTATGTTATGTCACGTCACTCACTCACTTAGTTCCGCTTGTTGTTAGCCTGGCTGTTTCGCTGGCTCAGGAACACCATCAGACTCAGCTATGTGATTCAGTTCTCCCAAGTTCAGGGACATCCGGATCACCTCTGTGCTGGACAAAGATGCTCCCGTTTTGCGAGCAGAAACTGCTGTTTTGCTGGTGAAGGACGCAATATAGCCGGTCCCTCTAGCCGAGATGAAGTTGGGGTTTTACAGCCCATACTTCATTGTACCCAAGAAAGGCAGTGCATTACGACACCTGGACCTGCGCGTTCTGAACCGGGCCCTTCAAAAGCTCCCATTCAGGTTGTTAATGCAGAAACTTATCTTTCAGTGCATTCATCCACAGAATTGGTTCGCAGCGATTGACCTGAAGGACGAGTACTTTCATGTTGCGATTCCCCCTCGACAAAGGCCATTTCTCCACTTCACGTTTGAGGGGCAAGTGTATCAGTACAAGGTCCTCCCCTTCGGACTAGCCCTGTCACCTCGTGTCTTCACCAAGGTCGTGGAGACAGCCCTCGTTCCACTGAGGAAAGGAGACATACACATTCTCAACGAACTCGATGACTGGTTCATTTTGGCCAAGTCCTCAGCTCAGTTATGCGAACACAGGGATGTAGTACTCCGCTACCTCAGCCGGTTGGTGCATCGTGTCAACTGGGAAAAGAGAAAATTCTCCCCTGTGCAGAGGATCTCTTTTCTCGGTATGGCGTTGGATTCAGTCAACCTGAAGCACATCTCTTGATAGAGTGTGCTCAGTTGACACTGAACTGCATGTAGTCGTTCTGGGGCAGGAGGGCGGTTCCACTGAAACCTCAGCACTGGCTTCACGATCGAGTCCCGAGATGGGCATGGCAATGCTCTGCCGCCAAACCTTCAGCCCGTGGTCGGGCCTTGCTCTTCTGTGGGCAGGGGTCCCCCAAGTGCAAGTGTCCATGCTTGTTGTTGTCTTAACAGATGCCTCTGCCATCGGCTGGGGTGTCATGTGCAACGGGCATGCAGCATCAGGCACCTGAACAGGGCCTCGCCTGCAGTGGCATATCAATTGCATATCCAAAACATCAACAACCAGGGTGGTCTACGCTCCAGTCGCATGTCGCAATTCGCCCGCCATCTCCCCCTTTGGAGTCAGAAGCATCTGATGTCGTTTTGTGCTGTTCACATCCCAGGTGAGCTCAATCATGCAGCTGACAAGCTCACACATCAGCCCGCCCTTCCAGGAGAATGAGAGATGCTTCAGGGATGCTGATCTGGAGACGCTTCAGGGATGCTCAAGTAGACCTGTTTGCCTCCCCAGACATGTCCCACTGCCAACTGTTTTATTCCCTGCCCGAGGGGACCCTCGGCACAGATTTGCTGGCACACAACTGGCCTTGGGGCCTACGCAAGTATGCGTTTCCCCCAGTGAGCCTTCTCGTACAGACACTGTGCAAGAGGAGCAGGAGCAGGTCCTCTTAGTAGCGCCAAACTGGCCCAATCGGACTTGGTTCTCAAAACTGATGCTCCTCGTGACAGCCCCTCCTTGGCGTATTCCACTGAGGAAGGATCTCCTTTCTCAGAGAGGGGACACCCTCTGGCACCTGCGCCCAGATCTGTGGAATCTCCAGCAGTGGTAAACACCATCACTTCAGCTAGAGCACCCTCTACGAGGCATGCCTACGTGCTTACAGGAGCCCTTTGAGCCTCTGCAGTCAGTAGAGCTTAAGTTTCTGTCCATTATGCTTGCTGCGCCATTCCCTTCTGCGGACCGGATATGTGCGCCTAAGTGCTTCTTAGTTCAGTTTACCTTTTAGCAAAATCTGTTGAAGTTCCTCCCGCACCCTCGGCAGCCAGGCGTAGCGGATCAAGCATGTTTTAATTGGCTTGTTTTGTTAATACTCGAAGGCGATTAGTCTCTATAGCGAGATCCCAATTTTTCAGTCACTGACGTAACGTCTACATTCCCTCATTCAGGGAACGAGTGTTACCATACGTGACCGAGACGTTAAAAGGAGGAGGAGATAAAATGACAGTAAAGACATCTTGTTTTTCTTTCTTTTGGGTATATACCTCATGTGAAAATCAATGTGTTATTCAGTGCATTGTGTTATCGAGGTTTAAAATACCTGTAAAGTTTGTCTTGGTTAGAGTTCTGAGAGCCGTTCGACTTCATTGCAGCAGAAACTGTCTATGAAACAAATCAATAGAAATTGTATGATCCTGTAAAATGAATATATTTTGCTTAGAAACATCATATCAGATTGTGTGTTTGTTTTTGATTTGTGTTAATCTCATGGCATACTTGTTGTGGGGTGTATGCTGGAGGAAGTGGCCGGTTCTGGGCAGGATCCTGAGCACTGGATGGGGGATCAGAATTCACTGGAGGGTCAGAGGTGAGCAGAACAGGATAGCAACCCAGAGGAAAGGCTGAATTTTCCAGATCAGCAAGAAGGGCATCTACAAAGAGTTATAGAGAAACATCATGGAAAAGTTGTAAGTCAAGTCTCAGAGGGGCTTTTTTTCTTTAATTTTAATTATTGGTTTATTTGTTTGCTTTGTTTTTGTTTGTTTGTTTTTTTTTAAAGAGAGAGAGAGTTTACTGTATATCACATGGTAGTAGAAAACTGACAGATGGGGGAATAGAACTGGGGACATGCCACAGTTGAGAAAAATATGATTCTGTAAGTCATAATAATGAGAAACTTTCTCATAATTATAACTTAGTACATCATTATACTGAGAAACTTTCTCGTAATATTAACTTAGTATCTCCTTATACTGAGAAACTTTCTTGTAATAATGAGAAAATTTCTCGGAATATTGACTTAGTTTCTCGTAATAATGAGAAACTTTCTCATAATAATGACCTAACGTCTCGTAATAATGAGAAACTTTCTCATAATAATTACTAATAACTTTGTCATAATGACTTAACATCTCGTAATGATGAGAAACTTTTTCGTAATAATGACTTAATCCAGCAAAAAATGTAATCGACTTATTCGACACATGCACAACAAAAGAGTGACGACACGCTAGCGACATCTGTGTCAAAACCATGCAAGAACACCACAAACATTGCTTGTTCTGTAATCTAAAGTGTATAATGCTATAATCTGTCATTAAATAACGATTTCAGATAGATTATCTGTATGTAGTCTTTTGTTAATTTGTAGTACTAACCCACAAGTTACTCTACCAGCATGATCGTTTATGGCTTCAGATATAGAAGAAAAAAAAAAAAATCACACGTATTTTATGAATATACATAACTTTGCTTCAGCATCCCACACCGCTTCTTGCAGGACATTTGGATGTGAAAAAATGCTTAATGTGGCTTAAAGTACAATGACAAATTCAGGATACAATATTATTGACCATGCATACAGGCAAGCATAAAAGCCCAGAATTTAAACACAACACCCAAAATTGCACATTAAGCGTTTTCCTATAGAAAACCGTTATAGAAAATGCATAAGCATGGCTGTTTTGGGATGCATTTTTGGTCCACCTGAATGCCTGTATATACACAATATGGATATTTATTAATTTCTTTACTGAATTTGGTTCAGTCTGTCTTTGTACTTCAAGACACGTTAAGCATTTTTCACATTTATAGTTTGTCCTGCAAGAAGTAGGACGATGAAGACCAAGAGGTTGCCGTGGTAACAAACAACAAGGCTTTGTGCTTTTGAAATGAGATGGCTTATTGTATGAACATTGTATGCATGTGATGCATGAAAGGGACAGCTAATCAAACTAATAAAGTGGGACACTGAAGACCAAGAGGTTGCTGTGGTAACAAACAACAAGGCTTTGTGCTACTAAAATGAGATGGCTTACCGTATGAACATTGTATGCATGTGATGCATGAAAGGGACAGCTAATAAAACAAATAAATCATCGAAATAAACATCTATAAATTAAGTTTATATGAGTAATGTCTTTCATTTCTTCAAAAAATGCCTGGATTTCTTAACTGAAATATCAGTCTGGAATGTTTGATGCCATAACTATCTGGTAGAGTAACATTGTTACAAATTAACAAAAGACTACATACAGATAATCTATATGAAATTGTTATTCAATGACAGATTATAGCATTATACATTTTAGATTACAGAACAAGCAGTGTTTGTGGTGTTCTTGCATGGCTTTGACCAACAGATGTCACTTGCGTGCCGTCACTCTTGTGTTGTGCATGTCGATTACATTTTTTGGTGGATTAAATCATTACGAGAAGGTTTCTCATTATTACGAGATGTTAAGTAATTATTATGAGAAAGTTTCTCATTATTATAACTTACATAATCATATTTTTCTCAACTGTGGCGGAAACGGGCTTCCATAGACATAATACTGACTATACTCAAAAATGGGTTTCCTCATGCATTTCGTATATTTGTTAGATTTATCTGGACCACTGTGACCTCCCATTTCTTTTGTTTCTGCACCTTTGGAAAGTGTTCAGCCCAACAATTATTTCAAGTGTTTCAAGGTGAAATGAAAACATGATTACATTAAATTATATTATTATTACTAAAGTATTAAATTGAATTATACAACTCCATTCACACAGTAATTGTATGTGTCACATGTTTCAAAAAGCAATTTTTATTTGCAAGTATCTTTACAATGAAGAACTGAAATTGAATATAGATAGATAAATAAAATAAGTATCATAATAATAATTTGATTTGTAAAGTGGATCTGTACAGTCTTTATTGAATACCAGTGTCTTGTAAGGATGTTAAAGTCAAAGAGAGTTTTTTGTAAGCCCACATTGAAACATTTACTGTCCAAACCTAACTTAGCAATTGATGTCAATCTGCCATTTTCTTTGAATTTATTTTGCTATTCTCTATTTAAATCTATGGAAGATCTGTGTTATTGGATAGTTTTACATGCAACACTGAAATTATCAGACAAGTAAAATAAAATAAGTATTTGTATATACAGTTGAGGTAAAAAGTTTCCATACACCTTGCAGAATCTGCAAAATGTTATTTTACTTTACCAAAATACGAGGGATAATACAAAATGCATGTTATTTTTTATTTAGAACTGACCTGAATAAAATATTTCACATTAAAGACATTTACATATAGTCCACAAGAGAAAATAATAGTTGAATATATAAAAGTGACCCAGTTCAAAATTTAAATACACTTAATTCTTAATACTGTGTTGTTACCTGGATGATCCACAGCAGGCTTTTTTTTTCTTTCCTTTTTGATAGTTGTTCATGATTCCCTTGTTTTTCCTGAACAGTAGTTAGTTGTTTCTAAAGTGTAGTTGCTTATTTTGGCATGTTGCCAGCTCCATAATAAATTATCAAGCAGATATTTTCTATATGTTATATAAACGTAAGAGTTCTAGCCTCTTCTCTCTCTCCCTCCTCTTTCCCTATACACACAGGAGACAGCAGAATTGTATCCCACCCACATCCTGCTTCTTATTGGCTCTGACCCAGATGGCAACGAGTACTAGCCAATCAGAGGCAGAGCAGGGCAATCTGTTTTTTTTTCTTCTGGTTAGGAAAACGTCATCAGTGAGTGACGTAAGCTTTAAATAAATGCGTGCGAGTTGCGACTGATGGTGACTGACTGGACTGTAGGAGAGTTTTTATTATGCAATAATAAATAAAGAATTTGTGAATTCAGGATGATTTATTTGTGTGTGCAAATTTTAATTATCAGATGTTTACTGTGTATATAATGTACTCGGTACATCAGTCTACATTTGATATCCCATCAGTTTTCTAATGTTAAATAATGTTAAAAGGTGTTTTAACTCCCTCTTGTAACGTGTGTGCAGTTTTGTAAAACTGCGCACAGTTTACCAATCTGTCCACATCGATGTACATTGACATTCTGTACCCACAGTTTAAAATCCGTCCGATTTTTTGTAGGGCTTTGTTTTACCATAAATTTGCAAAAATTAATGGTTTGTGTGTTGAAAACCCTTTCATGGACAGTGTTTTTATGAGAATCCTTAAATCCTGTTCATGATTCCCTTGTTTTTCCTGAACAGTAAATGACCTGATATACTTCAAACGAAATCGAAGAATGAACTGATATGACGTAATTTTTCGTAAATTTTGAGTTTGCTTCGGCAGTTCGAAACAGCTGACTAAAGCGAACATTTCGGGGAGTTCGTTTTGGCTCCTAAACACCTTTGAGCTTCCATTGGTCCATGGCAGTTACGCAATCGGTTTGTTCTGAAACTCCACCTTCTTTGAAATTAGATTTTATACCCAGTCAGTGTTGCCAAGTCCGCTTATTATAAGCGACTTTGGTCTTATTTTTCTGTAAAGTCACTTACAAATATTGGTAGTCGAGGGTCGCAGGTTTTTTTTTTGGGGTGGGGGGGGTGGGGGGGGGGCTTGTTTCTAAAGTGTAGTTGCTTATTTTGGCATGTTGCCAGCTCCATAATAAATTATCAAGCAGATATTTTCTATATGTTATATAAACGTAAGAGTTCTAGCCTCTTCTCTCTCTCCCTCCTCTTTACCTATACACACAGGAGACAGCAGAATTGTATCCCACCCACATCCTGCTTCTTATTGGCTCTGACCCAGATGGCAACGAGTACTAGCCAATCAGAGGCAGAGCAGGGCAATCTGTTTTTTTTTCTTCTGGTTAGGAAAACGTCATCAGTGAGTGACGTAAGCTTTAAATAAATGCGTGCGAGTTGCGACTGATGGTGACTGACTGGACTGTAGGAGAGTTTTTATTATGCAATAATAAATAAAGAATTTGTGAATTCAGGATGATTTATTTGTGTGTGCAAATTTTAATTATCAGATGTTTACTGTGTATATAATGTACTCGGTACATCAGTCTACATTTGATATCCCATCAGTTTTCTAATGTTAAATAATGTTAAAAGGTGTTTTAACTCCCTCTTGTAACGTGTGTGCAGTTTTGTAAAACTGCGCACAGTTTACCAATCTGTCCACATCGATGTACATTGACATTCTGTACCCACAGTTTAAAATCCGTCCGATTTTTTGTAGGGCTTTGTTTTACCATAAATTTGCAAAAATTAATGGTTTGTGTGTTGAAAACCCTTTCATGGGCAGTGTTTTTATGAGAATCCTTATAATTGCCTAATTTTGTACATTTATTTTGTTACAAAACCATTCTTTTGTTTAATATTTTAATCAAACTTTTTATTGCACAAATTAACAACAAAACCGCAAATAAATCCACAGAACTAGAACCAAACTCAAGCAAACAGTATTAATGTCCAACGAGTTGTTACGACTCGTTAACTTGCAGTGGAGTGCCGCTTCACTTCATCCCCCTCTCTGATTTTACATAATGTTATGATCCCATATACTCACATTTGATTGGCCGCGATGCGACTGCTGACCAATCAAAACAAAGTTCTGCCTTGAGGTAAGCAGCCAAAGGAAAAAAACATGGGAGCCGGCTCTCACTCGATGCGAGCCGGTTCTTCTGATTCACTACAAAGCATTGGCTCTCAGAGCCGACTCTTTTGCGCATGACCCATCACTATCTCCTAGTCCCTAGCAACATTAATACACTGTAGTGTCGAATAGATGAGCTGCCACAGATATAGCCACACCAGTACGATTGCTCACAGAAAACTTCAAAGATTCAATGAAAGCATTCTATACCTAGAAAGAAATCTCAACTAAAGCCTGTTTCACACATACTCTATCTGCAGTGCGTGTGCGTTGAGTGTAAAGTCTAAAGTGTTTAACAGGCTTTTTGGCTAGGTTTAAAACAAAGCGCACTTTTAGATAAAAGTCAACATATGCACTTGTGTCTTTTGGAGGTAGAAAAACAAAGTTTTTTACGACCCACGGGATTGTTTGTAATAAAGATTTATATGTAAAAAGCATGAGAGACGACAGTTTCTGTCAGCAGTAAGTTTTAATTTTAAATATTTGTGATAACCTAACACAAGAAAGCTATATGCTGTGTTCAAATGTATTTCCACTTGCTTGAGCAAATTAATATGTTACAAATCTAGAAGCCAGATGCATTTAATAAACTGTTTATATTTGAGTTTAAACGTGAGGATCACAATGCTGAAAAAGCACTTTCAGTATAGGCAAACCAATACCTGGTTTGTATAAAAAAAAAAAAAAAAAAATGGATAAATGTTGTGTTTGTGGTAAACAGCCGCGGATCAGTAGCGGACTGCAAACACGTCTTGTGTGAAAGCACAATGAGTCTGCAATGCTTCTGCACCACATACGTAATGCACACGGACTGCATACACACTGCAAACGCATAGATGGAGTATGTGTGAAACAGGTGTAAGCTCTGTGCCGACGACCTGGAGTTATGCAAAAAGCGACACAGATAAACATCATATGCAAGTTTTTCAAAGCCATGAAAAGAATGAAAGGAAAGAGTAAAGATATAAGGTAGCTAGTACCAAATACATATATGTTTCAAATAAATGTTACACCATACTGCTGCTGCTGCTGTTGTTCTTACAATAAGCAAATTTAAAAGGTATAAAATAAATGACATGCCAAACCTTTTTATCAAATCATGACTCCACTAAAAAATATAAAAAGTTGTAATAATTTATCCAGTTTAATAAAATAAATAAACACGGATAAAATAAAGTGCTATGTGCAATGCCATGGCACATCTACGGTAGCCGAGAGAAAACGAGCACTCTGCAAATGAAAAAACACCTGCAAATTAAGAAAACATCATCAATTTGACAGAACAAGCACTGCAAATTCTCACAATACAACCTAATGCAGAAACACGCTGCAAATTCTCACAAAACAAACAAAAACAGTTTGCACATGTACTGTACAGTAGAATGTAGAATCTTGCTTGTTGTGGTCTGTATATTTGTGTTTCTGTACTTGCAGCACGTTTCAATATTTGGTTGTGTTGTGAGAATTTACCATGCATTTCTGTATTTGGTTATGCTGTGAGTATTTGCAGTTTATTTCTGCATTAAGTTTGTATTGCGAGTATGTTATGTGTTATGTGTTGTCAAATTGATTTTTTTTTTTTTTTTTAACTGAATCAGCTAATCAGGGTCTTCAGGAACACTTGAAAAGTCAGAGGCCAGGTGTGCTGAAGCAGGTTTATAGTCACCTCCTGATTGGTACCTCTACACCACAGGTTGCAAACTCTTGTCCTGGAGAGATGCAGCCCTGCAGAGTTCAACTCCCACCCTAATTAATACTCACCTGCCTGTGGCTTTCTAGTAACCCTTGAGACCTTGATTAGCTTTGTTCAGGTGTGTTTGATTCAGGTTGAAGCAAAACTCTTCACGGCTGCGGCTCTCCAGGACCGATGAGTCTGTCCTTGATGTTTTTCTAGGAGAGAAGTGGCTTCTGCTGCCCTTCTTGACACCAGACCGTTGTCCAAAAGTCTTGGCCTCACTGTGCATGCAGATGCTCTCACAGAAACCTGCTGCTATTCCTGAACAAGCTCTGCACTCGTGGTGACACAATTCCGTAGCTGACACCTCAGGTGGAGATGGTCCTGGTGCTTGCTGGACATGGGATGTCCTGAAGTCTTCTTCACTGCAGTTAAACCTCTCTCTTTGAAGTTCTTGATGATATGGTAAATGGTTCTTTCAGATGCAATATTCTATGTAGTCCTTGCATGAGGCCATTTTGATGCAAAGTGATGATGGCTGCAAGTGCTTCTTTGGATGTAACCATTGCTAACAAGAACACAATGACTGGAAGGACTTCTTACCTCCTTTTATAGCAATCAGTCTGCTCTTACAATCTAATCAGTATGATAGTGATTTCACCTAACTAGTACTCATTCATACTTTTACATGTGCTGCTGATATGATTAGACAATTAATGTTTGCTGGTCATTTTGTGTGAGGATCAAAAAACAGTGAATTTATTTTTTTAATTATTGTTTTTCTTTTGTGTGAAAAGTTCATTTTTGGCCAATTAAGCTTTTAGCAATTATTTAAAATGCATCTGATCACTCTACACACCAATCTAGAAACCATGTGAATGGACCACAACAGCTTAAGCAGCAAACTTTGCAAAACACAAAATTTATGTCACTGCCAAAACTTTGGTCATGACTGTAGTAGCCCCTCACACTAACTTATGCAGAAA
Organism: Carassius carassius; assembly: GCF_963082965.1. Classification (NCBI taxonomy): domain Eukaryota; kingdom Metazoa; phylum Chordata; class Actinopteri; order Cypriniformes; family Cyprinidae; genus Carassius; species Carassius carassius. The sequence continues at coordinate 9,537,537 of NC_081793.1, read as the reverse complement.
ACTTACTGCAAGTCAAGTTACTACACTTCCAAAACAGATGTGTCAAAAAAAAATACACATGGTTGTGTTGACAGCTGTCTGACACATGGTGTGTGAGATTTTTAACACACAATGTGTAATTAAAAAAAGGAAAAAATCATTAATAAAATAAATATACAAAATATATACATCTCAATTTATTAAACTTAAAATATTAATGTCTATTTTTTGTCAGCAAATCACGTCGTGCCTCTTGTCTTTTTAAACTGCGGCGGACCCCCCTCTTTTCACTCTGGCTGGCCTGGTTTGAGGGGAATCACAATGCTGTTGGACTCAGATCTATCCATAAGTTACAGCAGTTACTCTTTAAAATGTGTAGTGCTGCAAAAATGAATCATGGAAATAGTTAGCTACCAAATACATTGTTAATTATTTGGAAAGTCTGTGGCAACATGCACTGATCACATGCCATTAGTGAAAAGTGTTATCAAGGCAGAGCGCATAACTCAAAAAAAAAAAAGAGAGAGAGACACTAAAACAGGAAAACATGAACAAACAAGGTGTCTAGCACACCAGATCATTTTATAAACACCTAAAAAAGGATTATAAGTAAACAATTTAACGTGGAGCGTTTGCTTCGCTGCATCAGGTGTGTTCACAGTGCTTGTGCATACAGGTGACATGGCGTGAATGTTTTTTCTGATCTTCACATTACTGTATGATTAACACTGAGCTTTATTTTCAAGAATTTGCTGATGTTGACAGAAATTAAGAAGTTTGACCGATTTTAAGTGTTCACATCAAGCACTGGAGCACTATATGAATATACTGAATGCTAGAGACCCCATCCAGGTATTTTGTTTTTGTTCCCATCCCTTGGCTTTATGTGATTATTATATGCATAATAGCATTTAATATGTAAAATTCAGCATTCAGCAAATAGCATGTTCCAGTGCCAAATGAACAGAGAGGCTTGCACTCTCTACTTCAAATCAAAGCAGGAGTTACTAGAGGAACACAGGAAAACAGGATCAGTTAAAGGAACACTCCACTATTTTGGAAAATAGGCTCATTTTCCAACTCCCCTAGAGTTAAACAAATGTGTTTTACTGTATTTGAATAAATTCAGCTGATCTCCGGGTCTGGTGGTAATGTGGAAGATTTTTATTGGTCAATATGTAAACTAATCAGGCATAATCAATGTGACTCTAGCCATTTATGTATCAAGTTATTCTACTGTTATAATCATGCTTTTGACTGTATGTAGAGGCCTGCCTGAGAATGGAATGTGCAGAGAGTGCAGGGGTATAGTATATGGTGCATCTGCACACTCTATTTGGACATTAGACAAAATATATGATCAGACCTCCTTGGTGCAGACATTACCAAAATACAGCATATAGTAAAGTTGGACACCCTATTTTGACATAAGACAAAATATATGATTAGGCCTCCTCGTTTCACTTAAAATAAATTCTACATCGTAAAAGCAAGCTGGAGAGACCGCCATAAAAGGTAAAAGAGTTGATAAACAGAACCATATGCATGAAATGTATTGAACATGGGCACGCCTTCAGAAGCACTGTATAAAATAGAGAACTGACACAGACTCTACAGACTGTTCTGCAGAGCTTTCTCGGTTTTATTTTCTCTTGAGAATAAAATCTTTCTTATGGAAACAAAACCTAGACAGTGTGATTCCTCAGATCCATGGCAGACGAAAATACACTACAGTAGCACTTTTAGCTTGGCTTAGCATAGATCATTGAATTTGATTAGAATGTAAGCATCTCGCTCAAAAATTACCAAAGAGTTTCAATATCAATCTATATCAAATTCAATGTCTGGGAATCCAGCCTGCACATGCATCAAAAGAAACATATATTAGCTGAACCCTGTTTGTTTTATGTGTTATTTATAGCAAATCATATTACAGATGCTTTGTAAAATTTAAGTTAAACTGCGGTCCCAGCGCGTGCTGAACTGTGTGTGGTGAACCGAACAGTTCTGTTTTTTCAGCGAACCGTGCCACCCCTACTGGGCATGTACTGAGAGACTGTGCAGTGGAACTCACTGATGTACGTATTCACAGACATTTTCAACATCTCATTAAGTAAGGCTGTTGTCCCCACATGCTTCAAAGCTACCACCATCATTCCAGTCCCGAAGAAGCAATCTCCATCTTGCTTCAATGACTACCATCCAGTTGCACTTACCCCCATTCTAATGAAGTGCTTTGAAAGGCTAGTCATGCACCACATCAAGTCTGCCATGTGCTTTGTGCTGCTTTACTTGTCTTTCTTTTTAACATGACCTATTTGTATTTTTGTATAGTTGTACTTTATATTTTATTATCTGTATTTAATATTCTACTGTTAAGTGTTATCTGTATGCATCAAGGGTCTGAGAGTAATGCAATTTCTGCAATTATCTGTATGTTGTAATGATCGTTCAAGAAGGTGAGGAAGCAAGTGCGAGTTTAGAACATTTAATGAATAATAACACAAACAATGAAAACGGGGGAAGAGCCGTGAAGGTGGGTGGTGAGATCCGGGGATGAGGAGGAGTGGACAGGGTTCCGGAGACTGGACAATCCAACGAAGAAAAGCACATAAACAAGAACGGTAGAACATAAGAAACACTGAGATCGACAAACAATGCTCTGACAAACACAAGACGCCAGACAGGGCAATATATAGGGAAGGGTAATGAGTAGCAGCTGGTGATCATGAACAATTAGCGGAGACGCCCACACGAAACAATCAGTGCTGACACAAAACTCCACCCACATAGTGCAAAACCCGAGACCACGGTTTACCAACCGTGACAGTACCCTCCCCTCCTGGCATTCCCAGACGACCCTAGCTGAAGATTTTAATCATCAATCAGGGAGTGATCCGGTATGTCCCTAGCAGGTACCCAACTCCTCTCCTCCGGACCGTAACCCTCACAGTCCACCAAGTACTGGAATCCTCGTCCCCTCCATCTCGAGTCCAGAATACGATTGACTGAATAGGTGGGTTAATGCGTGAATAAAACACGGGTTTGATTTTGGATACGTGGAAGGCAGAATAAATCGTTTTTGGAACCCGGGCGGTACGATAGAGAAAAACCACTGAGCCTGCCTGGAATTGAGTCTTTTGGCAGTTCTAATGTATTCTAGGTTCTTATGATCGGTCCAAACGATGAAAGATACCCCCGACCCCTCCAACCAGTGACGCCACTCCTCTAAGGCTAATTTGACGGCCAACAATTCTCTGGTACCAATGTCATAATTACCTTCTGCAGGAGATAACCGATGAGAAAAAAATGCACATGGATGCATCTTGTCGTCTGAGGCAGCACGTTGGGAAAGAACTGCACCTACTCCCACCTCTGATGTGTCGACCTCCACCACGAACTGACGTGTGGGATCAGGTGCTATTAAAATGGGAGCCGAAAGGAAGCGGCCCTTAAGGTTGGAAAATACAGTTTTGGCTGTATTAGACCACCTGAACGCAGTACTGGGGGAGGTCAGGGCGGTCAGAGGTGAGACTAGTTGGCTGAAATTACGAATAAAATGTTGATAAAAATTGGTGAACCCCAGAAACCGCTGTAGGGGCTTCTGGACTTGGCCAATCTATCACAGCCTTAACCTTGTCAGGATCCATACGTATTCCCTCAGACAAGACGATGTACCCTAGGAAGGGAACAGACTGTGCATGGAATACGCATTTCTCCACCTTGACAAAAAGACCATTCTCAAGTAATCTCTGGAGCACTCGTCTGACGTGTTGCACATGTTCCTGGAGAGATGAAGAAAAAAATTAGTATGTCATCCAGGTAAATATATATAAACTGATCTTCCATGTCACTCAACACGTCATTCACGAGTGCTTGGAAAACCTCTGGTGAGTTGGAGAGCTGAACGGCATCACCAAGTATTCAAAGTGCCCTCTAGGGGTGTTAAAGGCGGTTTTCCATTCATCCCCCTTCCTGATGCGGACCAAATGATAAGCGTTACGTAAATCCAATTTTGTGAAGACGGATGCTCCCTGTAACCTCTCGAACGCTGAAGACATAAACGGCAAAGGATAGGTATTCTTTACCGTAATGTTGTTCAGCTCCTGGTAATCAATACAAGGTCGCAGGGAACCATCCTTCTTACCCACAAAAAATAATCCGCCCCCGCTGGAGAAGAGGAAGGGCGGATCATCCTCGATGCCAAAGAATCAGAAAAATATGTCTCCATGGCCTCCCTCTACGGAATACAAAGAGATAAAGTTTGTCCTTAGGCGGAGACTTACCTGGAACTAAATCTATGGCACAGTCATAGGGACAATGTGGAGGGAGAGAAGCAGCACGGGACTTACTGAACACTTCCTTCAGGTCCAGGTACTTCGTGGGCACGTTTGACAAAACCATGGTCTCCTCCTGTAAGACAGAAACAGACACAGCAGGACAAGCAGAAACCAGACAAGACTCATGACAACTTTCACTCCACAAGGTGACAGTGTTGGAACCCCAATCCACTCGTGGATTGTGCTTGACCAGCCAGGGATGACCTAAAACAATGGGTGCCACAGGGGATTCCATGAGGAGCAGGGATAGGGTTTCGTTGTGGTTGTCAGATGTGAGAAGAGTTATGGGTTCAGTGGTGTGGGTGACGTGTGGCAGTTCCTGTCCATTGAGTGCGCTGACGTGGATCTGACGGGACAGGGGAAGGACAGGAAGGTTCAGGTGATGTGCAAGGACAGTGTCAATGAAATTACCTTCGGCTACAGAATCCAGAAGGGCGTGACAGGTGTGATTGTTGTTGCCCCACCGCAGTTTCATCGGAAGGAGAGTTGACGATGTAATTGAGGACTTCCCGTCGGAGATCCCACCCGATAGTAGCCTCAAACTTACTACCGGGCTGGCTCTTTTACCGGACACGTGCGTAGGAAATGTCCCGAGCCACCGCAGTATAGACATAGTCCTCGGGAACTCCGCCTCTCTCTCCTCCCGGGACAGTAGAGCTCTACCCACCTGAATGGGTTCGTGATCAATGACGGAGCCGACCATGTTCTCTCGACTCGAGTTACCACTCTCCGGAATGTTGAGAAGGCGTGTGTGACTGGTCTGCGCCCCAGGCGGTTAATCCGAGCGTCCACGCGGAGCGCTAAGTCGATGAACCCGTGGAGACTGGTTGGCAACTCGAGGAGGTAGATCTCCTTATGAACACGGTTGGCCAACCCATGCAGGAATCTATCCCACTGCGCCTCCTCGTTCCACTTGCACGCAGCTGCCAAGGTGCGAAACTTGATGGAATAGTCCGCCACGGATAGATCTTTCTGCCTGAGATCCGCGAGCTGACGGGCGGCTTCCTTGCCGGCCGCGGCCGAACACTCTCCTCATCTCCTCAGAGAGGGAGTGGAACGAGGCGCAGCACGGATGGTGGTTCTCCCTCACCGCCGTTCCCCACAAAGCGGCCCTACCGGAAGATGAGATTCGGTTGGAAGTGGGCTTCGGGGAGGTCCCGGGGAACGAGTCTGCTGGGTAAGCTCAGACACTTGTGTCACCAGCGCTTGGACCGCACGTCCGGTGTTGACTATACTCTCCTGCTGCTGATCCATGCGGGTGACACTTTGATGGATGTCGGTGAGAGAAGTGGTGCTCGCTGCTTCCATGTCGTTCAAGAAGGTGAGGAAGCAAGTGCGGGTTTAGAACATTTAATGAATAATAACACAAACAACGAACACGAAGACAGGTGGTACTGGGAATCTTGACGGTAAGGGCGATGTCCAGGCAGAGGCAGAGCTCACGGGTGATCCAAGGTGCGATGGTGTGTTGGCAGCAGGAGAGTGTGACACAGGAACTGCGGAAGAGCCATGAAGGTGGGTGGTGAGATCCGGGGATGAGGAGGAGTGGACAGGGTTCCGGAGCCAGGACAATCCAACGACGAAAAGCACATAAACAAGAACGGTAGAACATAAGAAACACTGAGATTGACAAACAACGCTCTGACAAACACAAGACGCCAGACAGGGCAATATATAGGGAAGTGTAATGAGTAGCAGCTGGTGATCATGAACAATTAGCGGAGACGCCCACACGAAACAATCAGTGCTGACGCAAAACACACACAACTCCACCCACTTAGATCAAAACCTGAGACCACGGTTTACCAACCATGTCATATGTATGTACTGTATATGTGGAAGAATTGACAATAAAGCAGACTTGACTTGATATGAAAAAAAAAATCACAAACACACAATACATATATTTTTTAATTAACTGTCATTGACCAATTTAAAATATTTGTTGTCTGATTTGGAAAGTTTATCTTGTATCTGACATGTTATGTTATAAGTTGATCATTTGTTATGAGAAATGTTATCTGCTAGTCTTGACTGTGTTGTTATTTTCAATCATCCAAGGTTGATGTTGGTAACACTTTTTAAAGTTGTAGTGCATTACAAGGCATTTGTTCCATTCATCTAAATTAAATGTATGAAATTGAGATTTAGAACATTTTGTTGTGCCTCTGTGCATGCATTGTTCTCTACCCTGACAACATTTTACAAATAAACTTCTAAAATGTTTCAATCTGTCTGTTTTATTAAAATTTTGTAGAATTACAAATTGATGGTAATGCTTATTATTTTTGTCATATTAACACATTATTTAGCAGTTTCTGAGTTACACATAATGTTTTTAAATGATGTGTGATCCATCTTAACACACAAATTGTGCTAAATTTGACATGTGTTGTCCCTGAGCACACTCAACACGTGTTAAAATTCTGCATGTCATTTTTAACATTTTTATCTCTTTTTGCAGTGTAACTTATGCATTGAAGAGTACAAAATCATCAGGACAAAACAAGAACATATGTTTGTTTTGTTTTTCTTTTCATTTTTACTTAAAGAGATAATTCACGGAAAATCTGCCATGATAATTGGAAGATTTCTGCCAAGATTTCATTCACCTGGTAGAAAAAGAAATATTATTAAAATGAATGTCATGATTCTCACTATGACCACTAAATAGCAGCAGTAATTCATTTATTGTCTCCTTTGCCATTTCCACTCTGTAATATAGGTTGTTTCACATTTTTGCTAATGGATTTATATTAAAAAGACATTATAAAATCACTATTGTAACATTTAAAAATATTTTTTTAATGTTTAAAATCTCTTTTCATTTTATATTGAATCTACTTGAATTACACAGATGGCCTATTTTGAATTTACAACAGCAATTTTCAGTAAAAAGTGGCTAGTTTGTATCCTTGTTTACAATCTTAGTTTCTCTCACTTGTAAATCAAATGCCCATTCACAAACATGAATGGGCATTCCCACCCCAATATCACTGACTATCTGATATTAATCACTCTGCCCTTTTAGGCAGTGGCAGAACCAGGATGTTTACATAGGGGTAGCCAAGAAGGGGCAGCAACCAGTCTTGGGTGGCACGGAAATCTTCATTATTTCAATATAGAAATGGATTTGACTATAAAGTACTGGACTGTTTTAATGTCTAAAATACAACTGATTTTATTTCCTAGGCTCCAGTTATTTTAATAAAAGGGTTTTATTGCTCAGTAACTTGGTTCTGGGTCTTAACTCTACCAAAATCTTGTTCTCCATCATTGCATAGGCCCACTCATGGATGAGACATGCAGATAACTATAGTGAACCTTCATTGAATTTTATATAATCAATGAACTTAAAAAGCTATTAGCCAATGTATAATATTCTATTAGTTGACTAAATGAATTCATTGCAGGACATTTTTCATACCTTAATCATGCAAAGTACAAAGGAAAATAATGTAAGAATGTAAAATAAGTTCCCTTTTAGTCTGTCACTCTCGTCATCACGTCAGATTACCGAAGAATTGGGGTCTCACTTAGAGAGACCAATCCACTTTGAGTTTAAACATAATGAACCAATGTACATTGGCATGAGATTGTTGCATCCAGCTGCTGCTGATCACACCATGAGTATAAGTAGGCAGCAGGTGTAGAGCATATTTAGCTTTTCGCTTCGGAGCTGAGCTATCACATTGTTTTGCTCCTGACTACACTACTGAGAGAGGAAGATTGAACAAGTTCAGAGCGCTCTTTGAGAGGTCTTTGTGTTGGTGGTACGGCTCTTCAGAAGTGGTGATTTCCCATGTTGAGTGGGATACACATATCAGGCTGCACTACCCCGCTTGTTTTGCAGGCGCCCATCTCCCCTGTGCATTCAGCACTCTATAAGAGAACAATCACGGGAGCGTCTTTTTAAAAACAATGTTGCATCTGGCAAACTCAACATTACGTCTTTGTAAAGATGATGTGGGTCTTGCTATAGACATCCTGCCACTGGGTGATGGTCAAGATCGCTGCCTCATCTGCCTGGACATTTAGCACGCTTAGGTGGCATTTGTGGATGAGTAATGTTCTCATTGCAGGAAGATGATCATCTCGGAATTGCAGGCCAAGCTCCGTTACCTCAAAGGGGTTGAGCTCCGTTGCCTGTGCCTTGATCTAGTTCTTGCCATGGCGGCAGTCAGACGGGGACTACTTCAGGCAGTAGCACGGGCAGGCTGAGGGTAACTGTAATGGCAAACCCTCCAGGGAACCAACCCACAGGGGACCTTCGCTCCTCTTGCACTCCGCAACCAGTTGAGCTGCCAATGGAACATCCTGGGCCCTCTACAAGGAGTGTACCAGCAGTCTCATTTGGCACTCCTCCCAATGACCCAATGTCGATCACTGCATCGAAGGGTGAGCCGGAGCTTTCTGGAGAGAAAGATTCGGCTGCGCTGCTGCCTCCGGGACTGCAGCAATGCCCGAATCGGATCCAGAAATAACAGCAACCTGGAAGAGGCCTCGGGACGGGTGACCCAGAGAGAGAGGGAACTGCTCTTTGGGGGATGTTGAATGCACCTCTCCTTCCTTCGCAGGAGGGCCGGGTGGAGAATCTGGTTTCCAAAAATCTCGACAGAAAAGCGGTTTTCTCTGTCTCTGGGTCCCAGGAGGGCATGGAGAGTTGCGGACAGACCAACATCAGACAACACTCATCCTCCTCTCTTGCCAGCAGACAGCAACGGTTCGAGAGCGTCATCAAAGGCCCTACTCATGCACTCTCTACCAAAAAGTGGAACCAGGTAACTGTTGCACTGCACACTCAGACCCCTCTTCAGGTCCCTGTGTTCCACTGGTCCACTGATGGTCCCGCTGGTCCAGCTTGTGTGGTGTCTAGGTGCCTGGCTAACCAAACCATCATGCTGGCTCCTCTGGACCATAAGACTTGCAATTCAGTTCGCCTGGCATCCCACCAAGATCAGCAGCATCTGCTTCACATCAGTGAAGGCGGCTGATGCTCCTGTCTTGGGTTCGGAGATCACAGTCCTACTGGTGAAGGATGCAATTAAGCCTGTCCCTCCAGCCAATATGGAGATGGGTTTTACAGCCCCTACATCGTTGTACCCAAGAAAGAAGGTGGGTTACGACAGATCGTGGAACTGCGTGTCTTGATCCAGTCCCTTCACGGGTTACCATTCAAGATGTTGATGCAGGAACACATATTCTTGTATATCTGCCCCCGAGATTGGTTTGCAGCGATCGACCTTAAGGACATGTATTTTCATGTGTCGATTTTTCCGCACCACAGACTATTGCTGCGGTTTGTGTTTGAAGGACGAACATATCAGTACGAGTTCCTGTCCTCCGGGATGTCCCTGTTGCCCCGTGTGTATTCAGGTTGCGGAAGCAGCCCTTGTTCCCTTGAGAGAACAGGGCGTTTGCATTCTCAACTGCCTCAATGACTGGCTCATACTAGATCAGTCTCAGAATCAGTTGGGTGCACACTAGGGGTGTGCATGGATAGTCGAACATTTGAATATTCGTTCTGCTCTAATTATTCGATAAATAAGAATTATATTCGAATTTCGCAAAAAAAAAAAAAAAAGTTCACAATAAAACCTAATTTGGTCACTTTCTGTGAAAAAATAATTAATGAATGAATAAGGGGCCGTTCACATATCGCGCCTAAAAACGCATGGAAAATGCTAGGTGCGCCGCTTTCTCCTCCTTTCCAAAGCGCTCGGGCAGAAGCGCTCCTGAGGCGTCTGCCGTTGCTAAGCAACAATGACGCGCTCTCTCCATGAAGACGCAGAAATTTCAGCAAAGGTTATATGGATTTGCAGCACAAAAAATCGCTTTCAGTAGCTCTGCCTCTAAATTTATTTCAAAATAGCAATCCATATACAGCTATGATCAGCTGTTCCTTCATCTTGGCTGAGCTTTCAACGTTGTTACGGGAAAGGATGAAGCTGAATGTTTAGTTCTTGTCACATGACCTGCAGTGCGCTTGCGGCATTCTGAAAAGTTGAGATGTTTTTAACTTGATGCGGTGCGGACGCGCCTGGAAAAAACGGGTGACTTTTTGAACATTATCAGAACATTTCCCTTGATGCGAGTGGTGCGGATGCAGCCGCCGCCACCAACGATGAAGAGGATGCAATGCCCACTCGTCGGAAAAGGCTGAGCCAGTTCTTCAGCGGTGATTACAGGGAGTCCAGCCAAGACGAGTGGGAACAGTTCTTGCTGGAGCCATGTATTCCACCAGACGAGGGTCCCATTCAGTGGTGAAACGAAAACACGAAGCGCTTCACAAAACTTATTTGCTTAGCACACCGTTACTTGTGAGTCCTGCCAACGTCTGTGCCGTCAGAGCGCATTTTCTCCGTGGCCGGCCTTATTGTTAACAGACTAAGAAGCCGACTTTCCCCCCGATCATGTTTACATGCCCGTGTTTCTTAACAAGAACATGTAAAACAATAGAAAAAAAAGCAAAAAATACTTGCAGACAGTTTCAAAGTTAAGTGTAGGCTACGTTATAAAATAGCCTAATTGCTGCAGGCTGCTTTACGTTTTATCTTTGTTCACTTTTTTTCATTCTTTTTTTTTGCTTTTAATCTGTACTTTTGTTTGTTTGCACGCATTGTTAAAGGGTTTTCAGCTACAAAACACGATGTGTAATGTTCAAGCTTATTGTGTGTAAGCTTGTTCAAAATGACGGAAACAATAAATGTTGCTGAAAAAATTACGTCTGTCTCATTAAACATAATTTAAATAAGCGAATATTCGAATGCCCGTGTTTCTTAACAAGAACATGTAAAACAATAGAAAAAAAAGCAAAAAAGATTTGCAGACAGTTTAAAAGTTAAGTGTAGGCTACGTTCTACAATAGCCTAATTGCTGCAGGCTGCTTTACGTTTTTTCTTTGTTCACTTTTTTTCTTTCTTTTTTTTTTTGCTTTTAATCTGTACATTTGTTTGTTTGCACGCATTTTTAAAGGTTTTCAGCAAAAAACACGATGTGTAATGTTCAAGCTTATTGTGTGTAAGCTTGTTCAAAATGACGGAAACAATAAATGTTGCTGAAAAACATTTTCATAAAACTCATTTCATTACGTCTCATTAAACTTAATTTAAATAAGCAAATTTTCGAATATTCGTTTTTTGTGAGCTCAAATATCCAAATGTGATATTTGTGGAAAACGCCCATCCCTAGTGCAGGGATTTGGTGCTTTTGCACGTAAGCCAGTGGGCCTTAGGGTCAACTGGAAAAAGAGCAAACTCCTTGGTGAAGAGGATCTCTTTTCTCAGTATGGAGTTGGATTTGATCGAGCACGGATGGTTGAGGGAACACTCGGCACGGACGAACTGGCACATAGCTGGTTGCGGGTTCTTTGCAAGTATGCATTTTCCCCAGTGAGCCTTCTGTGCAAGATTAGGGAGGACGAGGAGCAAGTTCTGCTAGTGGAAACTTAGTGGCCCACTCGGACTTGGTTCCCAGAAATTATGTTCCTTGTGACAGACCCTCCTTGGCACATTCCTCTGATGAAGGATCTACTGACTCAGAATCGGGGCACCCCATGTCCAGACCTCTGGAAATTTCATTGCTGGTCCCTGGATGGGATGCGTTGGTTCTAGGTGAATTACCCCAAGAGGTAGTGGACACCATCACTTCAGCGAGAGCACTTGAAGTGGAACCTATTTGTTGAATGGTGCTCTTCACACTGAGAAGATCCCCGAAAATGTCTGATCAGAGTCGCGCTGTCCTTTCTGCAGCAGGGTTTGGAGCAAATGCTGTCTTCCTCCACCCTTTAAGTCTATGTGGCTACGATTGCTGCCAACCATGATCACATGGAAAGGAAGTCGAAAGGAGTTTCTATAAATGAAAACACTGCTTCTGCTTGCATTGGCCTCCAACAAGAGTTTAGGGGACCTGCATGCATTTTCGGTTGATGATTAGTGCCTAGAGTTTGTTCCAGCTGAAAAATGTTGCATTTATTATTTAAATAAGCTTTTGATTTTTTATAACGTTTTATTAAAGAATTATATGGGAAAAATGGTGCCACTGCCTGCTCTACACAATGAGATCCCAACTCTTCCTTTATAAGCTCTTTTTCATTGCGGTTTAATTATCATTTAACTGATGACTGGAGGATTATAATACATTTTCAGAAAGAGTTTAGGACCAATGTTAATTCCAAACAAAGTACCATGTTTTATTATAAAAGGTTGTGCACATTTATTTTATTTATTTATTTCATTTCATTTTCCTTTTTTCCTCTCTTGAAAGTTTTTATTTGTTTCTTACATGAATTTTCAATATTACATTAAAGGTAGAAAAAGATCCAGCATTTTAATTAGATTTTTATAAACTGCACTGCACTTTTAGTTTATGTAGTGGATTTTAGTGTATGCTCCCTCCCACCAGCTATGGTCGCTGGGTGATGTCTTGATGTTTCTTCACAAAGAGTCACAAAGACTCTCCCCAAAATCTTGACCACCTCTCTTCCCCTTCTGTGGAATGAGCTACCAGGCTCCATCTGAATTGAATCTATCACAACTTTTATGATACAGCTAAAGACATGCCTCTTCAGCAAGTTTTTAACAACTTCATATGCTTAAACCAATGCACTTATACACACCCACACATGTTGGGTTTAATTTTTTTTGTTGCTGTTTTGTTGAGGCTATCGGGGGGACGTGGAGGCATAAAGTTAAGAGAGATAATTAATCAGAATACTTTCCAAAATTTGCTCCTGCTCACGCTCACCTTCTCTGGAAGATTCGGTGGGTGATTCAGATTTCTCTTGGCACAGCGATTAGAAGACTTACAGGTTGCTCATGTGACATCTACGTCATCAAGCTCAGTTTGAGTCTGCGCAGTATGCTGGACCCCCAGGAAGTGTGTGCTTCTAATTGACTTAACTTGTCTCCGTTGAATCCAATGGGGTCGCTGTGTCCATTTCTTTTACTGTCTATGGTCTTAAATCGTCGCCCTTCACCAGGCTCCCGACAGGAGTGGGTGTGTGAGAGAGGAGGGGCACTGGATGAGCCAGGGCTGGCGGCGTGTGATGGGGCACACATGATGGAAATGGAGCTTCATCACCGCCGCTGTTTAAAAGCCCAAAGCGCCTCTCCTCGTGAGACCCGTCTCTTCCCCGTGCATGCACACTGGTGTCCTCGTGGGTCCAGGAAGGATGCATTGAGGGATTCCCACACCACCAGAGACGTGAGCCACCGGACCCGCGATCCGGATGAGAACCGCACCCGTTTACACAGCCGACCGGCCAGGATGCCGGGCCATCCATCCCCTGCAAGTGCCGCGGCCAATGAGAGTGATGCGGCCGCTAGAAGAAGCCACTGCCCCTCGCGCCCCGGACCGAAGAGGGGACCGCGTGCGGCCGCCGGACTCCGCCCCTTACGTGGACCCTTCCTCCATGAACACTGCCCGACCTACATGAACCCTGCAGCACGATGAGGACTAGGGTTGCCACCCGTCCCTTAAAATACGGAATCGTCCCATATTTGAGAATTCAATGCAGCATCTCATGCAAATCATCCCACCGACATTCTGTGAAGACTCGTCCTATTATACTCGCTGCACGTCTATCAAACATTCAAATATATAAAGTCAGTAATCAACTTTAGTCAGTTAAAAACCTCATAATCATGAAACGTTTGCAATTAAGATTTGCAACAACGCACCCAAATACAGTAACAGCAATAATGTGCATATGAGGATTTAAGTCTTGAAGATATAAAGTAGATAAATTAGGTGTCATCAGCGCAGAAACCATGATCCACTTACTATACATAATCCATTGCGATGTATTTGTTATTAAATGAATTTACGTTTCGCCAGATTGCCCTTAATTCAAGCCCTCGGTTTACCCGCGCTCATAACATTAGCTCAGAATCAATCACCAAAAGATCCAGTCCGGTTCAGGCCCACAGTGAGTCAGTTGGCTTTACGCTGAATCATGCATGCGCAGTATCATCAGCTCCTCGGTTCTCGAATCGGACGCATCCGAAAGAAACGGTTTTCAGTTCAGTGTACTGATGATCCGAAAACCGATGCAACCGGTTCTTGACTCGAGAATGAGAGTCGCTCTAACCGGCACGTGCTGCAGTTCAGTATCATCAGCTGCTCTACTCGTGGTCATGTTCTGTTTACTACAAACTCAATTTGTGAATGTGTCATCATTAACTATAAATACAGTACAGATATTTCATAAATCATCCCTTATTCTTTAGAGTCTTAATTATTGTCCAACTTCCCTGAAAACCCCTTTTGGCCTATACATTATCTACAATATACAGATTAGAAACATTCATCTTTAAAAAAAAAAGCTAAATAAAATATAGTTATTTTATCACACTTTTCGATGTTTAACAAAATACTTAAAAAATTACACGCATGCGCAGTATCATCAGTCCATCGGTTCTCAAATCAGACGCGTCCGAAAAAAACGGTTTTCGGTTCAGCGTACTATGGATCGAAAACCGATGCAACCGGTTCTTGACTCGAGAACGAGAATCAGCTCATCGGTTCTCATATCGGACGCGTCCAACAGAAACGATTCTCGGTTCAGTGTACTGGTGATCCAAAAACTGATGCAACTGGTTCTTGACTCGAGAACGAGAACTGCTCCGGCAGTGGACGTGTTCGTTCGTTATCTGGCTCGGCTCGGTGTTCATCTTCCGTTCGGTCTTCACAGCAATTCAGTCAGTGTACTGTTTGAGTAAATGAATTACTCCGGGATATTGGTTTATTCTGACTCAGAGGGAGTGTCAGTCACGTTAAAAAACTTAACAGCTTAAGTAATTTGTGGATTAATGCTTATTGGGGACATGAACCATTTCAAACGATTCAGTTCGTTTTGGTGAACTGGTTCAACCGATTCACTAAGAAGAACCAGTTAAATTGAACGATTCGTTCACGAATCGGACATCACTACACCCCACAGGCTGTGTTGAGGATGCACAGTACAGTTCAGGCATTTAAGTGCATCAGAGGTAAAAAAATAAATAAAAAAAAACTATATAAAAACAGTTCAGTTTCTTGCACAGACCGATCGTTTTGTGTCTTTACACATCAAAGTATCATCACAATCTGAACGGTTTAATTTGGTTTTGTTTGTTTATGTTTTAGCCATGATTCCCATCCATTTGCATTATATGACTAACCAAATGCAATGGTTTGAGTAAAATGTCTCAGTTTGTGTTCTACTGAAGAAACAAATTTACCTACATCTTCGATGCCCTAGGGGTATGCAGATAAACATGAAATTTTTATTTTCCTTTAAGGTTTTATTTTCCTTGCATTGGCTTTCAGGATTGCCACTGAAACTACACCCTCACACTTCACTACCCAAAACAATGTTCCTTCCTGACAGTTATCAGTGAATAAGTGCCTGATATATATATAATACAAATATAAGTTTTACTGTAGCGTTTAACTTAAATTCCATACAAAGGGAAATCAAGCAGAAGGAAAGATGATACAGATAATTAGAATGCAGCATCTACAACAGGATGTTATGAGGAAAAAAAAACCTTTTTCAGGCAGACTCTAGCTGTTATTTCAGTCAGATTAAAACAATAATTTATCTCTTTAAAATGTAAACACTTTAGTCTGACCAAAATCAAAATAGTTGAAAATGGAGGATCATTTCGAGAGCTGTGCCAACCATGTATTTCATGCATTCAGAAAAGTCATAGAATGCATACTAGTTGTATCAAGCTTGAATGGTGTTTCAGTGTATAGTGTTGCAATAACAAAACATGCAAAGCAAAATGCTGTAAATGTGTTACATTCAAATAAAACTAGGCCAAAGTTGAGATTTATTTAGATAAAAGAAGCTAAATAATTACAGGGGCATACCAGTCAAAAACACTGAACATACACATCAACTGGTGGACAAACAGACAGAAAACTACGTACCAAACATAACAATACGGGGACTGAGAGGGTAGTTGGATGTATCACACACTCCTGAAGAGAGACAGACAGACTAAGAGAACATAGACACACTGACACACATCAGCAAAGCAAAAATTACAACCAACAGCCTGTTTGTACATTACAGAGGCGGAAAAACTAAAGTGTGTCCAATGAGAGTGAATATGGGTGTGCAATGTCCTGCAATGCTCCAAAAATAGTGTTGTAATTTTCTTCCTGAAGCCAGCAAAATTCCTTCCACATACAAACCACAAAAAGGAAACAGTGGATGGGACATAGACAGATATGTAAACATGGACAGTGTTGGCCTGTTGATAGTGTGACGTTGTAGTTAAAAATATGTATTATTTATTTGCTGCTGCTGTTGTTGTTATTATTATTATTATTTAAGCCTTAAACTAATACCCCTAAGAACACTTCAATTGCCCCCCTTTCAAAAATATTACTTTCATCACCAGTGTAATCTGAACGCCCACTCTAACACCATTGTGAATTTGATGTAATTACTGTATTTCTTAAAAACCTTTTTCTCAATCTAAACTCACTTCACATTATTAGTACACACTCAACATACGACCCAGAGATACTGAAGTCATAATTATTGTACTAATTACAAATAAAAACTAAAGCTATAAAATATACTATATACTAAATATATTATTACTACCTTAAACTATTAGTATTAATTCAGTACTCAGTGCTGAGACACTAAAATTTTAAGAATATATAATACAGTGCTGTATTAATTACAAATGAAAATATTAAATACCTTGGGCACTTTTGTCACTTTATTTCGGACCCAACACTAACAACATTGGTTTTTTATAAATACATTTCTTCTGAATTGCTAGTTGTGCACCTGAATGTCCATATGTAATATTATTTAATATTACTAAGCACTTATCTCTGTCAAGATCACTATCAGTAGATTACTACATCACCCCAGATGAACTTAGTCCATGTAGAAGTTATTTCATCACCCAGTTCAAGAACTCATTGTAATCCAGATGGTTTTTGCACTTTGCTCATATAAGGAGATAGAATTCGTCTCTCTAGAAATTCTAACCATATTTAGAGCTGCATGTCTGTTTGGCTTGGCTTAATTCTGCCACACTCTACATTCATGCGGTATGCTCTGACAAATAACCTTCAAAAGCTCTGAAAACACACACACACACACAAGAGCGGAAGTTATCCATAAATCAGTCAATAACGTTATAATGAGCATTTTACATTTTCTGAGCACTTCTGTAGGAAAGAAAATGCTATGTAATGGCATCAGATATCAATGATATGAAAATATACTATGGTAGTATTAATAGTAATAGTAGAATTATTAACATGCTCACGTATAATGATACATAACTGTACTTTGAATAATAGCATATTATATACTATCTATATAGGCTACATTCTGTGTATACCCAAATTTGAACAGATGAGGATTTGTAAAAATATAAAATATTTCCAATCCTC
The DNA here is from genome assembly GCF_963082965.1 of Carassius carassius. Classification (NCBI taxonomy): domain Eukaryota; kingdom Metazoa; phylum Chordata; class Actinopteri; order Cypriniformes; family Cyprinidae; genus Carassius; species Carassius carassius. Next base: position 9,519,805 of record NC_081793.1, on the reverse strand, counting down.
AGAATGAATTTTCCAAATGAAAGTTTTGCGGTGGCCATTTTACAAAGTTTGTCTAAGTGAAAGGGCGGGTGTTTCTTCATAGGATCCATTAAAGTCTTTATATAGGCTAGTCCTTAAACGTTACCAGATGTGGGCTGACATAAGATGCCTGCTGGTATTAAATACACGTGTCATCTGATAACTAACAAAAAGAACTTATGTGTGGACATACCTAATAAATTAGGCTGTATAATTATTTCGGACGGTGTGCGCTTCTGTTTTCAAACTGCAGCCAGGAGTTTGGCTCCTTCACCGTCTAGGCTAGCTAATCTTTATCTCGAGTTAATCTAATGTTATATATATAGATTTTCAATAATTTTCTAGACAAAAAACGAAACGAGACCCTTTCGCAAGCTTTTTCACTGTACCTATCCATCATATACATTGCAGCGATGTAAAGTTATTCAAGGAAAAATTAGGAAACGTGCCATAAATAATTAGACATTACATACCTAAATCGTCCATCAGTTAAAGAAAAATGAAAAAAAAAAAATCTAATTAGTATGACTTCCCGATGAAAGAAAAATGATTATATCTAAGAAATATGTATGGTAATGTCTTTTTCCTGCGTGCCCCGAAGTTTCCAGGCTGGGAGTTGTCCTCAGACTATGCCGTTTTCTTATTCCATAGGACGTAACGGTTCAGAGGGGCGGAACTAGTTACATTTCCAGCCCATATTTGGGATTAAAAATTGCGCATTTGTTGTTCATAATGTTGATACCGACTGCAAGGAAATTACAATAATAAATTATGTACTGTATAAAAATATACTTGAATGCATAAGAGGTAAAAAAAAAAAAACAACAACAAAAAACAACACCACCAGGATGCGTCCTCAATAGATGTTTTTTTTCCCCCCTCCTTCCTTTTATATGTACGACAGGGTAATAAGTGATAATTCATTACAACATTATCGGCTTAGTATTATTTAACTCATAAAAGCTGATTTTAGCACAGTTGGCCTAATTAATTGGCTTACTTGCTAATACAAATCTTAGGACAGTAACTAAAAAAAAAAGATGTTTTTGAACATGTATTATGATAAAAAAAAAATATATATACATATACACACACACACACATATATATATACACACACAAATAAAAACATTGGAAAATAATGTGGGAGGGGGAGAAAAGGAGGGATTTAGTACCATGGTATAAAGTTAAAGAATTATGGCATCACCACAGTACTAGTTTTTACAGAGCAAGGTTACACTTCCAAGTCTAAAACTACAACTATGTTTATATACTATAAAGCCGTTACATGCGCTAAGAAATAAATTCCACTTTATAAAATAAAAAATTAATAATTAAATGCAACACATGTTTTGGTCGTTTTTAGTGTGCAGTCCTTCAAAGACAATTGGTCTAAAAACACTGCACACAGTGGTGAATGTGTTGTTACACAACCGCAAATATGCTTTGGTCTGAATGCAAATGCAATGCAAGTCCAAACAACCACAATCAGAATCAAGAAAAAAAAATGCACGGGAGATCAACAGGGAAGGATAAAACAAAAATTTAAAGCAATCTTCATCAAAAGAAAACACAATAACAGGTTTACTGCACAAATTCATGTCAAAATGTTAAAACTGAAACAGTCCAAAAAATAAAATATAAATAACAAACTTATTTGTTAGTGTTTCTCTGGACATTTATTACTGGCTTAGTTCAATGGTTAGTGGCAGCCAGACTTCAAATGTTCATCTGCAGCATCTTTACGTCAGGTATCAGTCCCCACTTTGCTCCGCTTCAGTACACTCCTGATACTCTAGTCATTAATGTGCAGCTCATTGCACTGACTGTTCATTGGCTGTACTGCCACAGTCCTGTGGTTTCATAACATCAGGAAGTTCAGGAGGGCTGGAAAATGGTTCCACCTGCAGGGGCTCAAATGCATCATCTGTGGAAGGATGGTGGGGGAAAATTGAATTAGTGAGGTGTTTTTCTTTGCGTGTTTGTCATTTAAGAATATATGAATACAGTTTACCCAAAAACATTTTTTTAAAAGCTCAATGTGAAAGGAAATATCCGTTTAACCATTAATTTGAATGAAATACTTTAAATTAACATCACAATTGTACAACATAATTGTTAAAACACATCATATAGTAGTCAAGAAAAAATGTCTTATTCTAATTAAGACTGGTCATCCATTTTGACAACACATGGCCCGCAAAAAATTTTACTCACTGCATCAAATCCCCCATATGTGACCGTGGACCACAAAACCTTGAGTCCAGATTTTCAAATAGTTGCATCTCAGCCAAATGTTGTCCGATCCTAATAAACTTAAATGGAAAGCTTATTTATTCAGCTTTCTGATGATCTATAAATCTCAATTTCAAAAAAGTTATGCTTGGTGACTGGTTTTGTGGTCTAGGGTCACATAAACTTACATTGAAGGGACCCAAGTCAAATCTAGAAACCAAAATATCTTGGGGGTGGGCTCTTAATTAGGTTAGTAAGCCACTTACCAACCACATTGAATTCCTTAGAAATAATTGCAATAAAATAAGTAAATTTTAGCCACTGATATAATGATAATAAAATAGCAAATTAAGTACACCCTTAAAAAACTATGAAATTTTAGTACTATTAAAAGGCCCTGGTATACTTCAAACGAAATGGAAGACCGAACTGATATGACGTCATTTCAAACAAAATCAGGCCGAAAAAAATAGTTTTGAGTTCATATCGGCAGTTCGAAACAGCTCACCAAAATCTAACTTTCTGGGTGAGTTTGTTTTGGCTCCTAAACACCTTTGAGCTGGCACTGATCCATGGCGGTTACGCAATCAGTGGGAGTGTTCTTAAACTCCACCTTCTTTGATGTGTGATTTTTTTTCCCCCAGTTCGTTGCTCATTCTGTGGAGGTCCTAAAGGAGGCAACATCTCCTGAATACACTGGAGTGTTGAATAGCTATAGCTATATACAGCTATACAAATATATCCGCACCTGTACTAATCGCTCATACAGTAAATGAAATGCCAAATGAGTATACAATAAACCGTTGTTTTTATCAAAAGTAAATCATGACACCACACAAAATATTAAAAGGTGTAACAATTTATCCAGTTTAATAAAATAAATGAACACTAAGGGAACACGTTAGGTAAAAAAAAAACAAAAAACATTTTGTTTAGCCTGAATGCACTGTATATCGCTTTGGATAAAAGCGGCTGATAAATGTAATGTAAATGTTTTGTATAGGCGTGAATGTCGCAACACATTTACATTAATATACACCCCGCCTCAAGCAGCACGGGGGTGTTGGAAAGTTTGTTAAAAGTATACCATCACTCAAACTTTTCGAACTGCTTTTTGCCCCGAAACGAAGAACAAAACATTTGTTTTAAGTATATCGGGCCCTTTAAGACATTTAAAAAAAGATAAAAAAAACTGATAAATAGATAAAACTAGAGAGTGCACGAGTACTTAAGTATTTGGAAGTGACAGCAATGATAAATGATGTAAATGTTAATCGTGTGACTTAAAAAAAAATTGTTTTGTAGTTTATGACACACACCACTGATACGAAAGGCCAGTCCTACAGTCGCAGGAGCCTGTGGTCTGGCTGTCTGATTTGTGAAGCCGCAGTCTCCTAGTGTCTTACTGTCTTCTAGAGGCTGCTCATCCTGAAACACAATATCGTAACTAAAACAGAAAAACCTGTAATTTCAGTCATTCTACAATACTTGAAGGTTAATATATATTAGGGGTGGAATGGTACACAGACGTCACGGTTCGGTATGCACCTTGTTTCGGGGGTCACAGTTTGATACAATTTCGACACAAAATAAATATAAATAAAAAAATATATACTATGTTTGGTTTCTTTTCATTTATTTTGAACAGACAGTGGTACAAATTAACAACAAAAAAATAACTACTAAATATTATTACATACAAGGAATAAATTCTTGAAATTGATCTAGTTTACAGATAAACAAAGGGAAAAAAAAACAGTGCTCAGTTTTTGTGCAGTTCACATATTTATGTGCAATAAGGGACTTTCATGTGCAGTACAATTTATTATTACATATTAATACTAGATTAGTGTGAAACATACTATGTAACTACTGTAATTATCATCATAATACTGGAATTATTATACACAATTTCATTTCATTCTATTGCACAATTAATTTTACATTTGATCAAAACTAACATTTTTATTAGTATAGTCTTTATCATTATTTGTGTGTGTGTATATATATATATATATAGTTTTCATTGTGTGTACACAAATAAAATAGGACCTTTATTAACTGATGCATTTTTAATAAGACAATAAGTGTTTAAAGTTTATTCTGCTGGTGCAAGGAACAGTTGAAGTGATCACGACACACACAAAACACATCAGTTCCAGAATTGCTAACTTGACAGCGTAGTTGGTTCATCAAAATAAAATACTGTGAATTAAACATCAGCGTGCCCTCCTCTGTGTCACCGTTGGAACGCGACTGAAACACAAAGCCTAAAATTTACATAATAAATAGTAGTTTGGCATTCAGATACGTTACGTCGCAAATATAAAAATATTATGGAATATTTGGGATTGTACCGAATGGGCGAGGTAGGATACACGAACACAAAGCAAATAGTAGTATTTCGCAAATAGTTCAGTGCACAAGCCTTTAAAGTCTGTGTGAGAGACGCTTTCAGAATTAGCACATGGTCACTGTCTAGTGGGCTTTCAAATGCGCAACTCACGTGACGGCATTCGCTGTTCTTCTGCTGGCGGCCGGTTATTAAAAAGCGCTGAATTGCTGCGGGCGCCCCCTTCAGGATTGGGTGTGAAGTGTCTGTATTCGTCGTAAGGTCTCATGTACCGATCTGAGAGGTCCATACCATGACGGTTCGGTACGAATACATGTATCATTCCACCCCTAATATATGTAATATAAAAGGGGCCAAACCTTGTACAGTCTCTGTTCCTCAGCGGACCGCTTCAGAATGCCCTCCACAATGCATTTTAACTCATAGACAGTTGTGGATTCTTTGGCGTCTGTGAAGATTGTGGTTTTGCGATGCCTGATCATTAAGAACACATCCTAGACAATGGTGTGGGGATTAGTTAGTCAGCTTCCAACAACAGCATGCAGTGATTTGAGTGGTTGGACTATGCATTTAAGGCATGTATCTTTAAAAACGAATAATATTTTTAATCTTTAGTTTGATCCTGTGTGTCTAATTATCCAACTGTCTCCGCTATGAGTTCAAATACACCTCGTTCTGATCCCTCTCCCTTTTTCCAACAAGTGGAAATAAAGTTCCTTAAAAGCTACTTAACAGACCTATGACTGCAATTTGATGCGGTGTTCTTGATCATTGGCTCCTTTGCTGGCCCTTTGAGGGACACTTTACTGATCAGCAGATTCAGTATGGTTAGGGGCAGGTGTAGGGGTGGGATTTAGGGAAGGGGACAAATAAGGTCCCAAAAAGGCAGTATCGGTTGCAAAGTAGCATTTAACACTACTTACACTTAATAGCATCTGACTACCATTTACATTATTATCCATAAAAGATAAGTTATTTTAACTTACTGCAAATTGGTATTTAAGGCAAAATAACATATTTGATAGTTGTGTAAACTCTGTAATAGCATACAGATAAGAAGTGTGGTATAGTGAGGTACAATGGTGCAAAAAGGATATCAAAAGGCAATATCTTAGTTGCTCAGAGGTGCTTCTAGTTACCCCACGCGGCCCCAGTAGTAGACGCATTAATAATCACTCATCTAGTCTGGGGGTCTTATCTAATAATGTTCGAAAAGAGGCCCACAACCTAGGTGTAATTTATGACTCTGAACTGTCCTTGGATGCCCAAGTGACTAAAGTGGTGCATTCGTACTTTGCACAACGGAGGAAGCTAACAAAGATTAAGCCATTTCTTTCTTTTGTAGATTTAGAAAAGGTCATTCATGCTTTTATCTCTTTCAGACTTGATTATTGTAATGCAATTTATTCTGGTATTGGCAGGCAAAACCTCCAAAGACTGCAGCTGATTCAAAATGCCACGGCTAGCCTTTTAACACATACTAAGAAAAGAGGCCACATTACACAAATTATTGCTGTTCTTCACTGGTTGCCTGTGACTTTCAGAATTTATTTTATACTGCTTGTTTTTAAAGCTTTGAAGGGTCAGGCTCCTACCTATATTTGTGATTTGTTAACTTCTTATGAGCTTGATCGATGTTTGATATCATCTGGTAGGTCCCTATTAATGTTTACAATATCTTGACTTGTCACTGAAGGTGACCGCCCTTTTGTTGTCCATGTCCCTAAGTTGTGGAACTTCCTGGCTGGGGATCTTAAGCAGGCAAGCAAGGTATCGTCTTTTAAATCTTTTTAAGACTCACTTTTATTGTATGGCTTTTTCTTAACCTTGATGGTATTTGTTGTACGGATAAATCTTTTTATTGTAAAGCACTTAGTAACTTTGTTTTGAAAGGTGCTATACAAAAATAAATAAATCACACAGTATTTTTATGTATGCCTTGATACTGAAAGATTAGTACATGTAAATCTGCATCGTCTGCTACATAGCTGTTACTATACTGTGAATTTTACCCTATAAAGTCTAGAATTTTACCACGGCTGGAGCGCTATACTGACCAATAAGAACTCGGGACTGCAACTAGTTTTATAACTTCTTCTCTTCGAGCTAATCTCAAATGGATATTCACCCGCGCGGCCTTATTTACAAAAGGCAATTTGAGCTATCTGGCACCCATAATCCAAACACAGTCAGCCTGTAAAGGATCAATCAAAGAGCGACAGTGAATCAAAAATAATGAACGCTAGAAATTTCTGAACGATTGTCACAAAAATAATGTAACGTTATAATATACTATAGCGAGATGTTCCCTGTCTTACGACTTATTTCACAATAACAGAAATAAAAAATAACGATAAATACTTAATTGATTTTACCTAAAACAAGACCGTTACCACGGGTACAAAAAAAATAAACAAACAAATAAATAGAAGAGGTGCGCATTTCAACAACAACAACAAAAAGTTCTTCTCACCATTTCAGCGGTTCCGTAGTCACCATTCACCGCCTCAGAACTCGTCGCCACTATCCCACAATGCACCAAGACCGCGCATTGTGCTACGTCATCGCCCGCTCATGAAGTATTTGAACGCGTGTGGCGCGAGATATCACGGATGATTATGATTTAGTGATTAGTAGAAAATGACTATCTGAACAACCAGGAGCAAAACATAATGTAAGTAACGTTACATAACATTTGTTAAACATAATGTAACGCTAGGTGTATGAGTGTTTGTGGCGGAGGAAGAGCCCGTTAAAGAAGTGACGTTTTTAGGGTTAATTTATTTGCTGAATAAACAGTAACGTTAATTCCTCGTATATTATCGTAACTGCTTTAGATAATAATGTTTATTATTTGAATGCACGTAATCAGATGTTGTCAAATCAGTGTTTGTATTATGTGTCGATGTGCAGTAACACACATTTTGTAAATATTATTTGAAATATCCTCCTGAATGATTACGTTATTAATTTGGTACGTTATACTGATCACAATGGATACAGTAATTTGTACCACAGAGTAACGTTTACGTTACTGGTTTATTTTTTCCCAATAATATCTAGTTTGTAGGATGGTTGCAATGATAGATGATAAATAATGTGTTGGACATTTATCACAGTAACGCATGTTATTCTCTGGTGTACATGGTGTTTTATGTAAATGTACAAACTATAATAGTTAAATGGTAACCATTATGGTTTGCATCAAGATAAAATAATTTTTTTGCTCACAAAAATACAATGCTATTGCCTTGTTTTGGTAACGTTAATGGTCATTATTCAGAATCACAGTACCATCTGATATCATCAAATTACCATTTTACTTTCACAATATTTATAAGGGTACTTTAAAGATACAGTTAACTTAGTTATCAATGCTGGAAGTATACTTTGTTTTCGAAATGTGATTTCATTATTCTTATATTTTATACCATAATGATTATATCATAACACACCATCTCGTGTTTTGTTATAGGTTAGTGCGTATTGATGTGGAACATCAGCGAGCCAGCATTCACAGTTCCTTAAACTGAAATGTCTTCTGAAAATTTGTTGAGCCTGCAATAGCATTTGAAGAACTGAAAGTATTTCCTATGTCGGCTCCCCATCAGACATCAGTAGTCAGCACACCTCTCCCTATACCCACCCATTTCTCTCATGCCCAGCAGTCATTTTCCCTAAAGAAACGGAGATGTCCCTTCTCTTCCTCATCATCTTCCTCCCTGTCTCCTCCACGGTCATTATGTCATTCTTTACCACCACGACCTCCATCTAAAGGATGCCCTCCACTCAGTCGAGTGTTCCACCACCGCCCCACTCCGTGGACTCCCCTGTCGCGCTCCCTTATAGAGTCACCCCCTCCTCGATCCGTGTACAATCCATCCCGACCCCAGACCTTTTTCGACCAGTGTTTTACCAATCTGGGCCTGATTGGACGAGGTTCCTTTGGTGAAGTTTTCAAGGTGAGACACACTAGATGCCATCTGAGGATTTATATGAAATAGCATACTACCATCCTTTATATTTCCAGTTAGAACTCATGTCAGCCACCATCTTTTTCTGCCAAATTGTCTGGGCAATTTTTACATAAAATTTGTTTAAATGAAGTAAGTGTATTTATTTTTTTTAAATGCTATCTAGACATGATTTGTTTACAGGTGCATCTAAACAAATAGAATATCATGGAATAGTTCTTTATTTTTTTGTAATTTAATTTAAAAAAGCAAACGTTCTTAAATTCTAGATTAAATGCACACAAACTGAAATATTTCAAGAGTTTTGTGTTTTAATTCTGATGGTTATGACTTTAAAATAATTTTAATTATCTCAAATATCAATCAAAACAACATTTACAAAACAGAAATGTTCAATATCTCCAAAGCAGGTTTAATTGTGCACTTAATGCTTGGTTGGGGATCCTTTTGCACAAATTACTGCTTCAATGTGGCGTGGCATTGAGGCGATCAGCCTGTGGCACTGCTGAGGTGTTATTGGAGCCAAGGTTGCTTTGATAGTGGCCTTCGGCTCCTCTATATTTTTTGTCAGATGTTACTTATCTTCCTCTTCACAATACCCCATAGATTCTCTGTGTGATACAGGTTAGGTGAGTTGGCTGGCCAATCAAGCATAGTAATATAATGGTCAGCAAACCACTTGGATTTGGTTTTGGCACTGTGGGCAGGTGCTAAAGTCCTGCTGCAAAATGAAATCAGCATCTCCACGAAGCTTGTCAGCAGATGGAAGCATAAGGTGCTTCAAAATCTCCTGGTAGATGGCTGCATTGACTTTGGACTTGATAAAACACAATGGACCAACACCAGCAGATGCCACGGCACCCAAATCATCACTGACTTCAGAAACTTCACACTGGACTTTGGATTGTGTGCCTCTCTTCCTCCAGACTCCAGACCTTGAATTCCAAATGAAATGCTAAATTTACTTTTATCTAAAAAGAGGACTGTGGACCACTGAGCAACAGTCCAGTTCTTTTTCTCCTTACCCCAGGTGAAATGCTTCTGACATTATTTCTGTGAAGCTATCCCAAGTACTTGAATCTGCTTTTCCTGACAATCTTCCCAGGGCTGTGGTCATCCCTGTTGCTTTTGCACCCTTTCCTACCACACTTTTTCCTTCCAGTCAACCTTCCATGAATATATTTGAATACAGCACTCTGTGAACAGCCAGCCCTTTCAGCAATGACCTTCTGTGGCTTACCCTCCTTGTGGAGGGTGTTGATGATTGTCTTTTGGACAACTGTCAATTCAGTAGTCTTCCCCATAATTGTGGTTGCATGTTCTAAACTAGCCCAAGAGGTACCCAGTATTTATACTCAAAATTAATCAAACTAATCAAGCTCAAAATGAAATGGAACATAAAATTTTTTTGAGATACTGAATTTTTAATTTTCTTAAGCTGAAAGTCATAACTATCAAAATAAAAAAATAAAAAAAACTCTTGAAATATTTCAGTTTGTGTGCAATTAATCTAGAATATAAGAAAGTTTGCTTTTTTTAAATTAAATTACAAAAAATAAAGACCCTTTCCATGATATTTTACATTTTTAAGATGCACCTGTAAGTAAATGTGAACTACACATGCACATTAAACTGATACAAATAAAATGGATGAATTTTTAGATAATGGGGATTTTTCAAGATAATATCAAGATTTATTTATCAATGAATACACTAATGGCAATGTGATCTTTATGTCTGTCAGGTGGTGTGTCTTTTGGATGGCTGTCAGTATGCTGTCAAACGTTCAGTGCAGCGTTTCCGTGGTGAGGTTGAACGAGCAAGAAGCATTGCTGAGGCTTGGAATCATGAGGGACTGCACCCACACCCTTATGTGCTTGGCTTCATTGCGGCTTGGGAGGAGGCTGGTCACCTCTACATCCAGACTGAACTCTGCTGTACCAGCCTACTGCTATACGCTGAGGAAACGCCTTTTCACACTGGTAAACAGCACACTACACAAGAAAGAAATTCTCTTTTTGTATGACGGACGTATGTTACTGAGGCAAAGTTTGTGTGTTGTGCTAGGTGAGACAAGTGCCTGGATGTACCTGTGTGACATGCTTTCAGCACTTGATCACTTGCATGCTCATGGGTTTGCACACCTGGATATCAAACCAGCGAATATTTTCATTACTAAGTCTGGACGGCTCAAACTTGGAGATTTTGGCTTGTTGATCAAGCTTCCTACAGATGTCCAAAAACAAGTGAGAGAGGGAAAGAGAGAAATGGAGACAGAGAAGGTTGATTTACAGGAAGGAGACCCCAGATATATGGCCCCTGAACTATTGAGAGGGGAGTATGGGACTGCCGCAGACATTTTTAGGTCAGTAAATGTTACTAAGTTACCGTATTTTTCGGGCTATAAGTCGCACCTAAGTATAAGTCTCATCAATCCAAAAATATGCCATGACGAGGAAAAAAACATATATAAGTCGCACTGGACTATAAGTCGCATTTATTTAGAACCAAGAACCAAGAGAGAAAACATTACCGTCTACAGCTGCGAGAGCGCCCTCTAGCGGCTGTAGACGGTAATGTTTTCTCTTGGTTCATTTCTCTCAGTTCATGTTAAATTAATTTTCATAAATAAGTCGCACCTGACTATAAGTCGGAGGACCAGCCAAACTGAAAAAAAGTGTGACTTATAGTCCGGAAAATACGGTAGTTATATTTAAACGCCAAAAGAAAGAACTGAATCGGTTATATTGTGATTTGTATAAAGAGATGTCTTTATTTTCTTCACTTTTAGTTTGGGTGTTTCTATCCTGGAGTTGGCCTGTAACATTGAGGTTCCTAAAGGAGGAGATGACTGGCAGCAGCTCAGAATGGGTCACTTACCAGCAGAATTCACTTATGGTACTGTACATTATTTAGGGCTGGGCAATATGGACAAAAATATATATCTCTGTATTTTTTTTTTTTACTCTGTCCGTTTGGCATGCATGCGCGTGGCGGCGCACGTTCTAAAAGAAGTTTAGCGGAGAATCGCAATGCACAATGCTCAAACGTTTCTGACATCAAAATGAAAATATTTCCATGACTTTCTAACATTTAGATGGAGAATATACTTGTGAAATGTAAGTTATGCATTTAGAAAAACAGCACATCTCAAATGCATTAAACAGTGCGTCTCTGTCAGCAGCACATGCAGTCTTTCTGTCAGAGCCGCTTTAAACATAAACTATATACCATCTTAGAAGTTTTTTTAAGCCCTTAATATAAATCTTGTCACATATTTAGAAAAAAATGGTTTATGCACTTTCTCCGCAGCAGCTCAGTCTGTGTCTTAAAGATATATTTTTGATAAAAGTTAAGACTCATCCACGCCGTCCTTAAATGTCTCATTTAAACAAGCCCCCACATGTCTATGTTACAACACTGTCCAAATGTTCATGCAAAGAAAGAAGGCATAACTTTGATTCTCGCTGTAGTATTGTTGGCGCCACTTACGTCGTGGAGACACTGTGTTTCGTTGTGAAAGAGGAACTACTTTGTTTCGTCTTCCAAAAGAGGACTCAACTAGAAATCAGTGGTTAAGTTGTATTTATATCACTGTTCCTGAACAGTTCATCCCAAATATTCAGATGTATGCAGCACATTTTACAGAGGACTGTTTCCTGAAATTGGGGCAATTCCAAATTTGCAAGTCATCTTTATTTATATAGCACTTTTAACAACACAGATTGTGTCAAAGCACTTTTGGTATTAAATAGGAAAATAGTGTGTCAATAATGCAAAATGACAATAGTAAACACTCAATTATCATCATTGAATTCCGTGATCTCATCATCCAGCTCAGTTCAGTTTAAATAGCATCTTTGCAATCAAGTCAACGGTATCGCTGGATATTAAGTGTCCCAAACTAAGCCAGAGGTGACAGTTGGCAAGCAACCATAGCTCCATCGGTAGCAGAATGGAGAAAAAACCTTGGGAGAAACCACGCTCAGTCAGGGGGCCAGTTCTCCTCTGCCCAGGCGTAACCAGCAGTTCAGTTCCAGGCTGCAGCAAAGTCATCTGGTTCCTGTGGTCGTTTCCCGTTAGCTGTCTAGGAGACAAGGTAATCTAGTTGTCTTGGTCTATACTGAAATTCAGGGCTGTAGAGGTCATCTCTAGGTGCTGATCCAGTGTGTTTTGTGTAAACCAGGTTAAAGAGAGAGGTCTTTAATCTAGATTTAAACTGACAAGAGTGTGTCTGCCTCCTGTTAGATGGGTTATTCCATAGTTTTGATGCTGAATAGGAAAAGGATCTGCTGCCCGCAGTTGATTTGAAATTCTAGGCATTATCAAATTGCACGAGTTTTGTAAATGCAGCGGATGTGGAGAGTTATAATACAATAAAAGTTCCTTCAATACTGGGGTGCTTAACCACTCAGGGCTTTATAAGTAATAAGCAGATGATAAGAGCAGGTCATTTGTAACTCTAAGGAGAGCAGTCTCAGTACTATGATACGGTCTAAATCCTGACTGGAAATCCTCACAGATACCATTTTTCTCTAAGAACAAATATAATTGTGAGGATACTACCTTTTCTAGTATCTTGGACCGAAAAGGGAAATTTAAGATCGGTCTATAATTAGCTAGTTCTTTGGGGTCAAGTTGTGTTTTTTTGATGAGAGGCTCAATAACAGCCAGTTTGAAGGTTTTGGGGATTAATTACAATGAGGGATTAATAATAGTCAGAAGAGGATCTATGACTTCTGGAAGCACCTCTTTTAGGATCTTAGATGGAATAGGGTCTAACATACATGTTGTTGGTTTAGATGATATAACAAGTTTATACAATTCTTCCTCTCCTATAGTAGAGAATGAGTGGAACTGTTCCTCAGGGGATCTATAGTGCACTTTCTGATGAGATACTGTAGGTGAAAGCTGCATGGTTACAATTGTATCTCTAATAGTATCGATTTTAGAAGTAAAGAAGTTTATTAAAGATGTCATTACTGCTGTGATGGGAAATGTCAACACTTGTTGATGCTGCATTATGGTCCAAGTGCAAGTCTCGTGGGCCGCACGCATGTAATTTACATATTACGTCACAAATACAAACCAACCTGATTTATAATATTATAGCCTAAATATTATGATATCTAATTGATTAGATTCATTGAAATAAATAAATAATTCTACTCCCCTTTCTACTCTCGTCAGTTTGCACTTCATCATGTGTCTCTGATTTTTCCTCATTGCTCTGTCCTGCATTGTCTGGTTGACTGTTTTCCTTTCTTTCTGCCTTTCCTGTGGGAACTCTAGTACAGTGGTTTAGATGATACCAGGTTGTGCTTCCTTCCACTTGGACTGCTTTTGGAGTAGCTCTCACCACTGTGTAGGGTCCTTCTCTCCGGGGCTCATTCCATTTTCTCCGGAATACCCTCAGATAAACTTGGTCCCCTGGAACAACTGGACAGGCAGTCTCCAATTCCTCTCTGGGCTCTTTTCTTTTTTCCTGTAAATAGATAGCTTTATGTATGGCAGTTAATTTCTTCATATAAGAAAGAAGTTCCATTTGTAATTGTTCTAGAGGCGGTCCTTTATAGGGACCTCTACAATATGACACCGGCATGGGTCGACCCGTAAGCATTTCATGCGGTGTTAAATGCGTGTTCCTGTTAGTTTGCATGCGATAACTCATTAGTGCGAGCGGTAATGCATCAATCCAATTAAGTTTAGTACTTTCACATATTTTGTTTATTTTGGCCTTGATAACTCCATTAACCCTCTCCACTGACCCTTGTGATTGAGGTCTATAAACGCATACTAGTCTCTGTTTTATTCTTAATTGTTGCAATACTTGTTTCACAGTTTTTTGTATGAATGCCGACCCATTATCTGAACTTATTTCTGATGGAATCCCAAATCTAGGAATTACTTCTCTTGTTAGAAATTTGATTACCGTTCCTGCTCCTAGATCTGCGGATGGTACTGCCTCCACCCATCTGCTAAACCTGTCTATGATAACCAGCATGTATCTTTTGCCTTGTACACGCTTTATCATATCCACATAATCGCATACAAGATGTTGATGAATATGACCTATTGGTGTCACTATGCCTTTTCTTACATTGTATTTAGCACATACTTCACATGTGGACAAAAATTCATCCACCATTGCATATAAATAAGGAGACCAATATCCTTGCTGTTTAATTTTTCTTACTACTTCTCCCCTTGCACAATGGTCAAAACCATGTGCATCTGTAATAAGAATATTCAACAATGAATTAGGTGCAACAATGTGTCCTTCATGTGTACGCCAGATGTCCTGTAAGTCTTTTTTAGCTCCCCTTTGATGCCACATTGATTGTTCATAGGGGCCTGCTTGTTGTTGAATTCGAATAATGTCATCCAATTGAGGATGAGGTTTGATAAGTACAACAGGTGCTAATACTGCTACCTGACACCCTGAAGCTTTTTTAGCTTCTAAATCTGCTGCATTGTTTCCTTTAATGACATAGTCATTTCCCTTCTTGTGTGCTTGACATTTGATTATTGCTAGTCGTTTTGGTAGCATCATAGCAGAAATCAATTGCCCTATTTGTTCACTATGTTAGATGGGAGTCCCATCACTCTTTTTGAAACCTCTTTGTTTCCACACTGCTCCGAATAGATGACATACACCATGAGCATACGCTGAATCTATAAAAATGTTAGCAGTTTGTCCTTTTGCTAACTGACATGCAGTTGTGAGAGCTTTTAATTCTGCTAATTGAGCATAGCATGGCTGTACACAATGTTGTGATATTACAGATTCATATTCTTTTTTGTTTTTCTTCACTACTGAATATCCTGTATGATTTCCTTCGTGATCCCTAAAGCTAGAACCATCTACGAAGTAAGTAACTTCTGCTTCAGAAATAGGTGTTGATTCAAGATCTGGTCGTAATCTAGTAAATGCCAAGGACTCATTCACACACTCATGAGGTTCTCCTTCAAAAGCCAAAGGAATTAATTCAGCTGGATTAACTGTTTGGCATCTTTTAATGGTAACATCTGGATATGTGAGTAATGAGGAGTAGGCTAGAATTCGAGCTTGTGTCAGAACAAATTTCCCTTGTTCTATTAATTCCACAACTTTGTGATGGGTATATATACTCACTGGGTACCCCAAAGTTATTGTGGATGCTTTTTCATAAGCATAATACACTGCAGCTAAACCCTGTTGGTAACATGGTGGGTATCCCTGGGCTACATTGTCTAACTTTGTGCTGTAGTACGCTATAGGCTGTTTTTTCCTTCCACTGCAGGTTTCTTGCATCAATACAGCTGATGCATAACCATCAACTCTATTTGCCACATATAGATGAAACATTTTATCATATTCTGCCATTCCCACGGCAGGGGCCTGTTGTAATTCTTTTTTCATTGCTTCAAATGCTAGTAAGGCATCTGTGTTCCATTTTAATGGATTGCTTAAATGTTGTAATCCTGCTTGTTTCATCATTTCTCTCAAAGACCCTGTCTTTACTGCATAGTCTTCTATCCAGTCTGCACTAAAGCCAGTCATTCCTAAAAAAGTCATCATTTGTCCTACTGTCTGAGGTAACGGTGTTTTACTTATACCTTCTAACTGAGCTGGAGCTATAGCTCGTGTGCCAAATGCAATTAATCTTCCCAAGTATTCCACTTGAGGCTGGCAATACTGCAATTTGTTTTTAGACACCTTGTGTCCTCCTTGTGCTAATTTTGTCAACACCTTAATTGAATCTTTGTGACATTGTTCTAGTGTGGTAGAACAGATAATTAAATCATCCATGTATTGTAATAGTGTACCGTCTATTACGAGGTCTTCTAAATCAGCCTTAAGAATCTTGTTGAATATATGTGGTGAATGTTTATATCCCTGAGGAATTCTAGAATATGTGTATTGTTTATTTCCAAATGTAAATGCAAATAGATATCTACTCTCTTCTGCAAGCGGTACACTGAAGTAGGCAGAGCAAAGATCAATTACAGTAAAGTATTTGGCATCAGGAGGGACATTTGTCAGTAAAGTGTGCGGGTTTGGTACCTCAGCTGGCATATCTTCCGTTATTTCATTTATTGTTTGTAAATCATGAACAAGTCGCCATCTGTTTTTGTCTGATTTGATTACAGGCATAATTGGAGTGTTACAGTAACTAGTAGTTTCTATCAATACTCCTGCCTTCACTAAGCCTTCAATTGTGTCTTTTATTCCTGCTTCAGCATCTGCCCGTAAAGGATATTGTGCTTTTCTAGGTAGACGTGCATTTGGCTTAAGTTGATCTCTTACTGGATTTGCTGATTTTATTAATCCAATATCTGTGTCATGCTGAGACCATAGTTCAGTTGGTACCTGACACTCCATTTCCTTAAATAATTCAGTCTCAGTTGTGTTTATTAACTCAGATGCTGTAGTCATCTGTGTCTCTTTCTTTTGGCTGATAACTACTTCCTGTGGAATTCCCAGCAAACTGGTTGCACACAAAATTTTGATGTAATTTTTGTCAGCTGAATGAAAAATTAATGGGTTTTCTGTTGATTCCCATTTGCTTTGTTCGGCCCTTTTCATCATTGGTCCTAAATCTTTTGCTTCCCAACTTTTTCCTACATATACTGTAATATGCGGGACAGAGTTATTTACATTGAACCATTTTTTGACAAATTCACCTTCTGGTATGTTTAAAGCTGCTCTCTGTTTACTTATGATGATGTACTGGGAGACTATCTCAATCCGCTGTCCTTTTGTTTCTTTTTGCCATTTCTGTTCTATTTTTTCATCCCTTTCTTGATCATACATCATTGTGCAATGAAATTCAGACTTTGATAGCTGTGCTTCAGGTATCTGTGCTTCAATAAACTTTCCCCATTTATTGACTGTCTGTCTCACATCTTGTTCTATCTGTCCTATTCAATAAACATTTGCTTTTGGCTCTGCAACCATCATTTGTGTTTCTGTTCCTATTGCATTAATATATATTCCTTCTGGAGAACACCAAATTTGTAGTCCTAATTTACATAATGCATCTCTTCCTAACAAATTAATAGGAGTTTGATTAGATACCAGAATGGGCATTGTTATACTTTGATCTTTTGTTTGTAGACACACTGGAGCTGTTATGGGTATCAATTGCATTTTTCCCGAGAATCCTATCGTCTTTGCAAATTTTCCAGACATGGGGAGATGTGAAGCATATTTCAAATTAATGCAAGTTAGATTTACGCCCGTATCCATCATCATCGGAGTATCTTTTCCCTCTATTTTAATCTGCATAATAGGCTCTTGATCAGCTTTTGTTGATAAAATTGGAAGCTGACTCTCCCCTTTAGGATTCTCTGGGCACCCCTAATAGCCTGGATTGGGACCTCCCCAAGGGTTTACTGGACCCTGCACTGGACCCTGACTAGGCTGTTGCCAGCTCACCTCCCTTCCACCTTGAGGTTGCTGTGACCATTGACGAGTTGGACAGTCAGCTTTATTGTGCCCGGGCTGTCCACAGCCCCAGCACAGACTTGGAGGCATGCTTCTGCCTCTGCCTCTGCCTCTTTGACCTTGCTGTATGGGGTTTTTTCTCCATCCCATCTGTCCTGGCTGTTGAGTATAAACATTTATTATAGGCACAGAGTTCAAGTGTTCATTTGGAGGGACTGCTGTAAGTGGGCTTGACTGAAAAGTTGGTTGTGGAGCAATTACTGGAGGCATTATAGTCATTTGTTCGGCTGCTGCATTGGTTACTGAAGCTTGAATATTTTTCTTATTTTTCATTGTGAATTCTTCAAGCTGTAATTGAGTTAGTTTACGTTGTAACTCTTTCTCTTGACTTTTGAGTTTTTGTTCATTTTTTCTGTGTTGTTCCACTGCATGAGACACATGGTCGCAAAACTCTTTGTGTGTTTTAGAAGTTAAACCGACCACATCCTCCAGCTTGCTTTTTACTGCTGGCGGCATAGCATCAATCACAGCTTGCCTAAACAATGTTGCCATTAATGGGTCTCCCTCGGGATCCCCCTCAGTTTCTTGTTTCCACCTTTTCAACTGTTTCTGTACATATGTGGTTGGATTCTCTGCATCCCCGATTTCTTCTCCCTTCAGTGATTTAGGATTCAGTCTGATCGGATACTCCGCACGCAATGCCTGCCATACTGCTGGGCGGAATGCATCAAAAACAATCCCATTCATATTATGAGAGTTCACTGCTCTGTTTAGAGTCGTTGTAAGAAGAATTTCATCCATCTTTGTCCCTCCAATAATTCTAGCCAGTAGAGCTTTGACATCACCTACTGACAATAGCTTTCCTGTTGTTTCGTCCTCAAACATTCGAATAAATTTGCCCGCGCCCTCATTTATATCAGGAAGGCTAGTGACAAGCCCCTCAAGGTCCTGTGAAGCCCAGGGGACATACTGTCCTTGCTCACCGTTGATTAAAATTGGGAGCTGTGCGGCCAGTGGTCTAAGTGACCCTTTTTCTCTGCCCTGTTCCCATTTACCGTTATCAAATAACTCCTCTGCCTGATTCTCATCCTCACTACCATAGAATAACTTACTCTTTCCTCTCTCCGACTTATTTACCTCTTGTATCTTTTTCCCTGATTCTCTAATTTTCTCTTCCATTTCTTCTTCCATAGCTTGTACTTGTGCTACAATATCGCTATCTTTCCTCCTCTTTTTTTCTAATCCTTCCTCAAACCAGGTTTTATCTACCTGTTCAGCTTTCATTTTTTCTAATGCTGTACGTGCTTGTCTGTAACAATCAAGATGCAAACTTTCTGCAACTTCCTTTCTGGGTTGCCTCTGTGTTTTTACGTCTTGTTCCTCTCTATCATCCATCTCTATCTGCCCTTCTAACTCTAGTTCTCCTGTTACTTCCACTGTTCCCTTGAGTATTGGGAACTCTCCTTGTACTGGCAAATAGGGGGGAGGCTCTGAAAATAACTTTTCTTTTCTCATGTTATCTTTCTCTGCCCCCTTCAGGATTTTCCTAGCCTGTTTTAGACTTTTCAACATATCCTCACCTTCTTTTTTAAACAGAGCAATTACTTCTTTCTCTTTTTCCCTCTTTGTTTCTCTTTTTTCTCTTTTCATATTGATGCTTTTAGTTTTATTGTTTTTTATCAGAGTTTCCATTTCCTCACACAATGCCACATCAAATGTCCCTTCCTTTGGCCATTTTGTCATCATATTTTTTGTTCTCTTCTGCCATTTTTTTGAGATTTTGTTTATTTGCTCTTTACACAGTGGATATTTTAATCCAATTATTTCCACTGGTGTGGCTGCCATATCTTTATTTATATTATTACCCTCAAAAATCAACTTTTTAGTTTTATATGGTAACCTGGTTACAATCTTTTCATTCCTTTCACTTAATTTAACTATTTTTCCTTTACCAATTTCACCCTACTTTTTATTCTTTATTGTGTGTCATACCTCTTTGAATTTAGTTTTTTATTTTGTCTCATGCATTTTACATTTTTTTATATTATTTGACTGTCTATTTTATTTGCTCTATTTTATTATCACTTTTTAGATAACAATTTCTAACCATAATTCTTTATTTTTTACTTCTCTTTCCTTTTTTGTCCACCCCTGTAATACAACTTTAATGTAGACACTTCATCCCTTGCTCCCACTCCCACTGCACTGGGCTCAAAGAATTTTCTCCCCTTTCACACAAACATCCAAATGCAAAAACCTATTATAGATCTTGATTCAAACTTTATTGATACTATTTTCCTAAACTCATTCACACTTTCTACACTCTTTATTGAGCCAGAGTGCTTATTCTTGCATACTTTTTCCCTTTATCTAAGGGATAATCAGTCATTAATTGTCCTTTTATTATCAAGGCTCATCATACATTCATCCCTCTCAAGTGGATCTGGGTTGAGTCCAATTCTGCCAAGTCACACCGAAGTGACGGTCCAGGAACGGTGCTCAACCCTTACCCACCCAATACGGAATTTATTTGTTAATACATTCATCATCGTTCACACATTCATTCGTCCGGACACCGTTACATCCACACAACAAAACACAGCTCTTCCTAGAGCATCCTTAAGGGCCCACCCGTTCAGACCTTTGAGACTTTTCACTTTATACTTTCTTAAAGCGGTATCCGTGGGGCTTTTCCTCGCGAATCCTTAACTAATCTGCTTCTCCGTTTATCACTGTCCTTCCTAGGCCCAGCTCTCCAATAAACACAGACCATTGCATACAATGTCTTTCTGCCTACACCATCTTTGTTTTAAATCAAGGTTACCTTCCAAGGCTTTCCTATTAATAAACCAAATATGTGCATGCAGTTATTTCTTCTGGAGTAAAACCCCTTTTTCAATTTAGATATCTTATTATTTCTCTAAATTTGGAAGAGCATATTTTAAGTGTCCTTACCACTCAGAACTGACCTCAACCAACACAAACGAATTTTATAAGCAAAAATGCTTACCTTATTTTATGGTGGCCACCCGGTTGTGTTGATCATCGGTCAGCTCAAAAGCGGTTGTCCACTCTGCTGCTCTTTTCCAGTCCCATCTGGGGTGCCAAATATGTGGTGTCGTCTGCCCGTTCTTTGAAGAATCTCAGTCAGGGATTTTTCTCTCAGAAGAAAAGACTTTATTTTACAGAAAATAAAGCCGAGAGTCCTTGCAAGGAGATCTCCCGAATGTTATTTGGTATCACCCTTAAATACACTAAATGGGGCGGTTCCACATAGTCAAACTTTTCCTTATGATTACAATTTTAATACCTCCCTAGAGAGGAGAGGCCCCCTGCTTGATTTATTCTAAACAAAGGCCCTGCCTGTATGTATGTCTGACCATATGTTTCTCCTCAGTTTTGTACATTCCAGCACATAGCTTTCTATTACCTATAAGATTATAATGGAGTAATAACTAGCAACTAAAATGGCTAGATTCACATTGATTATATACTTGTTTAATTAAAATCTTACTAATAAAAATCTTCCACAATGGCTGTCTTTATATTCTTTATTGAC
Source organism: Carassius carassius (assembly GCF_963082965.1). Classification (NCBI taxonomy): domain Eukaryota; kingdom Metazoa; phylum Chordata; class Actinopteri; order Cypriniformes; family Cyprinidae; genus Carassius; species Carassius carassius. Next base: position 9,498,237 of record NC_081793.1, on the reverse strand, counting down.
AGATTGCACAGGTTCGATTGGCATTGGGCCTCTTCACACTGCCTGAACTATGTGCAATTGTGCTTTTGAAGACTATCGACCGCGCGGACAGGTGCGCGTGGTCAGTAGTCTTCAAAAGCACTTGCTCAGAGCCTCAGCACATGCTCTCCGATGGCGTTTTTTACGTCACGCCTAACTAGCGGTCCATAGCGGACTCGCGAAAAGTATAACAGAGGCTTAAGATGCAGTCTGTAAGACGCGCACGGGAGCATGGCGTGACTTGTGACATTGCAGAAAATGTGCGTTCACAAATGTAGTCATGTTGATCCAAATTTGGAAAGCAATTTCGAATTTAATAATATGAGGTTCTTTCCAGAGATGTTTTGCCACATTTCTTCAATTAAGGATGATTGCTGCGTAGTATATGGTGTTTCCATTTGCTCTAACTTCTTCAAGTGAGTTGCGGGGCAAACCGAAAATCCTCATTCACTGATACTGCGACTATTCTTCTGTGTTCATTCACTGGCATTCTCCACATTTCTTTTTTTCTCCCTTAAAAACAAATGTCATTTCTGATGCTCAATTTTGCTGAACTAATGGCTGTTGATGACTATTTGAATTGATTTCTGCCAAAGTGAACGCTTGTAGCCTATGTGTTCGTAATGTTATGCAAGTCTGCTCATGACTGAAAATAATTTATGAAAAACAAAATAATTTCACATAAAAACATTAGCCTATAGCTTATATTTCTTTAGTAACCTACATTTTTTTAAATTAATATAAAAAATATAATTGTTAATTAATTTTTTTTTAGAATGTTCAGCAAGGTGGGCCGCATTTGAATTCGTGACGGGCCGCATGCGGGCCGCGGGTTGAGAACCACTGCTTTGCAGGGTTTCCCATACATTGATTTATTTGTGGCGGGCTGCCACAATATCAAAACTGACCTCCACAAATAGTTTTTCCAAAAGGCTTTGACTTCATTGAATAAAAATGAGAACTGCACGTTTCAAAATCAAAAACCGATGTGAGTGTTTTTATATCACTGTGTTTCAGAGGTTAACCAACTGTATTTAGAAAATTTTCAATGTCATTTTCATTTCATCTTGCATGTAATGCCTGATAAAGCAGATTTTGTGAGCTCACCGCTGCTCTACAGAGTTACCGGAGAAACCTCTATCTATCCTGCTCTCAAAGCACTTCCTGCTGACAAACAACTAATTTGCATATACATATACTCTATATGGGGGCGGGGAGTGCCACCACAAAAAGAGAGTAAGGCTGTGGGAAACACTGCTTTTTTGTTGTTAATTTAGCCACTGTATTGAATAAATACCTGGGGTTATGTTTGTTTTCTTCTAAAAGAGGTTAAAAGTAATCAGATCTAGCAGTTTTTAATGCTTTTCTGTAGGATAGGTTACTTTCCCGCCAAGCAATACAAAATACTTCTAGTTTTGTTTTCCTCTAGCTGCGCTCCATTTTCCATGCTGCTCTCTTTAGGGTGCAAGTGTGTTCATTATACCATGGTGTCAGACTGTTTTCCTTACGCTTCCTTAAGCATAAAGGAGCTACTGTATTTAAAATGCTAGAAAAGAGAGAGTCCATAGTTTCTGTTACATCATCATGTTGTTCTGAGGTTTTGGATATCCTAAGGAATTGGGATACATCAGGAAGATAACTTACAAAGCTGTCTTTTGTGGTAGAAGTGATGGTTCTACCATACTTGTAACAAGAAGTAGAATTTACAGTTTTAGCTATATGAAGTTTGCACAAAACTAAATAATGATCTGAGATATCATCGCTTGGCTGCATAATTTCAACACCATAAACCTCAATTCCATGTGACAGTATAAAATCTAGAGTATGATTTTAACAATGAATAGGTCCTGAGATGTGTTGTCTAACCCAATGTTAAGACTAAGAGCAGGTTATTTGTAACTCTAATTAGAACAGTCTCGGTACTATGATATGTAGGGATGCTCCGATCAGGATTTTTGTAGCTGATGCTAAGTACCGATTTCTTGTCATGGTGATCAGCCGATATCGATGCTGATTCTGATGCTTCAATAAACATGAGCATGTACAAAAATCTAAAGAAGGCGCGGGCGTTTTTATATCACTGTATTTCAGAAGGAAGATCATATTTAGAAAATGTTTGATGTCAAATTTCATTTCATCTTGCATGTTATATGCCTGTAAAACAACGTTTGTGAGCTCAGTGCTGTGTACAGCTGTTACTGGGGAAACCTCCGTTTTTCCTGCTTTAAAGCATCTTCTGCTGAAAGACAATGAATTTGCTTTTTGAGTAAGTCCGTCTGATTTACGGAGTAACTTATTTTGCTTTAACTATATACATGGGTCCTGCAGATAATCCATGGGTCGGGTAATAAAAAAGGCATTCTGATTATTTGCGCGTGGGTCGCGGTTGGATAACATAAATCATCAATGATGCAAATATATATTTAAAAAAAGTTAATTATTTATTTATTTAATTTTATGCAGATGATTGTGTGTGTGTGTGTGTGTGTGTGTGTGTGTGTGTGTGTGTGTGTGTGTGTGTGTGTGTGTGTGTTTGTTCACCTGAACAGGAAGTTGCAGTTATAGAAACGGTAATATTCCAGATAAAGTTTGAAAGGAGTAAAGCCTGTGTTAATGCTACTGAGTGGGCTAATATGGCCAAAGAAGATATTTTGTTTTATAAATAAATGTTAATTTAAAAGCAGCCCACGATCAACATGTTATGTTAGCGTTATTTCTTACGCCTCCGATTAGGTTTTGTTCCGTCCTCCATGCTGGGACAACTCAAAGAAGACTAGAGCATTGACTAGAGCGGCCGCAATCATCTCCGGTGGTCGTGGAGCCATAACGCGCCACAGACTGGTGCAGTGAGTCACAGACCAGCTCTAACGTCACTGAATCTGTGGTTAAAAATGAACCATCCATTCATCAAATCATGCAAAATATACATGACAAATAGAGAATTTTTCTTTGTATCTCCAACCTTTATAGCATTTCCACACCGGCGAAGACATGACTGTGGCACCAAATAATTTATGTCTCCACACATCATATGTCGTCACACTTTGACGTCATCAAATTGTGATCGGTTTGTGAGATCAGCTAAGTTAGTGAGTACCGATCAAGTCATAAAATTAGATTATCTGCTGTTACCAATCCTTATCGATCGTAGCATCCATAATGATATGGTCTTAATCCTGACTTGAAATCCTCACAGATATAATTTTTTTTTCTAAGAAGGAATATAATTGTTGGATAATCGAGGATACTAACTTTTCTAGTATCTTGAACAGGAGATTGGTCTGTAATTAACTAGTTCTTTGTGGTCAATTTGTGTGTGTTTTTTTTTTTTTTTTTTCTTTAAGTGAGAGGCTGAACAGCCATTTTGAAGGTTTTGTGGACATATCCTAAGGACAATGACAAATTAATAATAGTCAGAAGTAGGGTTGGGAATCGTTAGAAATTTTCCGGTTCTGATTCTGGTTCAGTTAAAATCATTAAACAACTATTAAAAAAAGTAGTGGTAAGGAAAAATGCATGATACTCAACTACTCAATGCTCAATGCTGTTTATTACTTAATTTAAATTACTTAATTTATTACTTAATTAATAACTTAATTTAAAGGCTGGCAATGTCAAAGTGTTACATATATTACAGTATACAAATTTTCAGGTTCCGATTTCGGTTCCATTTAAATGAACTGTTGTTGTTTTTTTACTATTTTACCTTCATTGAATGTAGTGTTTCTATAAGGTAGTAAGTAATGTTGAGTAATGCTAGTCCATTAATCAGCATGTGCTTCAAAGTTGATTTTGATGTTTTTTTTATACGAGCAATAACATTTTGCTTTTAATGCAGGAATAAGCTGGTTGGCCAAATAGTCCCCTGAGGTTTAAGACATTCGTTCATTTCCCTAAATTAATGAACTATAAACTGTTGTATTTATAACCATGTATACACACACTCCATAAAGCCCCTATTTTACAAATAATAATGCAGTCATGAGATGGTGTGACACAAAGAGTAGTTTCCACTTTGTTAAAGATTTAAAATAAATATTTTCTATCACTGTTTATCACTCTTGAAATGACTTGTATACTAAATAATCTAACCCTCATAATTACATAAAAATAGCAGTCTATTTGTTTAGTGGTCCAAGCTGAAGTCAGTATGTATATTAATGACAATATGGGACAAATATAATGTAATTTAGTGACTGCAGGTGCTGCGCACTGCCGGTACATGCACAGTCAGACAAAACGATGTGCACAGTTATCAAAGGTGCGAGTGCACGTACAGTCATGGGAAACGTGTTCGGCAGTTAAAGACACTATGTGGTGAGGCAGATCTGTGGAGTGCACATCATTGGAAACAATGTGCTCAGTAATTAAATGCGCCATGCGCTTTTACTGAATGGACCCAAGAAGACCTGAATTATTTTGAAATATGGCAATTTTCCATTATTCCTTTTGGCTGTATAACAATGTGTGACCCTGGAACACAAAACCAGTCATAAGGGTCAATTTTACGTAATTAAAATTCATACATTACATGAAAGCTGAATAAATAAGCTTTCCATTGATATATGGTTTGTTAGGATTAGGGTTGGGTATCGATTGGATTTTTTTACAATACCGGTGCCATTTCGATACTTTTAAAATGGTACTGGTGCCTGAACCGATACTAAAAAAACAAAACAAAAAACAAATAGCCACAAAAAATATGGAAACCATTAAAGAAGATTTAAAAATATTTAAAATAAATCCATAGTTTTCAAACGCTCATTGGATGCTCTCATTTCCCAAGTTGTGCTTCCCTTACTCTAAGGCTAATATATGTATTTCCTGATCTGGGTCATTGTTTAATAGAAAACCACACATAATATTTCTACTGTATCTCTGTCAGTCACTCTGATATTTAGTTAAAATGAGTGCTGTCTGTCATTGTCTTTAATCAGTTCTGTGAACGACTGTATGGTCATTCTTTATAAAGTAGCAACAATGTCATTTGTAAAGTACAGTACTGTGCAAAAGTCTTAGGCACATTAGTATTTTCACCCCAAAAAAGGGGTTTTAAGCCAGTTATTTGTATCTTTTGCTGTAGTGTGTCATTAGGAAATATCAGTTTGCCATTAATTTTAATAATAATCTAGTGATATTTTGAATGTACAAGCAGCCGGCTCATCTAATCAGTCTGTGATTACATGAAGAAACTTAGACAAATTAAATCCAGAACTGTAGTAACGTCTTCAAGACATTTTAAGAAACCTGCCTCCAAAGCTACTGTACTGTGAGAAGTTTTAGGCACTTGTGTAAATATGCTGTAAGTAAGGATGCTTTCAAAAATAGTCATAAATGGATTTAATTTATCAATTAAATCTAAATCAAATCAATATTTGGCATGACCAACCTTTGCATTTAAAACCGCTTTTGTCCAGGCACACTTGCACATTGTTTTCAAGGTATATTTGCAGAAAGGTTTCTTCAAGCATCTTTGAGATACGACCACAGTTCTTCTGGATTTAGTTTCATCATCTCCGTTTTTCATGTAATAACAGACAGATTTGATGATGCTGAGATCAGATCTCTGTGTGGAGCACTGGCTGTTTTCAGAATGCTTGAGCATTCAAAAATCTCACTAGATTATTATTAAAATTAATGGCAAAATGAATGTTTGGAAATGTAAACTGATATTTTCTTCTGACACACTACAGCAAACTACGCGGTCTGCTGATTGAATATGGTTCCATAGGTATGGCACTGGGTTTCGGTACCCAACCCTAGTTAGGATTGGACAATATTTGGCCGAGATGCAACTATTTAAAAATCTGGAATTTGAGGGTACCTTTGAAATTGTCCAAATGAAGTTCTTAGCAATTCATATTAATAAATAAAAATTAAGTTTTTATGTATTTACAGTAGGAAATTTACATAATATCTTCATGTAACATGATCTTTACTTAATGTCCTAATGGTTTTTGGCGCAAAAGAAAAATCTGTAATCTTGACCCATACAATGTATTTTTGCCTATTGCTATAAATATATCCCAGTGACTTAAGACTTTTGTGACTTAAGGTTTTGTGGTCCAGGGTCACATGTTTCATTATTTAAAATAAATAAATATTGATAAATCTTTAAGACAATGTTATCCCCCTTCTTCTCTGTCCTCTATTCATGCTTCTGTGTGTTAAATTCTAAACCCTTCAGGAAATTGAGGTGCGTTTCACATAACCGGCACTCTGCAAAACTCAAGGAATTCAAGAGAATGAGTCTCAATATTAATATAAATATAAATTTTGAGTTACAACATACAACATACAGCTTATAAGCAGTTTATCTATTTGGAATTGCATACCCAAGTGGAAAAACTATGTACTATTGCCAAATATCAATTATCAGTTGATGCCAAACAAATCAACTAAATCAAACCAACAACAACAAAAAATGTAATTATAATTATTAAATAAATATAAATATATGTTTATTTATTTTTTTCTTCCTTGTACAAAATAATTTGAAAATTCACAGAAAACATATTCTCCTACATTTTTGAGATGCACAAAGTAAAACATTATATACATTATCTGACAAAATGAGTTAAAAATGTATAGCTGACCGTAATGTTACAATGAAAGTTTGGAGAATGAGTACTGTTAAATTGCATGTTCTGTGGTGTTTCTTGTTGTCTCTGATTTTGGTTTCTATCTTAACTGCATTTAAAAACGTGACCACTTGCCACTGCAATGCAGGCTGTGTAAACGTCACTGCTTTTACGTTCAGTCAGGTTAGAAAAAACTACCATCGAGTCGGACTCTGGTTTAATTTTATTGGGTCTATGATGGATCAGGTTTTTACCTTTTTTAATTTATTTTATTTATTCATTTATTTATTTAACGAACCTCAAGTTTGGGTAGGAAGTGATTTAGGACAACTTGGTGCAGGTACATATTTCAGGACCCAGGAAGACCCGTAGCATGCAGTGAACTTTTAAATAGTGGATTCTAGGGGTGTGCACGGATTCGAATATTCGTTCTGCTCTAATTATTCGATAAATAAAAATGATATTCGAATTTCGCAAAAAAAAAAAAAAATTCACAATAAAACCTAATTTGGTCACTTTCTGTGATTCTCCATGGCATATTTGAAGATGTATGCAAGCAAAAGATAATTAATGAATGAATAAGGCGTGGAAACGCGTGGAAAACGCTAGGCGCACCGCTGCTACTGAAAGCGCTCGGGCAGAAGCGCTCCTGAGGCGTCTGCCATTGCTAAGCAACAGTGACGTGCTCTCTCCATGAATACGCGGAAATTTCAGCAAAGGATAAATGGATTTGCAGCACAAAAAATCGCTGCTACTAAATTTATTTCAAAATGGCAATACATATACAGCTATGATCAGCTGCTCCTTCATCTCGGCTGAGCTTTCAACGTTGTTACGGGAAAGGATGAAGCTGAATGTTTAGTTCTTGTCACATGACCTGCGGTGCGCTTGCGGCATTCTGAAAAGTTGAGAGGTTTTTAACTCGATGCGGACGCGCCTGGAAAAAACGGGCGCGTCGCACCGCATGCGCATCGTGACCGCGTCGCTTCCATTATGACCACACATACCGCGCGCCTACATTGGAAATAACGAACTTGAGCGCGCAAAAGACGCGATATGTGAACGGCCCCTAGGAACTGCGGTCTTCTACAGTACTTCAAATATGCCGTGGAGAATCACAGAAAGTGACCGAATTCAAGAACATTGTTGCGGCATCTCTCAAGCAACGAATAAACACCGCTAACTTGGAGAATCCAGTGAAAACTCTTCTCGCGTCTGCCCTAGACCCTCGGCACAAACATCTCAGGTTTCTCGATGAAAACATGAGAGAAGTAAGAAAAAAAAAACTTTTTTGAACATTATCAGAACATTTTCCTTGATGCGAGTGGTCCGGATGCAGCCGTCACCAACGATGAAGAGCGTGCTGTCAGAGCGTGTTTTCTCCGCGGCCGGCCTTATTGTTAACAGACTAGGAGCCGACTTTACCCCGATCATGTTTACATGTCCGTATTTCTTAACAAGAACATTTAAAACAATAGAAAAAAAAGATTTGCTGACAGTTTAAAAGTTTGAAAGTTAGTGTAGGCTACGTTCTACAATAGCCTAATTGCTGCAGGCTGCTTTGTTTTTTCTTTGTTCACTTTTTTTTTTTTTTTTTGCTTTTAATCTGTACTTTTGTTTGTTTGCATGCATTGTTAAAGGTTTTCAGCTACAAAACACGATGTGTAATGTTCAAGCTTATTGTGTGTAAGCTTGTTCAAAATGACGGAAACAATAAATGTTGCTGAAAAATAACGTCTGTCTCATTAAACTTAATTTAAATAAACGAATATTTGTTTTTTTGTGAGCTCAAATATTCGAATGTGATATTTGCGAAAAACGCCCATCCCTAGTGGATTCATCATCGTCCTTAGTAGATTTATGTGATCATCACCAAAATGATCACCAAAATTAAAGTTACACTGTTTGCATAATTAAAATTACACTCAAGCTGTATTCAGTTTTTGCCAAAACAAAAAAACTGAAATTATATATTTAATTTAAATTTTTCAATATTTCAATTAGTTCAGCCGTATGTTACTAGCATTTAATGGGGTAAATGTGTGTTTCAGCACTTTCAGAAGACATGCAATATTTGCTACGGCTAATGCTAAACCCAGAGGCCTGCAAAAGAGCCACCACACAACAGCTGCTCTCTCTTCCCTCTGTGTGTAAACGCAAGTGGAGACGACAGCTTTCCCTCTACATCACTGAGAGCTTTCTATCCTTATTCCACTGGTGTCAGGTAAGAATCACATAATTTCTTTGTAAATATACAGTAAGTGAACGGTGAAGTGAAAAGTACTATGTGTATTTGTGTGCTTTGGGATTATTCTGGGTTATTTGCTTCATATTAAGCTTTGTGACATGCTGTCTTTTACCACCAAAAGTAGTTTAAACTCAAAAAAGTAATAATTTACATATAGTATATCGTGAAAGTGTACTGGATAGTTTAAAAACTGCAATGAAGCACTTACATAAAGAATTATTCAAATGTTCCTGAGCTGTGAAGTTGTCCAAATCATACTTTTCAGAGAAACATCTGATAAGATGTTGAGTAGGGCTGTGACAGTCGCATTGACAACCGCTTCACTGCAGTTGTCTACTGCCATTGGTGGTAGTGCACGTGACGTCACGCACTCTATAACATGCATGATACAAAGTTTTGTATACAAGTTTAATAACAGTAATAGTTGCAAATTATTTTATTTAGACTATAAGTCTATGGTAATTCACAAATTATCTTAAATGCCATACACAGCGTTTCCTTTAGATTGGCAGGTTTGAGCGCAGGAATATACAGTTTATGCATTCAGCAAATAAATGTTCTATTGGCCGATGGACCTTGTTGGGAAACCAAATACTACATTGCCTATCTGGAGCCATCTCCATTCATGTCACCCATCTGCGTTTGTACAAGTTCCTGTGAATGAGACCGTGATAAATGAACGATGTTAAGAAATGTAACAACCATTCCTATTTCAAAGAGAGCGCAGGCAGACGAGGAGTAAATGCGCCCACTTGCAGTGAACCAATGTGTACACTGGACGCGACTAGGGGTGTGCACGGATAGTCGAACATTCGAATAATTCGTTCTGCTCTAATTATTCGATAAATAAAAATGATATTCGAATTTCCCAAAAAAAATAATAATTCACAATAAAACCTATTTTGGTCACTTTCTGTGATTCTCCACGGCATATTTGAAGATGTATGCAAGCATAAAATAATTAATGAATGAATAAGGGGCCGTTCACATACACCAAAAAACGCGTGGAAAACACTAGGCGCGCCACTGCTACTGAAAATGCTCGGGCAGAAGCTCTCCTGAAGCGTCGGCCATTGCTAAGCAACAATGACGCGCTTTCTCCATGAACACGCGGAAATTTCAGCAAAGGATAAATGGATTTGTGCAGCACAAAAAATCGCTTTCAGTAGCTCTGCTACTAAATTTATTTCAAAATGGCAATCCATATACAGCTATGATCAGCTGTTCCTTCATCTTGGCTGAGCTTTCAATGTTGTTACGGGAAAGGAAGAAGCTGAATGTTTAGTTCTTGTCACATGACCCGCGGTGCACTTGCGGCAAAAGTTGAGATGTTTTTAACTCGATGCGGTGCGGACCGCGGACTCGCACCGCGTGCACATCGTGACCACGTCGCTTCCATTATGAGCGTGCATACCGTGCGCCTTCATTGGAAATAACGAACTTGAGCGCGCAAAAGACGCGATATGTGAATGGCCCTTAAGAACTGCGATCTTCTACAGTACTTCAAATATGCCGTGGAGAATCACAGAAAGTGACCGAATTCAAGAACATTGTTGTGGCATCTCTCAAGCAATGAATAAACACCGCTAACTTGGAGAATGCAGTGAAAACTCCTCTTCACACGTCTGCCCTAGACCCTCGGCACAAACATCTCAGGTTTCTCGATGAAAACATGAGAGAAGTAAGAAAAAAAACTTTTTTGAACATTATCAGAACATTTTCCTTGATGCGAGTGGTGCGGATGCAGCCGCCGCCACCAACGATGAAGAGGATGCAATGCCCACTCGTCGGAAAAGGCTGAGCCAGTTCTTCAGCGATGAATACAGAGAGTCCAGCCGAGACGAGTGGGAACAGTTCTTGCTGGAGCCATGTATTCCACCAGATGAGGGTCCCATTCAGTGGTGAAACGAAAACACGAAGCGCTTCACAAAACTTATTCGCTTAGCACACCGTTATTTGTGAGTCCCGCCAACGTCTGTGCCGTCCGAGCGCGTTTTCTCCGCGGTCGGCCTTATTGTTAAGACTAAGGAGCCGACTTTCCCCCGATCATGTTTACATGCCCGTATTTCTTAACAAGAACATGTAAAACAGTAGAAAAAAAAAAGCAAAAAAGATTTGCTGACGGTTTAAAAGTTTCAAAGTTAAGTGTAGGCTACGTTCTACAATAGCCTAATTGCTGGAGGCTTCGCGCCCTTCTTGCCACTTCCCGCCGAAACGGGTGTGGCCCAACCTATAAAAGGAGCTCGAAAAGGCTGACTCACCTGATTTATTTCATCGCCGAAGCGAACCAGAGTGAATCGTGCGCACGGCAGAGAACGCAGTACTCGCTTGCTCTTCTAGAGAGAACCGAGGTTACGTTTAGTAACCGAGTACGTTCTCTTACGAGAGCTCTCTCGTACTGCGTCTTAGCTAAGACGCTACGGGAACCCAATGTAAAACGCCGTGCGCGCAGGGATCACACACCAATAAACCTGAAGCAACGCCCAGGATTTACAGTGCACAGTCACCTGAGGGACTCACAGAGAGTCCAGGACAGACAAGGGAAAAAGCCCTCCGTCCCATATCTAGCAGCATCCGTAGATGCGGCAATATGACATCACACAGCCGAGGCAAGGCCTGACCAATGTGGCAATGCGGGTCTTACGCAATACTGCCCATATAACAGTCGGCAGCGCATAGCGCTCGTGAACTCAGAATTCCCCTCAGGGCCCTGATTCGCCTATACCGACAGCAGCCTTGCTTGCAAGGCGGGAACCTCCAGGTTATAGAACCTGATAAATGTAGACGGCGAGGCCCAACCTGCCGCCATACATATATCCTGCAAGGAGATCCCAGTAGACCACGCCCACGACGAGGCGACGCCTCTTGTGGAGTGTGCTCTGACGCCCAACGGGCACTGAAGGCCCCTGGAAGCGTAAGCTAACGCTATGGCGTCAACTATCCATCTGGATAGCGTCTGTCTCGAAACAGCCATTCCCTTGGAACGCCCACCGAACGAGACAAATAGCTGCTCCGTCTGCCGAAAGGCAGCAGAGCGAGACACATAAGCTCTTAAAACCCTGACAGGGCAAAGAAGACTCGAGTCTCCATCCTCCCCTGACACCGGCAGGGCAGGCAGGGCTATAACCTGAGCCCGAAACGGTGTGTTGAGGGATTTCGGCACATAACCGTGCCTAGGTTTGAGTATGACTCTTGAGTCATTGGGCCCAAACTCCAAGCACGACTGGCTCACCGAGAGCGCGTGCAAATCACCCACACGCTTCACAGAAGCGAGAGCCAACAAGAATACTGTCTTGAATGACAGATGCTGAAGGCTAATCGATTGGATAGGCTTGAAAGGGGGACCCTTCAAGGCCTCCAAAAACCGCCGCGAGGTCCCACATAGGAACTGACGGAGGTCTGGGAGGATTCAGCCTCCTAGCTCCTCTGAGGAACCGGATGACTAAATCATTCCTTCCTATTGACTGACCGGACGCCGTTTCAGAAAACGCCGCGATGGCAGCCACATAAACTTTGAGCGTGGATGGGGCTCTGCCCTTATCCAACAGCTCCTGAAGGAAGGAGAGGACCTCCGTCACCTCACAACTAAGGGGTGAATAACCTCGAGCTGTGCACCAGCTGGAGAACACAGACGACTTCGAGGCATACAGACGTCGTGTCGACGGAGCTCTAGCCTGAGTGATGGTATTTAGCACTCCCACTGCGAGATCAGCGGGTAACCGTTGAGTGCCCATACATAGAGGGACCACAACTCCGGTTGAGGTTGCCAAATCGAGCCCCTGGCCTGCGAGAGGAGGTCTCTCCTCAACGGTACCGGCCACGGGGCGACATCTGCTAACTGCATCAGATCTGGGAACCATGGTTGGTTCTTCCAAAGAGGTGCTACAAGCAGTATTGAACATCTCGTTTCTCTCACCCGTTCTATCACCTGCGGAAGCAGGGAGATGGGAGGGAACGCATAAAGCCTGCACAGGTTTCGGGACCCGAGACCGCCCTGGCGATTTATGTAGGACACCACGGACATGTTGTCCGAACGGACTACGACGTGGTGATCCTTGATATTGGGACAAAAGCGCGTCAGCGCGTTCTCCACTGCCAGCATTTCCAGGCAGTTGATATGATGGAGCTTTTCCCGTTCTGACCATAGGCCAAAGGACGGTCTGCCTTCGAGCAGCGCTCCCCATCCCGAAGTGGAGGCGTCCGTCGACACCACTTTCACACTCGGGGAAGTCCCCAGGCTTACACCTGATCGGTACCAGCCATTCGCTGTCCAAGGTGCTAGAGCCGCAACACAGCTCTGATCGACCTTGAAATGCAGCTGGCCAGACGCCCACGCTCTGCGCGGCACCTGAGCCTTCAGCCAGAACTGCAGGGGGCGCATGCGGAGCAGGCCCAGCCGCAGAACCGGAGATGCTGAGGCCATGAGACCCAGCATCTTTTGACCGTGTTTGAGCGACACAGTCGCGCCACAGCGGAAAGAACTCACTGCACGCTGAATGCCCATCGCGCGCTGTGGTGACAGCCGCGCTGTCATGGAACACGAGTTCAGAACTATACCCAGAAACAGGATCGTCTGACTGGGGTTCAGCGAACTCTTCGCCCAATTGACACTGAGGCCGAGCTTCTCGAGGTGATCGAGTAAAACGGCTCTGTGGTCCACGAGCTCCGCTCATGATCGGGCCAAAACCAGCCAGTCGTCCAAATAATTCAGCACTCGTATGCCTCTGAGTCTGAGAGGAGCGAGCGCTGCATCCATGCACCTCGTAAACGTACGAGGAGCTACGGACAAGCCTAATGGCAGGACTGCAAACTGGTATGCCTGGCCCTCGAAGGCGAATCTCAAATATCGCCTGTGGTTTGATGCTATCTGTATTTGAAAATACGCGTCCTTCAGATCTATTGACATGAACCAGTCCCCTCTGCGAATCTGCGCGAGGAGCTTCCTAGTCGTGAGCATTTTGAAACTGCGTTTCATCAATGCCTTGTTCAGCTGTCTTAGATCCAGTATGGGCCTGAGACCCCCGTCTCTCTTGGGCACCAGAAAGTATCTGCTGTACAGCCCCCCCTCGCTTTGAGACACAGGCTCTACAGCCCCTTTGCTCAACAGTTTTGATATTTCGGCCCGAAGTATGTGTGCTACTTCTGTTTTGACCGTAGTTTCGACGCGCGCTGAAAAGCGCGGTGGGCGTCGAGAAAACTGTAGCGAGTAGCCTCTCTTTATAATGCCTAGCACCCAATCCGAAACCCCTGGAAGCACTGACCATGCATCTGCATGAATGGCTAAGGGCTGGATGCGAAACGCGCTCTGTTGACTGGGCAACGGCGGCGCTCGAGTGTGCTGCGCATCTGAGGCGGGGAGCGCGCTGATCACAGCGGGCAGATCGCTCTTCCTCGACCCCGTTCCGGCGCTTAACCGACTGGAGGGAGGCTGAGCGGGTCCCGTGGGACTCGATATATCTGCGAGTAACCGTGGGCTGCATGTGTGCACTTTTACCACTTTCAACTCGCTGTCTGCCTGTGCAGAATGTACGTGCACGGGCCTCGTTTTTACAGAAGCCCCGCGCCGTATGTGACATAGTGTATGTGGGCACTAGGAAGTGGGCACGTTTACTATGCGGCGCGCTCGACCGATCTGTGTCGATCTTATGTGCGCTAGCCCTGTGTGCAGGGCTGTGCTTACATGTGGAGATGGGCACTGGGTAGTGGGCATCGTCACTGCATTTATAGCACCATCGGCCGTGGCCGGACGAGCATGCACGGGTTTCGTTTTTACAGAAACCACATGACGCATGAGACATAATGATTGTGGGCACTGAGGAGTGGGCACGTCTACTATGTAGTGCGCGTGATCGACTTGAGTCGCTTTTATGGGCGCGAGCCCTGTGTGAAGGGCTGTGCTTATATGTGGAGATGGGCACTGAGCAGTGGGCATCGTCACTACATTTATAGCACCATCGGCTGTGGCCGGGACACCAGAAATTACACATTTTTCGGGAAATATCTGGGTAGCCGTGATAACGGTTTTCGTGTGCAGGCAAGCGGGCAACCGTACAGGCTTGCGCATTGCAAAAAACGCTGAAACAGTCACAATCTCTGGAAACTGAAACAGCGGCGCGCTTAGGTGAGAGCCCGGCCACAGCGGAACTCGTACACCGGCGCTTCGATGAAGCAGCCATCGTGTGTAGTGCCGACGCAGCGTCATGCAGCATGCGTAGATGGCTTTCCTAGGATGGCTTCGGGGCTCCCGGCCTCACCGTAATCCTCTGCCGCAGTCCCCGCGGCGCGGGGCGACGGCCAGTAGAGCGAGAACGGGGGTCTCGAGCTGCGTTGCTGAAGCTGTTGTGATAACGGCTTTTGTGTGCAGGCAAGCGGGCAACTGTGCAGGCTTGCGCATTGCAGAAAACGCTGAGACAGTCACAATTCCTGGAACTGAAACAGCGGCGCGCTTGGGTGAGAGCTCGGCCACAGCGGAACTCGTACACCTGCGCTTCGATGAAGCAGCCATCGTTAGTAGTGCCGACGCAGCGTCACACAGCAGGCTTTAGATGGCAACACCGCTTTTGCCGCCGTCCAGCAGAGGGCGGACAAAGGTGCGTCGCTATCGCCTGTTCCACCGGCGGAAGTGAGTGGTAGTTCCTGTTTTTAGCATCATCAGTGTGGAGAATGCTAGTGAGACAGACGAACGAGTTCGTGCCGAATATGGAGCGTTCCAAGCCTTCACCACCTCTTCGTGAAGCTCAGGAAGAAAAGAGGCGGGCTTTGAGAAGTACGCTCATCCGAAAGGGAAATACCATCCAGCCGGGAACGAGAGGGGGGGCGCTGGTGCAAACCACTCGCGGCCGAGACTCATCGCGGCCAACACGAGCATTCGCCCCGGCTCCTTCTCGATGTCAGCTCGTCTGCTGGGCTTCTGAGCAGAAGGCGCAAGATCCTCGGAGCTCGCCCAGCCCTCACTGCCCGAAGCTAGCAGAGAGCGCGTGTCCTCTTCCCCCGACGCGGCCCTGAGATCGACTTCCTCGGACGACGCGCCGGCAAACAGCGGGCGCTGCCCACCGGCGAGCTCGGTTGAGCTGAAGACGGTTCCGGAATCCGCTGAAAGCGATGCTTTTACGGCGCCTCAGCGCAGCGGAGAATGCAGGCTCAGAGAAAAAGGCCAGGCGAGTCCTCAGAGTCACCATGGCAACAGCTCGCAGTGGGGGCATCCGCCGTCAGCGAGCGAGCGCTGCATGATCTTCACCCAGGCAGGAGACACAGATGACGTACCGGTCTCCCTCGCCGAGTGGGGCTCTGACGAGCCGCAGGAAGGCATTTTAAAAAAGACGCGAGCTCTTTTACGAGTGTGTGTCGCAGGGCGAACACACACACACACATAAAGAACAGCTTGGATATAACAGGATTGAAAGGATATAGGCGCCGGATAGCGCAGCAGGAACGCCAGTGGAAGGCGGCGATGCCAGCAGCTTCAGAATGGCTCGTCCTGCTGATGTGCTTTCTCAGACGGCGCTTGCTTCCTCCGTGATCCAGCGATGCGTGAGCTTCGCTGAAGAGATGAAAAATCAGGTGAGTCAGCCTTTTCGAGCTCCTTTTATAGGTTGGGCCACACCCTTTTCGGCAGGAAGGGGCAAGAAGGGCGCGAAGCGCCCTTATTGGTCTGATGTTGCATCAGCCCGCGCTCGATAGGCTGTGCAGTTGCCGCAGAACAAGCCAATGAGCGAACGAGCCATCTCGCCTATGGCTGTGTACTGCTGCAAATGCGCTTTACAAAAATACAAAATTAAGGGTAATTTTTTGCTTCAGTATTTCGTGAAAAGAGACTTTTCCCGTATCGTCTTAGCTAAGACGCAGTACGAGAGAGCTCTCGTAAGAGAACACGATGTGTTATGTTCAAGCTTATTGTAAGCTTGTTCAAAATGACGGAAACAATAAATGTTGCTGAAAAATAACGTCTGTCTCATTTAACTTAATTTAAATAAACGAATATTCGAATATTCGTTTTTTTGTGAGGTCTTCTATACTCTTTGCCCAATTTGGGGGGCGCTTAGGTGTGACAAGGGGGGCAAGGCAGGGCTGAGGTATAGTGTACAGTCAGCAGATTATTTTGCAAATGAAACTTCTGCAGGTTGACAGACTACAATGTGTAATTTCCCCGCTTATCATGCGGCCACTTGTCTGATGAGTAAATAATTGAATGCAAAATATTGATTTGACATATTTTAGTTACCTCAACATGACTTTCAGAACACACTTGAGCACTCCGTTATCATTTGTAACAGTTGTGGTTGTATCAATAACAGACCACTAGATTGCGCAATTGAAGAATCAGAATTGTATTGCAGGGAACCATGTAGAAATATAGATTAACAATGCATGGTTCTGCTCTAAGCATGTAAGTTACAAGTTTGTGAAAGGACTTGCAGTGTAGATTTGTAACGTAAGGATGGAGGAGACAATAGCAAGTCAAACAGATCCTTTTATTAGGATGAATAGCACCAGTCTCAGAGTGAATCAAGGAGAAGCAGACACAGTTCTCAGGAAGTGCTGGAAGATGCCAAAGCAGAACACAGGTCCTTCAGAATGTGATGGTATCTCCGATGATGACGATGACTAGGCAGCGCAGGCTTGCATGGACAACTCGATCCGAGGGTCTGACGTGAAGTGGTGAATCCAGTGTTGGTGAATAGTGAAGACATATACTGCAACGGCGAACTTCCAGACTGAGACAAACCAGGAGACACGAGGAGCCGAAGAGACAGGAACACAACAGGTACATCCATAAAACAACGATCTGACAAACACAAGACGCATGAGGTGAGTATAAGTAGACCGTGGTAATGACCAACACCTGTCGCTGATTTCCGGGAGGATCATCAGCGACCACGCCCACACACACACACACACATTCATTCATAAAATACACACCCACAGTGCAAGGGATCGTCACTGAATTCCTCAACCATGACAGTACCCCTTGGTGCGCGCCCTTACTTGGAGCAGAGTCTCACAGGCTCTGGTCCAGTCCATGTCCATGACACCTCTGGACAAAAGCGTGGGCGGAGGGGACGCGACTTTGGATTCGAGACTAGGAAAAATAGGTGGCTGGTACCCTAAGCTACCCTTAAACGGAGATAGGCCCGTGGATGACACAAGTAGCGAGTTGTGGGCGTAATCCACCATTGAGAGTTGTTGACAACAAGAGGAAGGATTCTTGGCGGCAATACATCGCAACATTCTCTCCAAATCTTGGTTTGCTCTCTCGGTCTGTCCGTTTCTCTGGGGGTGGTAACCCGAAGATAAACTGACAGTGGCCCCCAGTAATTTACAAAATTCTTGCCAAAATTTGGAGACAAATTGGTATCCCCTGTCAGAGACCACGTCCGTCGGGAGGCCATGTAACCGAAAGACGTGATCGATGACAGTCACCGCTGTTTCCTTGGCTGAAGGCAATTTGGGCAAGGGAATAAAATGACTCGCCTTCGAGAACCGGTCCACTATGGTTAAAACAACCGTGTTGCCTTGGGATGGCGGTAACAAAATCTAGCGCTATGTGGGACCAGGGTCTCGAAGGGACAGGGAGCAGTTGAAGAAGCCCATCTGGGGGTTGATTGGAAGTCTTACCCATCGCACAGATCAAGCAGGCCAAATCAAAATCTCGAATATCGCAAGCCATAGATGGCCACCAGAATCGTTGCCTAACTAAAAATCTAGTACGATTTACTCCTGGGTGACATTGGAACAATGACCCAACTGAATAACGTCAGACCGTAATTCCTCCGGCACGAACAATCGGTTCGGTGGGCACCGGGACGGAGGCGTTACCCCTTCTAAGGCCGTCTTGACCTTCGATTCAACCTCCCATCGGAGTGTGGAGATGAATAGAGTCTCCGGTAAAATGCACTCGGGAGTAGCCGGCGTTCAGATGGATCAAAAATACGAGATAACGAATCGGGTTTGATGTTTTTAGAACCCGGACGTAGTGTTGTCAAAAGACCCGGTACTTCGGTACCAAGTCGGTATTAAAAAAATGTAAATGTGACGGTACCAGGTTTCTTTAAGTACCGGTAGTACCGAGGTCCCGTTCAAACCCGGTTCAGCGCTATGATTTCCGCGAAGCAGAAAATGAGGACGGAATCTCAAAATCCAGTCATGAAAATGAAACTTACATTTTAATATGGACAGTCATAGAATTTGTCAAAGTTAGCATAAATTAATCAAATCTCCATATGGACCAGTATCTGTAAATGTTAAGCCGCAAATGTTGCTTGAAATATGAACCGTGTTCTGCGCGTCTCTGTGTGAATTAATTAATGGCAGGGACGTGCGCGTTTGTTTACTACATAGACTGAAGCGCGTGACGCTTGCATTAATTTCAGCATCTGAGCTTCAGAGTTCTCTCTCCATCAAGCGATCTTTTCAGTTTCTCACATATGCAAAAGAGAGAGAGAGCGAGAGTCTTACCACGCTGAATCGACACGCTATATGTAAACTATTCTTTATTGTCTTTTCCTCTAATGGAGTTCATTTAGAATTATTCATATTCATTTTTGAACAAGCAGAAGACATACCGGTTTCTCCGGTAGTGGGCGGAGCTAATGCGCAAATGGCAATATCATTGGCTGGCGCTGATTTAGTACCGTCCATGTTTTGATTTCAGCAAATCAGTTTGACCGAACGCAGACAACGTGATTAATATTCATGAACCCAGCAGCTCATCAATTCATAGTGCATTGGATATACATTAGTACAACCCGAATTCCGGAAAAGTTGGGACGTTTTTTAAATTTTAATAAAATGAAAACTAAAGGAATTTCAAATCACATGAGCCAATATTTTATTCACAATAGAACATAGATAACGTAGCAAATGTTTAAACTGAGAAATTTTACACTTTTATCCACTTAATTAGCTCATTTAAAATTTAATGCCTGCTACAGGTCTCAAAAAAGTTGGCACGGGGGCAACAAATGGCTAAAAAAGCAAGCAGTTTTGAAAAGATTCAGCTGGGAGAACATCTAGTGATTAATTAAGTTAATTGATATCAGGTCTGTAACATGATTAGCTATAAAAGCTTTGTCTTAGAGAAGCAGAGTCTCTCAGAAGTAAAGATGGGCAGAGGCTCTCCAATCTGTGAAAGACTGCGTAAAAAAATTGTGGAAAACTTTAAAAACAATGTTCCTCAACGTCAAATTGCAAAGGCTTTGCAAATCTCATCATCTACAGTGCATAACATCATCAAAAGATTCAGAGAAACTGGAGAAATCTCTGTGCGTAAGGGACAAGGCCGGAGACCTTTATTGGATGCCCGTGGTCTTCGGGCTCTCAGACGACACTGCATCACTCATCGGCATGATTGTGTCAATGACATTACTAAATGGGCCCAGGAATACTTTCAGAAACCACTGTCGGTAAACACAATCCGCCGTGCCATCAGCAGATGCCAACTAAAGCTCTATCATGCAAAAAGGAAGCCATATGTGAACATGGTCCAGAAGCGCCGTCGTGTCCTGTGGGCCAAGGCTCATTTAAAATGGACTATTTCAAAGTGGAATAGTGTTTTATGGTCAGACGAGTCCAAATTTGACATCCTTGTTGGAAATCACGGACGCCGTGTCCTCCGGGCTAAAGAGGAGGGAGACCTTCCAGCATGTTATCAGCGTTCAGTTCAAACGCCAGCATCTCTGATGGTATGGGGGTGCATAAGTGCATAAGGTATGGGCAGCTTGCATGTTTTGGAAGGCTCTGTGAATGCTGAAAGGTATATAAAGGTTTTAGAGCAACATATGCTTCCCTCCAAACAACGTCTATTTCAGGGAAGGCCTTGTTTATTTCAGCAGGACAATGCAAAACCACATACTGCAGCTATAACAACAGCATGGCTTTGTCGTAGAAGAGTCTGGGTGCTAACCTGGCCTGCCTGCAGTCCAGTTCTTTCACCTATAGAGAACATTTGGCGCATCATTAAACGAAAAATACGTCAAAGACGACCACGAACTCTTCAGCAGCTGGAAATCTATATAAGGCAAGAATGGGAGCAAATTCCAACAGCAAAACTCCAGCAACTCAATGCCCAGACGTCTTCAAACTGTTTTGAAAAGAAAAGGAGATGCTACACCATGGTAAACATGCCCCGTCCCAACTATTTTGAGACCTGTAGCAGAAATCAAAATTGAAATGAGCTCATTTTGTGCATAAAATTGTAAACTTTCTCAGTTTAAACATTTGCTATGTTATCTATGTTCTATTGTGAATAAAATATTGGCTCATGTGATTTGAAAGTCTTTTAGTTTTCATTTATTAAAATTTAAAAAACGTCCCAACTTTTCCGGAATTCGGGTTGTATGATAGTAGAATTAGTAGTAGTGTTATCTTTTAATAATAATAATATGATCTATTACTATTTTTTTTACAGAAACCCTTAATGACCAAAAATATCTTAAGCATCACCACCAGTCTTAAGTTCAGTTAAAATGACAAATATGCATTCATTAGGCCTAAAAGTTAATTTTTACATAAAGGCACTGTGCTAGAAATATTACTATTATTTAGTAAAATGTATGTGATACTGCTACTACTGTTGAAGAAAATGATAAAACTATATTTTTTAAAGAAATAAATCACAATATTTCTTACATGTTTTAATTTTAATAGAAATCCCCTTTATTTACTAGAAATAAAATGTTTAAATTTCATAAATTAAAAGACAAATTAAATTTGTGTGAAACTTGTTTACTGTTTTTCATAATTATATAACTTGTAGAAAAACTTTAAACACAATTGTAAATAAGTATAAAGAATGGCATTGGTTTTATTTTTAGTGCTAAAAGTTTTTTTTTTTAATTAGCATATTTTTGTGTTTTGCTTTGGTACCGAAATTGGTACCGAGAACCGTGGATTTTCACTGGTATCGGTACCGAATACTGAAATTTTGGTACCGTGACAACACTACCCGGACGGTACGAAAGAGTAAAGTCAAAACGACCGAAAAAAAGAGCCCACCGAGCCTGCCTGGAGTTGAGTCTTTTGGCAGATTGAATGTATTCTAAGTTCTTGTGATCAGTCCAGACGATAAAAGGTACCCCCGACCCTTCTAACCAATGTTGCCATTCTTCCAATGCTAACTTGACTGCCAACAACTCCCTGTTACCAATGTCATAGTTACGTTCGGTAGGCGACAAACGATGAGAAAAGAACGCGCAAGGATGCATCTTGTTGTCTTAAGAAGAGCGCTGAGAAAGCACTGCGCCTACCCCCACCTCTGACGCATCGACCTCCACCATGAACTGACGTGACCGGTCAGGGGTCGTAAGAATGGGAGCCGAAACGAAGCGGCTCTTTAGGTTGGTGAATACAGCTTCGGCTGTTTCGGACCACCTGAACGTCGTTCTGGGGTGGTCAAGGCAGTCAGAGGCACGGCTAGTTGGCTGTAATTACGAATAAAATGTCGGTAAAAATTGGCGAACCACAGAAACCTCTGTAGGGCCTTACGGGAATCTGGACTTGGCCAATCCACCACAGCCTTAACTTTGTCAGGATCCATACGCACTCCCTCAGATGAAATGACGTAACCTAGGAAAGGGACAGACTGTGCATAAAAAGCGCATTTCTCCGCCTTGACAAAAAGCCCATTCTCTAACAACCTCTAAAGCACTCGTCTGACATGCTGAACGTGTTCCTGGAGAGACGAAGAAAAAATCAATATGTCATCCAGGTAGACATAAATGAACTGATCGACCATGTCTCTCAGCACATCATTGACGAGTGCCTGGAAAACCGCTGGGCTATTGGAGAGCCCGAAAGGCATAACCAAGTATTCAAAGTGCCCCCTAGGGGTGTTAAACGCGGTCTTCCATTCATCCCCCTTCCTGATGCGGACCAAATGATAAGCATTACGTAACTCCAGTTTTGTGAAGACCGATGCTCCCTGCAACCTCTCGAAGGCTGAAGACATCAACGGCAAAGGATATGTATTCTTTACCGTGATGTTATTCAACCCTCGGTAATCAATGAAAGGTCGCAGAGAACCGTCCTTCTTCCCCACAAAAAAGAACCCCGCCCCTGCTGGAGAAGAGGAAGGTCGGATGAATCTGGATGCCAGAGAATCAGAAATATATTTCTCCATGGCCTCCCTCTCGGGAACAGACAGAGAGTATAACTTGCCCTTAGGCGGAGACGTACCTGGCAGTAGATCTATAGCACAGTCATAGGGACGATGCAGAGGAAGAGCAGCAACTCTGGACTTACTGAACACTTCCTTCAGGTCGAGGTACTCGGCGGGCACGTTTGACAAATTCACCGGCTCTTCCTGCAAGACAGAACAAGACAGAGAAGAACCAGCAGACACTGAACAAGACGCATAACACTCAGTGCTCCAGGCAGAAACAGAGTTATGTCCCCAGTCCACCCTGGGATTATGCTTCACCAACCAGGGGTGGCCGAGGACAATGGGAACCTGAGGGGAGTCCATGAGGAGAAATGACAGTTCTTAAGAATGATTGCAGGATGTGATGAGTGTTATCAGACTGGTAGTGTGAGATACTGTCGGTAACTGTTGACCATTGAGTGCGTTGACTGAGATTTTGTTAGTAAGAGGTATGGTGGGTATCTGAAGCTGTTGTGCAAATGACCAGTCCATAAAGTTACCTTCCACCCCGGAGTCGAGAAGAGCTTGATGTGATGTGACCGAGTTTCCCACTGCAATCTCACCGGGAGGAGGGTGGAAGAGGCTTTCTGGATGGAGACCCCGCCCGACAGAATCCTCTTCTTCACTGCCGGGCCCGCTCTTTTACTGGGCAATTATTGAGAAAATGTCCAGATCCGCCACAGTAGAGGCAAAATCCTCGGGATCTCCTTCTCTCTCTCTCCTCCCGGGAGAGCCGGGCTCGACCCACCTGCATGGACTCGTGATCATCGACGGGACTGACCGCATCACAAGCGTTGAGTGGAGAGATCCCAAAGCTCCTCTGTGTCGTACGAGTGTGTCGTTCCAACCGATGCAGGCGTGCGTCCACTCTTAAGGCCAGTTCGATCAAATCGTCGAGTTTCTCTGGCAGGTCCAGGTCCGGCATTCTGCGGAGAGGGTGCGAAACTCGATGGAATAGTTGGCGAAAGATCTTTCTCCCTGGCGGATGTCTGCGAGCTGGCGAGCCGCCTCTCAAACACCCTTCTCATCTCCTCCTAAAGTGCCGTGAACGAGTCACAACAGGGTCGATGGTTTTCCCACACCGCCATCCCCCATAGCTCCGCACGTCCGGACAGCAGTGTAAGCACGAAAGCCACCTTCGAATCTTCGGTGCAAAATGTCTGGGGTTGGAGAGCAAAAAACATT
The DNA here is from genome assembly GCF_963082965.1 of Carassius carassius. NCBI lineage: Eukaryota > Metazoa > Chordata > Actinopteri > Cypriniformes > Cyprinidae > Carassius > Carassius carassius. The sequence goes on along the minus strand of NC_081793.1, from coordinate 9,474,068 downwards.
GAGCACTTGGTCAAAAAAGCTCTACAATAACTTGGCTCACCAGAATAACTCTCCGGAGTCGGCAGACGCGGCTCATATTGACAGACAGATGCGGGGGAAATCGGCGGTGGGTTGGGCGCAATGGGCTGTGTCAGTTGTTGGGCCTGCTGGGTGAGCCCGGACACCTGCGCTACCAATGCCTGCACCTCTCTTCCAGTTGTGGTGAGATTCTCCTCCTGCTGCTCCATACGGGCTGTGTTGTGTGCGAAATATTCAGTGACATCAGATCCGCTTGCTGCCCCCTGCATGGTCAGATCGTTCTCTAACGTAAGGATAGAGGAGACAATAGCAAGTCAAACAGATCCTTTTATTAGGATGAATAGCACCAGTCTCAGAGTGAATCAAGGAGAAGCAGACACAGTTCTCAGGAAATGCTGGAAGATGCCAAAGCAGAACACAGGTCCTTCAGAATGTGATGGTATCTCCGATGATGACGATGACTAGGCAGCGCAGGCTGGCATGGACAACTCGATCCGAGGGTCTGAAGTGAAGTGGTCAATCCAGTGTTGGTGAATAGTAAAGACATATACTGCAACGGCGAACTTCCAGACTGAGACAAACCAGGAGACACGAGGAGCCGAAGAGACAGGAACACAACAGGTACATCCATAAAACAACGATCTGACAAAAACAAAAATGCATGAGGTGAGTATAAGTAGAGCGTGGTAATGACCAACACCTGTCGCTGATTTCCCAGAGGATCATCAGCGACCACTCCCACACACCCACACAGACACACACAAACACACATTCATTCATAAAATACACACCCACAGTGCAAGGGATCGTCAATGAATTCCTCAACCGTGACAAGATTATGAATATACTTAAGATTCACAAATACCAAAACAACATGTATACCGTAAAACTTCAAATAATAGCCCGGGCTTCTATTTACCCAAATCGCAGAACTGCACCGGCTTGTATTTGAGACAGGCGTCTATAAGAGACAGGCCTTTAATATAGTGTTGAGATGTTCAAGCATGACAGTAGGAGGTTACCACATTATATCACGTTTTATTTATAATTAATTTGAATGTGTTTAACAAATCATTTAATGTAAGAAATGTCTTTGGCTATTGGCAGCATAAAAAAAAAACATAAAAAACAAAACGATGTGACAGCATTGGGCAGAACAATACAAGTTACCCCTAAACGAATGTGTTTAACAAATCATTTAGTGTAAGAAATGTCTTAGATTATTGGCAGCATAAAAAACGAAACGATGTGACAGCAATGGGCAGAACAATATAAGTTACCGCTAAAATCCATCGAGCATATGAACTTGTTGCCCGAAACATATCAACAAGAAAGAATGAAGGCTACCCTGTAAAACAACTGCAATCATGTGATAGAAAATTACTCTATTCATCACTATCATCATCCCCGCGATCCTCAATTACAAGTTCATTGGCGAATTCCTCCTCCACGTCGCTCTCCTCCACTTCTCCCTCTCCAGCCTCCGCTAACTCTGCCTGCCTTGCTTGCACTAACAGCTCTCGCCCAGATGCGCACGGCTCTCCCTCTTTGAAACAGTGGATAAGGTGATCCATACTTCCATCAGAAGCTACTGTCAGGCCACATACTTAAGGATAACATCCCGAAGTTAATGAAATATATTATCTCCTCTTTCTCCCTCGCACACACACACACACACACACACACACGCGCAAGCATACCTTAAAGGAATTTTTCAGCCGCTCCATATCCAGCTTTTCCCACGCTTGAAGTACCCAGGAAACCAACAAGCGACGGGCTGGGGCCCTCATATTTCCTCCAGCTGTGTACTCTTTGTCCACATCCCCTGCCATCCAGTTGTCATAGGACTCGTGCAGGCTGGCTTTGAATGGTTGGTTCCATAAGACGTCAGGGGCCTGTATGTACTTTGTACAGCCACCGGGTATTACAGCCGTGGTTATGTTGTAGCCCCTTTTGAGCTCAGCTTTGGTCGCTGTGCTGATATGACAGCGATATGAATCCCAGGTTAGGAGACGAGGGGCGAAGTTGAGCTTTCCCACCACTCTCTGAAGCCAGTCTGCAGTCAGCTCCTCGTTCATCCATCCATTTTTGGACGTGGCCACCACCACCCCACTGATATTCTGCATTAATTTCACCTCCTTGATCCCCCCTTTGAAGACAATGTAAGGTTTCAATTTGGTTGAAACCACACCACAGTTAAGTGGCTCTTCTCATGGCCTGTGGTTTTCAGTGGAACACTGCGTGCACCTCTTGCATCCACCGTTGTAGAGCCCACCATATCAAACCACACCGCTGTTTCGTCCATGGCTATAATGTTTTTCGGCTGTATTTTCTTTGCCTTAATAATCCGCGTTGTATATGTGACAAAATTTACCAGTTTCTCAGTGAAGTGCTTGGCGTCTTTCTGGGCCACAGTTGTGCGTCTTCTGACTGAAAAGTCGTTGTGCCTCAGGAATTTGTCCAGCCAGCCAGCACTCGCAGTAAAACTCTCCTCATCCCTGCCGTCACTCACTGTTGCATACCCTTCTTTTGCCTTGGCCCTGATCATTTTACGTGAGACTCTGAGATGCTTTGCCCGCATGCTGTGGATCCACTCACACACACTCACCTCCAGCTCTTCACTGGCCTTCTTCCTCCCTCCACCTTGCAGTCTGGCCCTTTTGTCGTCTTCCTCGGACAGACGTTGCAGTTCAGCTTTATTTTTACGCCATTCTCGCACTCTCTATAGCAATATAGCAAAGAAAATCAAAGTTTTTGTATTCACAATGTATTTGAATGACAAATTATTATACATAATAGCCTAGTGTTGATTATAGCCTGATGTTTGTAAAAAAATGTGTCTATTTCTGAATGAAATTTTTTTTTCTCTCTAAAAAAACGTATAGGCTATACAAGTTTTCTCTCTCTCTCTCTCTCTATATATATAAATATATATATATATTAGTGCTGTCAATCGATTAAAAACTTTAACTAGATTAATCACACATTTTTTTCTGTGATTAATCGCAATAAAAAAAGAAATGTTTTTGTACGTTTTTAATATATTTTTTAATGTAATAATTTCACAGTTAAATTTAAATACTTGTTTAAATGACATCTTTTTATGAATGAAGGCCAGTATTACTGATATTAATACAGCTACTGATTTTTTTTTTATTTTTTTTTTACATTTATTATTAGGCTTCAAAAATATAACAGTTTTTAATTTAAGTAAACTTAAAACAATACTAACATAAACCCATAATAAATGTCATGTTTACTCCTGCCCTTCCTGTCTTAACAGTTAGGAAATATACAGAAATTTAATAAAGTTATCAAAGTTATATGCAGTCTGCACTGCATAAACTATAAATTAGATAGTTAATCCTTATTAAAGCTACAAAAGTTATTTAGTCAAGAGCAGCGAGTCATTTTCTCTGTTCCCTTTGTTCTTTAACTTTACTGACAGGAAGCTTTATTGGCTGCTGTCCCTTTAAGAGCAGACAGACACGCGGATCTCACCGTTTATATACTGTCTATGGATCTCGCCTCACAACTCTTTTTGTTCATTTTAGACTTTATATAAATCATTTAAGATTGCTCTTATGAGGATAATCGACAAAGCTGGCACTTTGGGATGTTTATTGTTAGTTCAAGCGCTTAAGAGAACTGGATTCTGGCGCCCTGTCTATGCAGTGTGTGTGTGTGTGTGTGTGTGTGTGTGTGTCTGTACGTGTGTATGTGTCACATAAGGGCATTCACAGACAACGCATTCTCTTTTGTCTTGCCGCGCTTGAAATGTTTAAAAGCATTTAAATGAATAAGAGCGTGATCATATAATGTAAAGCTAGCCAACGGATGGCAGATAATACGGATGCTGCGTTAATTGCGTTAAATATTTTGACACGTTAAACCAGACAAAAATTAATCGCATGCGTTAACGCGTTAACGTTGACAGCACTAATATATATATATATATATACGCGTAGCGTATTTTAACAATGCAACAAACCTTTTTAAATATATATGATAATTTACTGAAAATAAATAAATGACTTTTTAAACAGTTTAACTGATTATTAATCGGTCAAAGTTAGCTGATACAGTTTGCTGCATTCATGCGCACTCAGGTGAATGTGAACGAATCAGCAGAGCTTGTACAAGCTTTTGTCATTGCTGAATCTTTCTCAGACGTTTGCAATGTCGAAATTGGTTAGCGCATCTATCTGTGCATGATGATGTCCATTGCCTCCGGCGAGCGGAGCTTCTCAAAGTTTGGAATAATCAAAGGGGAGCTGCGGTCCTCAGTTGGGCAGGAAAGCCTAAGCATGCTGGCGCTTGAATGCACATGCACCAACGCCGAGAAAAAAAGGCCCTTTTTGCGCTGTCATCAGGCCTAATTTGGTCTTAATCCGGCCCTGAAGGAAGTTCATTGTCTTTGAGACTTGCCTATGATGAGTTCTCAGCTGAGCAGACGTTTCACTGGCTGGCTTCAGCGTCATATTTGCATATGCCGGAGTGTACTGGAATTCGTGATTGGTTGACAGCAAATTTCAAATATTAAATGGAACGATAAAATAACGTTATTAACTGGTTAATGGCCATTTCTAATTTTAGATTCTGTTCGGAACTATAACATTTTATTCTGGTTCTGGTCCTGTCAAAATTTCGTTCGTTTCCGGTTTTCGTTCCTTGAACCGGTTCGGAGCCCAGATAATTTGTAACTGATACGGAACTTAATAGGTAGCCAGTGCAGAGGCTGTAAAATTGGGGTAATATGATCATATTTTCTTGACCTGGTAAGGACTCTAGCTGCTGCATTTTGGACTACCTGTAGCTTGTTTATTGAAAAACGCCACCTCAACTCTCTTTCTTTTTAGTTTAGTTAATATCTTACTTCTCTTAATTAGCCCTGTCATGATAACAAATTTTGCTGGACGATAAATTGTCGCGAGAAAGAAATTATCGCAATAAACGATAATATTGTCGTTCTAAGACCGGTTTCAACTAATATAATGATAATGGCATAATAATGCAGGTACACCTTTTCAAAGATCAATAAACTTTTTTTTTTTTTTTTGGCAGATTCAGAGCAAGAAATACCAACATGTTGACTTTGTGTGGCTTATAATTAATTCATTTTGTATGTTATATTATGTGTATATGCCAGTTAGGGATGTTCATATTGACCATTTAACCGTTAACCGAAAGTAAACATTTTGACCGATGATTGGGGCCGTTAACACATATCGCGTTTTTTGGGCGCTCAAGTTCATTATTTCAAATGAGGTATGTGCGCTCATAATGGAAGCGGTGCAACGCGCATGCGATGAGATGTTCGTCCGCACCACATCTAATTAAAAACATCTCAGCTTTTCAGAATGACGCAAGCGAACCAGGTCATGTGAAAAGAACCAACTCACTCAGCTTCCTTTGGGTTGAAATTCCCCATTGTTTTTGAAAAAGAAGAGTTTTTTTTTTACTTTGTAAATAGATCTGGTAGCAGAGTTACAATAAGGGTTTTTCGGTGGTGGAAATCCATTACTGAAATTTCCTTGTTGTAACTGAGCGCCAACCTCCCGCTCTCTCTCGTGAAGCCAATAAGGAAGTGACTAAAACTGCAATTCATCTACTTGAGGCTGGCTGCAAAAGGGAGTCAGTCCCATAGACTCCCCATGTTAAAATGCCCCACCTTACAGCAGAAAAAACATGTTTACAGCCTGATGCAAAAAATTATTTTGGTCTAAATAGCTAATTTTGCCCTTCATGACAACTGTGAGGGGGGTGAATTTTTTTATAACTCTTTAAGTTCTGCGTAATTAGGGCGTGGCCACTTGAGTGACAGGTGGATTGCCACTGCTGACACTGTCGTTGCCTTTTTGCCCATTTTTGACTGGGCGTGTTGACACATGTAACACGTTTACAGACATTTAGTTGAGCAAGCCAAATGAAGCGAGCGAAAAGCCCATTTCGACAGAGAAGAGCAACCAAGTTATTTGCAAAATATGCTACGCGGTATTAAAATAAGGCAGTACTGCAAGTACAATGCAATATCACTTACGACGCAAACATCCACAAGCAAATGAAAGGCCCTTCCAAAAGCTGGTCACTCTAGCGAGACGTTATCGCTTTATACTCTTTCTGTGCCATCAGAGAGAGTGTTTTATGCCGTGGGCTGTCCACAGGCTGCGCTCCAAAATAACCCCACATAATGACGTTACAATTTCTTTATAAAAATTGAAAAAATTAATTATCGCGGCGAAAAAATTATCGAGCTAATTTTTTAATCGTACGATTAATTGATTTATCGACTATCGCGACAGGCCTACTCTTGATGGGATTGACAAGACTATTCAAATTGTAAGTTGCTATTTTAACTGAATGCATTCAATATATAATAAGGGGGAAAATGAAAAATGAGATAAAAAAATTTAAAAAAAAACTCACCACCATAAGTGACCATGAGTAACAAAAAGAATCACAGGTTATACCCCACAAGCTCCAAAAGCGAATCCGGGTGCTTAAATACCGACACGGGAACCCCCTCTTCGCCATATCCTCCGTAGCCTCCTCCGATCCGTACAACAACTCCCTCCTGGTAAAAAACTCTGAATCTGGCAGGGAACGGCGTCTGAAATTGAATTTTCTTATCCTTCAGTACCACTTTTGCTTCGGCATACCCCGTTCGCTTTTTTAAGACATCCGGCACATAATCGTGATCGAGATTTACTCTTTTCCCGAGATGTTGAAATCCTCACTTTTGCCAGGACGTTCTCAGCAGCTCTTCCTTCATCCTGTAGCTTGACATTCTTGACAACTATAGACCTCGGCGGAGCATCTCCCGGCAGTCTCGGCATCAAGGTGCGGTGAGCTCTTTAAACTCGAAGTTCAATTGTAGCCGGAAGCTCCAAGCACTCCCGCAACAAGCGTTCCACGTACATCACCATCGATGGGGAATTTTCCTCTGCTCCCTCTTTAACGCCTCCCCCTTTAACTGATATTTTCTCGTCTGGAGCGGCCCTCTAAATCAGTCAGCTTAGCGTCATGGTGTATCTGAAGGTGTAGCAGCTCCTGCACGGTATCTTCCGCCACTTGTAGCCGTGTTTGTCACGTCAATCCTCCTCTCCACCTCTTCAATCCTAGTATTGGATTTATTTATTTATTCCTGAATTGCATTCAGCTGCTGATTGCTGTCTTTTCTGAACTCTCTCAGCTATTTAAGTATGAGGCCGAAGTCCCGGTTTCTTTTTGACCTGCTCTGAGTTGCGTTTGTTTGTCATCATCATTCTCCATTACGCCGCTAGGCGCGGAAGTTTGGCTAGCTCCCTCGACGTCGAATAACTCCGTCTAGTTTTGACTTTTTTATTTTTCACTCTGGGCATTCTTAAGACCCACTGTCTTAAATCAAACTGTAAACTAAGTTTGTTTCTAAATATTCGGGTTGTAGTGGGTAACTTTGTCCAAAATTATCGGGAGCATGTTTTCTATGTTGCCAACTCCTGGTTCATCAAACCGGAAGTCTATAATGAGTTTTAATGTTTTTGTCTCTGTGCTCCGGGACATACGGCATCACAGTATGGTGAGGGGCGTAACATTTCCATCACTCACTTGTGGTATTCAGCCAATCACAAAGCACTGGATAGCTGGCCAATCACAGCACACCTCGCTTTTCAAACCGATGAGCCTTGTAAAAATCGACACGTTTCAGAAAGGCGGGGCATAGAGGAGAAACAATAATGTACAGTACATGGAAAATAAACAAAAGGTTTTTTGAAAACCGCATGAACACATTTCATTACACCAAATACACAAAATAATGTTCGTTTTAGCAACATCATATGACCCCTTTAACTAATTTTTATTTGTTGCTATAGTCTTTCCTCTATACACTCCAGTTGTAAAGAGAGTCAGGTTTTTAGTTGTTGTTGTTTTTCATAGAAAATTATTTTCTTATTAGAAAATATATCAACCCTTTCTGTCATTGGATACATTCTGTGGAAATTATTCATGAGATTGTTTGTACATTGTGTAAACAGACCTTGAGCTCATTCAAATATGTTTTGTTTTCCTCCAACAGTCCCTTCTTACAGCCAGTTGGAATTTCATTTCCTCTCTCAATCTGTTGTTTACCTCTGTTTATGAGACCTCATCAACCTGTACTCCTCCAAGAGAGAGGTGGGAGAGAGATGCAGACATGAGTAACATTTACTACGACTCAGAAAGCCCCATTCCTGACTTCGTGTTACCTCCAGACGATCCTGAACACTCTCCTACATTCACCCACAGGTACAATGCAAACAAATGACAAATTAAAGTACCGTGTTTTTCGAACTATAAGTTGCACCTGAGTATAAGTCGCATCAGTCTAAAAATACGTCATGATGAGAAAAAAAACATATATAAGTCGCACTGGACTATAAGTTGCATTTATTTAGACCCAAGAACCAAGAGAAAACATTAATGTCTACAGTCGCGCGAGGGTGCTCTATGCTGCTCAGTGTAGGCTACAGGAGCACTGAGCAGCATAGAGCGCCCTCTGGCAGCTGTAGACGGTAATATTTTCTCTTGGTTCATGTCAAATTAATTTTGATAAATAAGTCGCACCTGACTATAAGTCGCAGGACCAGCCAAACTATGAAAAAAAGTGTGACTTATAGTCCGGAAAATACGGTACTGTTTCACACTGTACATTCCTACCTTCTGGGTTAACTTTTTTTTATATGCATATTTGTGGTGTCACTGTCATTGATTAGATGAAAGCAACATGAAGGTTCTAGCATTGCGTATCCATAAGTTTTTTGTTAATTGATTTATTAGACCAGGGGTTTTCAAACTGTGGGTCGCGACCCAATTGTGGGTCACAGAATGGAACAAGGTGGGTCGCACAAAGTCACTTGGTTGCAGCTAAATTTGCGTTTCAATGACACACACACACACACAGTTCAGTTTAGGGCTGCACAAATGTGACGAGTGGGGCGGGTGGAGTGATTGGAAAATGAGCGACACCTGCGAACCACGGAGGAGATCGGAAGGATACAAAAGAGGAGCGACGACAGTGAAGGACGAGAGAGGACCAGGCCTTGGCTTTATTTTGTGTTCGTTTTTTATTTGTGCGTGGCAGTCGTCTGTGAAGGGCTGTAACGCTGTTTTGTGTTTATTTGGTTATTAAATCTTTGTTTGATTGTCCGCCGGTTCCCGCCTCCTTCCCGAAGGAGTCATCGAGGTGGTCCCCGGCAACTCACTCCAGCCCACCGCCTCGAGAATCCTCGGTGGCAGACTCCTTCGCCCTGCTCGATGGCACCGCGGATTCACCCCAGCAATAATACAATACAATACAATTTTATTTGTTAAGCACATTTAAAACAACCGAGGTTAGCCAAAGTGCTGGACACTGACATAATTGCAACAGATTTTAAAAACACATAACATGAGCACAATACACAGTTTAAACAAGTGACAAACTAAAATTATAAAATGCAAAGATGAACTCTCAGGCTGGTTTAAAGGCCAATGAATAAAAGTGAGTTTTAAGTCGTGATTTAAAACTGTCAAGGCTGGGAGCCATTCTGACACGCATAGGCAGATCATTCCACAGCCTAGGGGCCACGACTGAAAAAGCTCGATCTCCCCTATTTTTAAGTCTTGTTCTAGGAACGGATAAGAGTAGTTGGTCAGCAGACCTCAATGACCTTAGAGGAGCATGCATCTTCAGTAGATCATCTATGTAAGCTGGGGCTTGACCATGAAGAGATTTAAAAACAAACAATAAAATCTTAAACTGTATTCTAAAACAAACAGGTAGCCAATGAAGAGAGGCAAGAACAGGCATAATGTGCTCTCGTTTACGGGTACCTGTAAGGAGTCGAGCGGCAGCATTCTGAACTATTTGCAATCTAGAGAGAGAGGCCTGGTTAACTCCTATATATAAAGCATTACAATAATCCAGGCGAGTGGTGATAAAAGCATGTATAACCCTCTCCAAATCTTTGAAAGATAAAAATGGCTTCAATTTGGTAAGTAGTCTAAGTTGAAAAAAACTAGCTTTTACTACAGAGTTTATCTGTTTCTCTAGGTGAAGATCACTATTCATCTTTACCCCAAGGTTCGTTACCATAGACTTTACATAGGGCGTCAGGGGTCCCAAGTCCAATTTGGAGGTGCTAGTAAAACTCATAGGTCTGAAAATCATAATTTCAGTTTTACTTTCATTAAAATGTAAAACTTTTAAAGCCATCCATGCTTTAATATCATAAAAACACTCTAACAGCCTATTTATCGAATCCTCACCCTTACATTTTATAGGCAGGTAGATTTGTAAATCATCTGCATACAGATGGAAACTAATGTTATGCTTTTTTAAGATGGAACCTAAAGGAAGCAAGTAAAGGGAGAAGAGAATCGGCCCCAAAATAAAGCCCTGCGGTACTCCACATGTCACTGGTGCTGCTGGTGAAGTAGAGCCCCCATACCCAACTTTAAACACTCTCGCTGAGAGATATGATCTAAACCATTTAATACAGTGTCTTTAATCCCCACGTTGTGCTCGAGACGCGAGATAAGAACACTGTGGTCAACCGTATCAAAGGCTGCTGTAAGATCTAAAAGCATCAAGATTGAAGAATCTCCAGAATCTGTTGAAATCAAAAGATCGTTAAAAACTTTTATAAGTGCAGTCTCTGTACTATGAAATGCTTTAAAACCAGACTGGAACACCTCAAGAATACCATGCAGATCTAAATAGGCTTGTAACTGCACTAGGACTGCCTTCTCTAAAATCTTGGACAAAAAAGGAAGTTTTGAAATTGGACGATAATTTGAAAGAACTGAAGTGTCCAGATTTTGTTTTTTGATAAGGGGCTGCACCACAGCCTCTTTAAAACAAAGTGGCACATAACCAGAAGTCAGACTACTGTTTATGATTGCTTGAATGTTTGGTCCAATAGTGTTCCATACCTCTTTAAAAATACGTGATGGGATGATATCAGTGGGACAAGTTGAAGGTTTTAAATGTGTAACAATGTCATTAAGGGCCAAGATGGAAACAGGCTCAAACTCAGTGAGGACTGCAGCACACTCTATGGAAATGGAAGGATCAAAGGTTGGAGGTAAAATGCTAGCTCTAATAGTGGTAATCTTTTCCACAAAAAAGTGGAGGAATTTTTCACAGGCCACAGTAGATTCTTCCAACATTATAGATTGGGGGGTATGAAGAACAGAATTAATTGTTCTAAAAAGAACATGAGGTTTATGGCCAGCAGCGAGGGATCTGAGGGCAAGCGTCCCTCCTTCCTCCCGGGCTTCAGCACCAGTATAACACATTAAAAACTTCACAATCACGAGAAAGAGGAGGCGGGAACCGGGAACCCACTCGTCATAATGATATAGCCCACCAAAATTAATAACAAACTGCAATATCCTTAGTGTGATTTTTTTTTTATTGTAATAAAGTCCGCGTGCGTTGCGTTTTGAAGCGCGGGCGCGCACGAGTTGTAATAAAAGTGAAGGTCTCAGAGCAATGTCATTAAAAGGTTCAATTGGTCCGCATTATTAAAAGAAAAAAAAAATGCTCACATCAATACACTATATTCTGCATGAGATTGCATACACCAGAAAATTCAAATGTTACGAAAACAGGTAGGCCATGTTCATCAATTTCTATCGTCCGTTTGAACTCTGCACCTTTTTCGTTTGGGAAACGGTTTGTAAAAAGCATTTCACATGTACAGGGTGAGCACAGCAGGGCACAATCGCAGGGATAATTGTAACACTACAAGATTTAAACATTTCCATATAAAATGTACAAAATGTGCAATATTTCTTTGACGTACCATCTCTGTTTAGAGAAAAATTTGCCAAAGTTCAGAAGTCTTTTGAAGATATTGGTGAACATTTATTTAACCATCACAAAAATAAATCTCTGCCTGAACTAAATGTCATCCAGTTTTTTTTTTATTTAAAACAAGACACATCTGTTTATTATAATTTTTTACCTATTTCACAATTATTTTAATCTCAAAACTGTTTTAGATAGCTCTGCTTTGCTTCTTATGCTTTTCTAAAAAGTGTTGGACTGTGCTCTGTTCTCACCGACACACACGGAAGGATCATGAATGCATTTTCTGCAACAAAACAGCAGCGCAGATTGCATTTCACTGAAGTGAGCCTGTTTCATGTTTTTATGGACACTACATATTTGAAAGTCTTTAAAAGAAAAATTTAAACGTAAATATTAGTGGTGACATTTTTCAGCTGTACTCTAAAATAAAATGGTTATTTTTCTTAAATACTTAATTTCTGTCATCAAACTTTTAAGTAAGATTAGGCTTAATGTCAACCGTATTTTTTATTTTTTTTATATTATTGTGGGTCGTGAAATAATTACACTTGTCTAGGTGGGTCGTGGAAGGAAAAGTTTGGGAACCACTGTATTAGACTATAAAAATAAGAATTAAACACTCCAAAACACTTTTCTTCACTTCATTTCACATTTTCTATCACCATTTTATCCTTAAACATTGAAATAACTGTATATACCAGGGGTTATAATAACTCCTGAGTTTTGCTCCAACCTTGATGTCAGGTATGTCAGAAAAAAAGACAGCACTTTACTGTCAGAGATTTGTTGTGTCAATCCATGCCAGACGGTATCGCAGATCATAATGTATTCTGTTGTCTATAGTCACGTTGCACTGCTTGCGTCCGGTGTAAACAAGGTGGAAAATTAGGAAAGCGCTCCAGATCGTGTCAGTGAAACACTGTTTGTTTGCTATACTTTGCTTCAGATTACTTTTTAAACAAGACAGTATGATGCAGGCTTTACAGAGAGACTGAAAGTAAACAATGATGTCAGTCTGACTAGAGGGGATCCAACAGTAATTTTTTCAACATTTTTCAACTCGCGGCCCACACAACCAAACACATATGTTTGCGTGGCCCACAGCAAAAAAATTATCTGACCCCGCTAATGTTGGGTTAATAACTTTGCACTCAGAAGCTAGATTGTTAACTGTATTTATTGAATGAACTAAGACTGGACATGGATGGACAAAAAAAAAAAACCTATCACAATTTCTTTGATCAATTTTGCGATTTCGATTTTAATCACAATTTTGACACACAAATTTACATTAATTTGAAACATAATTCCAAAAGAAAACCTATTAGAGCTTTATCAAAAAGTTGTAACGTCTCTAGAACAGACATAAGTCAAAATAATCACTATAGTAAAGGTATAACAAAATTCAAAAATATATATAAATAAATCCTGTGTCCAGGGACTTTTTTCTTTTCTTTTTTGCCATGCATTGTTCATAGAGCTCATTAATTGTAGCGGTGCCTCAGGTGTTAAATAGATTTAAATAGATTTGTTATACATTATACAGGTTCACACGTAGGCCGACTCCTTTTATAGTATGTGTATATAGTACATACTATGTATATAGTATATATAGTATGTGCGCGGTGCAGAAGCAGCAGTGAGAGCACATTATTGTAACGCAAAAGCACATTAAAATAATGCACAAGCGCGAATCTCTCCGCTTGCATGCAGATTTCCTTTGCTCTGTCACAAAACCAGGCGTGCTTGCTCAGATACACGCTGTTCTTGCCCGGAGTGAGTGTGTGCACTTAAACGTGTTTCCTTTCACTTAAACTGCGTCTTGTGCACTCACAACTCTCTCTATGCTCATGTGCTAAATATTAATTATTTTCGCACGTTTTTATTTCTAGCCTTTTACCGCGTGCAGTGTGAACACTGGTTTACATGTTAACATGGGCTCGGAAAAAAGTAGCATCACAGACAGTGTGTGAACCTGGAGTTAGGCATATGCCGCACTAGGTGCGCTGCATTCTGATTGGATCAAATAGCACACTGCTGGAGGTCAGGGCCGCGGAAAATCGTGCTATAAAGCGATTTAGAAATCGCACAAGCTCAAATCGTGATTTTATGACGATTTCTATTAATCGCACAGCCCGATTTAGAAATCGCACAAGCTCAAATCGTGATTTTATGACGATTTCTATTAATCGCACAGCCCTAGAATGAACTGGCAATGAACAGAAAATAACTCTGGCTGGCACCGCCCAGCAAAACGGGAAAACCAGATCCAGGCAGAGCTCGGCAGCGGGTAGACAGTCAGAGGAGCAAGCAGTCAGGAGGGAACATGTTGACAGCCATGTATGTTGACCTTGTTGACTGCCATTTATGCATGTTTGAATTTGTTGTTCTGTAGCAAATGCAGCAAAAATATAAATTGGTGGTTTATTCTTAAACCAGTCAGCGAGCTTGAATGGTGGAAGCATAGTTAGTTTAATATTTATTTTTGTTATTTAATTGTATATATAAAATTATTTTATGACAAACATTTTTACATATATTAACAATATAATTTCTTTTAATAGTAATTGGCGGCCCACCTGCAATACCACCGCGTCCCACAGATTGAAAAAAAACACTGGTCTATTGCATTGTCTGTTCTAGACCATTTGAGTGTTTATAAGTTTTTAACCTAAGCAACCCATGTTGCTTTCAGAGTACAGTCGTGGCCAAAAGTTTTGAGAATTACATAAATATTGGAAATTGGAAATGTTGCTGCTTAAGTTTTTATAATAGCAATTTGCAGAATGTTATGAAGAGTGATCAGATGAATTGCATAGTCCTTCTTTGCCATGAAAATTAACTTAATCCCAAAAAAAACTTTCCACTGCATTTCATTGCTCTCATTAAAGGACCTGCTGAGATCATTTCAGTAATCATCTTGTTAACTCAGCTGAGAATGTTGACAAGCACAAGGCTGGAGATCATTATGTCAGGCTGATTGGGTTAGAATGGCAGACTTGACATGTTAAAAGGAGGGTGATGCTTGAAATCATTGTTCTTCCATTGTTAACCATGGTGACCTGCAAAGAAACACGTGCAGCCATCATTACGTTGCATAAAAATGGCTTCACAGGCAAGGATATTGTGGCTACTAAGATTGCACCTAAATCAACAATTTATAGGATCATCAAGAACTTCAAGGAAAGAGGTTCAATTCTGTAAAGAAGGCTTCAGGGCGTCCAAGAAAGTCCAGCAAGCGCCAGGATCGTCTCCTAAAGAGGATTCAGCTGCGGGATCGGAGTGCCACCAGTGCAGAGCTTGCTCAGGAATGGCAGCAGGCAGGTGTGAGCGCATCTGCACGCACAGTGAGGCGAAGACTTTTGGAAGATGGCCTGGTGTCAAGAAGAGCAGCAAAGAAGCCACTTCTCTCCAAAAAAAACATCAGGGACCGATTGATCTTCTGCAGAAAGTATAGTGAATGGACTGCTAAGGACTGGGGCAAAGTCATATTCTCCGATGAAGCCCCTTTCCGATTGTTTGGGGCATCTGGAAAAAGGCTTGTCCGGAGAAGAAAAGATGAGCGCTACCATCAGTCCTGTGTCATGCCAACAGTAAAGCATCCTGACACCATTCATGTGTGGGGTTGCTTCTCATCCAAGGGAGTGGGCTCACTCACAATTCTGCTCAAAAACACAGCCATGAATAAAGAATGGTACCAAAACACCCTCCAACAGCAACTTCTTCCAACAATCCAACAACAGTTTGGTGAAGAACAATGCATTTTCCAGCACGATGAAGCACCGTGCCATAAGGCAAAAGTGATAACTAAGTGGCTCGGGGACCAGAATGTTGAAATTTTGGGTCCATGGCCTGGAAACTCCCCAGATCTTAATCCCATTGAGAACTTGTGGTCAATCCTCAAGAGGCGGGTGGACAAACAAAAACCCACTAATTCTGACAAACTCCAAGAAGTTATTATGAAAGAATGGGTTGCTATCAGTCAGGATTTGGCCCAGAAGTTGATTGAGAGCATGCCCAGTCGAATTGCAGAGGTCCTGAAAAAGAAGGGCCAACACTGCAAATACTGACTCTTTGCATAAATGTCATGTAATTGTCGATAAAAGCCTTTGAAACGTATGAAGTGCTTGTAATTATATTTCAGTACATCACAGAAACAACTGAAACAACGATCTAAAAGCAGTTTAGCAGCAAACTTTTTGAAAACTAATATTTATGTAATTCTCAAAACTTTTGGCCATGACTGTACATCACAGCAGCATTCATCTGTTTTTTTTTTTAATAAGTAAAACTGTTAGCCAATAACAGCAGAGGGCATTTACCTGCGAGTCCTGAATGTGCCCACCTATAAAACCAGAGTGTTGTGCAGAGAGGCTCAAAAACAGGATAGAAAATAGCATATTACTTCTAAATTGTTTTTTTTTTAAATGTAAAATCATAATGACATTAGAAGTGAACCTCAGAGAATGCTATAAAATGATCAAAAATGCTGTTCATGAATCCTTTTAAATATTATAACAATACATGGAATGTTTTAGGTTTTAGGTTTTTTTGTACCAGATCCCCCCAGAACACATTTGTCTAGTATATAAACCAGTTTATGTACAGTAGATATATGTCTGATGTCTGATATTGTTACCCAAAACTAATTATCACTGCATTTTGTCTGGAATCCACCATATTTGTTTACTTTTTCCAAAGAGACACTCAGAGGCAGGGTAAGAGCAGGAAATATGAGACAAAGTAATGGAAAACATGAGCTGATTTTAATTAATTATCTTAGTTGTGTCTCTTTCAATGCAACATAAATTGCAGAATTTACCAAACTGCTTCATTACATCATCCCTGGAAACTTTAAATTTGGAAACATTATGAAAATATAAAAAGACAATTGCCCCTTTCACACATATAGACTTTCCTGGTAAATTACTATTAAGAGATCATGTGTAAACAAGACCTTTTTAAAAATACTGGTAAATTAGTTCTGGCAATTTACCGGTATTAAGACTTTTAACATTACCAATAAATTAACCGGTTATCTGCTCTATGTGAATGCAGAATGAAGATTACAGGTATGAGGACATTCAAGTTAAGAATAGGGTTGCTGCGGTGAGGAAAATTACTTAGGTTACTAACGTAACCTCAGTTCCCTGAAATACAGGAACGAGTACTGCGTTCCTTGCCATGCAAAAAGGCTGCACGACTCCGTTATCGCTTCAGTCGAAGTAACCTGAATTTCTGTGGCGAAGCGGCCAATATATAGCCAGATCCCCCGCCCATTTTGGTGGGCTTTGGCGGGCTTCACTGCCATAGGTTCGTGCAGCACCACTGCCGAGCCATTGGTTTGTTTTAATAACACTGCACGAACCAATGGCCATGCAGTTTCACTGCGTGATTGAATAAGGCTTAAGTTCAGGAGAAAAAAGGAGTTTTTCCCATAAGCATCTTCGAAGCAGTACTCGTTCCCATATTTCAGGGAACTGAGGTTACATTAGTAACCGAGTACATCTTTAATTACAGTGTATGCTCTCTTTTAAACTAAAATATTTATAATTATTATTTTTGCTTAATTCAAATAAATATTTAAGAAAAAACTAATACTTAAATCAAAACGACGGTGGAGTCAGTGTCATGGTGGGAAAGTGATGTAACTGGTGTTGCGGCCTAACCGGTAACACTGTCAATACCATCTATCGCGGCAAGCCTGGTTCAGAATGCTTTGACATAAGGAGTCTACTCTGGACCAATCCAGAGCTGATGAAATCCAAAATTCAAAGGCTCTGGGCCAATCGCCACATTCTGATGCAGATGACGCCATTACACCATACTAGTTCGGTTTGAAGTAGTCTAATATGATGTCTGTGGGCCAAAAACAGCTGCATGAATGTGAACGTTTCCCATTTTTGTTTTTAACGGTAAAGTCACTTACTAGTATTAGCCTACTGTGTGAAAGTGGCTATTTCCTTTATCTCCAACTTAAGAGAAATATCCCAATAAATACTATCATAGGAATTAAACACAATCAAGCATTGCAAAAGCAAGGAAAAGCAGTAATATAATAAAAAATGTCAATAACTGTAATAAATTATAAAATATTTAATTATTCTAAATAACGGAAACAGAAAACACGCATTATGTGACATATTTAATATTTAATAATGCAATAAAGCCATCTCTCTCTCTCTCTCTTTGTCTCTCGCTCCAAATGAAAGCAGTTCACAATGAAAGCATTTTTTAAAGAAAAAGTCTTTTGCTTTCATATATTTTATATGAATTATATATATTGTATAATAAATAGGGTTACCTAACATGATCCCACCCCACTCATCACAATGATAATTATATATAACTTGCTTACAATGACAGCACATTCATTCAGATCTTTGTAGATAAGGACTAGTTAGCAATAGCACACTGGCATACTAATGTAGTTTCCAAAAAAGACTCGCAATACTTGAGTGCAAATAGTCAAAAAACATGCTGTATATTTAGTCTGAAAGGGGTCATATGATGTTTTTTTTTTAAAGATCATTATTTTGTATATTTGGTATAACAGAATATGTTGAAATGATTTAATGTTCAAAAAATACATTACATATATAAATATTTTTGTACGTCCTCTATGCCCCGCCAATCTTTTTATCTTTCTATTATCGCAAGATTCATCTTTTAAAATAAATGTAAAGACCGTTAATAATGTCCTTAGTTTTACCATCAGTTCAAGCCCGAAAGGGGAACAGAGTGATGTGACAGACACAGTGATGAAGCTACTATGTGTTTGCAGTACACAAGCCACGGACGGTTAAGACAGCCAACTCCATTGTATGTCCCTGTCTTTCTCTCTCTCTCTTACACACACAGACGTGTGCACACACAACACGCAAAACAAAGTATTTGAACAGTCAATAGCAAATACTTAAACTAATAACAAAACATACTTCCAGTAGCTTATTCAGAAGCGCCAGATTGTCGTAGCAGTCAAAATTGTTTCCTCTTCTAGGTTCACGAAACGGCCGTCCATAAAATGCATTGCTGTTCTGTTGTAAGTAATTTTAAAGATTCCTAAATGCATCTATTTCGAAGGCCAAATAAAGTGCTCTTGCTTTCGCCTAGATAGACACTGCATCTCCCTGACATGGCTGCTTCAACACTTACTGCGGTTACTGGAACCGTACCTTATTTCTGTGAACATTTGGGTGGCATTATGCAAATATTTCTACATAATGACGTAGACGTGGGGGCGTGTTGAATGAGCCATTTTAGGGGAGTGTTAGTTTTGATGAAGAATATCTCTTTGGATTTGAGACTTTAGTCTACGCAACTTTACAGATCTTTCAAGAGCTTGTAACACTCCATAGAGAAAGGAAAAACTTAAATCGATCATATGACCCCTTTAAGTTTTGTCAATTTCTCAACCTAACCACAGGCTCTACTCTGGTAACCCTACAAAACCAACATAACAGAAACCTATGTAAATCCTAACATAACACAACATTTAAAGTACTAACTAATGTCTCTATGTTAATCTTGTGTAAAAACACAAAATAACACTTAATTTCTTGTTGTCTGATGCAAAGAATGCTGGGAACTAGAAAACGCTATCGTTTTAAGTTTGCCTTACTACAACAACATTTTTGTTTACAGAACGTATTTCAATTTAGTCCAGTGAACTATTATTATTGTTTTAGTGAAATTAACTAATTTCATTTAATTAATTTCACTGTTCAGTTCTACCGTGTGGTTGCTCTCTTAATCTACATTTGTAGCTTGTTTTTCTTCAATATTAAATCCCTTCCCTAGTAAAAAAAGTAATATATTTAAAATACATTTTTCATACGAAGTAGTTAAAATCTATTTACATATTTATTGATGTATTGCTTGAGACTTACTAATATAAAAGTTAAAATTAAACTTTATTTGGAGAACTACTTTTGCACAATTCACATTTCTTAAAGAGTAACTAAACCCTAAACCAACTTTTTTTAGTTAATGATCTGTAAGAATGTGGGCTTTATTAGTGCTGTTCATTGATTGGAGTAACTTTTTTGACATTTCAGTATAAAGTGTTTTAATTCTACAATATATGGCGTAAAAACGTCTGAGTGCTGCCCTCTTCAGGTTGAACGGTTGCTACTGCAGTTGATTTTTCCTATTGGATGTTGCGGTGGCAAGTGACGTAAGCGGTGGCTGGTGACGTAAGCAGTTTCCAGCTCACCTTGCCCCTTTGGTACGAGCTACCACGCCCTTGGCAGTATAAAACCATCTTGTTCCGTCAAAATTACTGTAGTGAGTCAGGAGTTGGAATTGCGAGTATTGAAAACGACCAGGATAGACTATTATATCATCTATTTAGCATAGCATTTATATAGTTATTTAGATTATTTCGTGTAGCCTATGTAGTTAATTAGCATAGTTGTTAGTGTAACGTTAGTATTGTTAGAAGCATAGTTAGTAGCATAGTATTGCATCAGTTAGGATAGCTTCAAGTTGGCATAGATTTATCTGTATTTAGTACAGTGGTCAGGATGGTACGTATGTTGCTGGTTTAGACAACACTGCTGGACTGCATAGTTTTCCAGCAGAATTTAAAATTAGGTGCCAGTGGTTGCATGCACTTGACCTGGAAGACCGCGAGTTCCCGCCTAGAGCTTGAGTATGCAAACTGCATTTTACGCGGGATTGCTACTCCAACGCAATGGAGGTGGAAATGCGCTTTTCCACACAGCTCACGCTGAAAAGCGACACGGTGCGGGAGTTAAGAGTGCAGTTTGAGCCAGCGTCTTGAATTGATATGAACAGACACCTCGACATCCTCCACTTCAGGTGAAGAAGAAAAGTCCTCTACTTCAAATGAATGCTCTGTTGCAAAGCTACTTGCGTCACTATAGTCACTCTCCATTTTAGCGAGTCTGACAGCAGCTGTCAATCAATCCGTCACTGCGGGTCTCAGGTTCACGCCCCACACGCTCATCCCTGCCCTTGGTTCGTCCCCCCTATCTCCGCTGTGCTCTGCCCACTTTTCAGCATTTTTCAAATATTGCCAGTGGGTGGAGTCAGGCTCTGACCAGGGGTTTAGTTACCCTTTAATATTAAGGCTAAAATGCGTTTTAATGTCACTACTGATGAGAATTGTATGATCTTTGTCTTTATCTCGGTCTTTAAATGCAAGATATTTAAAGCAGGGCTCGACATTAACGCTTGTATGCTTGTCCAGGACAATTAAATTTTGTGAAGGGGCAAGTGAAAGAGAATTTTATTTGCCTGACCGGACAAGTAACCTGATCAAAATTTTAGTAACAAAAAATAACTAGAGCAGCACCGAGACTTTGAGAAAGATTCAGATTTTATTACTTTCAGTGTAAACGGTGACTAATAACGGATAACGTAATGTTTTGACAGTATCAAGGTCGTGTCAGTTGAGGCTCGTGCAGCCTGTCTGACTCGCAGAGAATTAAAAACCTATAAGAACAGCACACACAAAGAAACAAACATGAACAAACATACTGCGGTAGAAAAAGATAAATATTCTATATAATATATGCAACATCATATTGCTCCATTTCGCTAAAGAAAATAGTTTTAAGCATATAGCCACAGCAGAACAGTCGCGCATCTCCGAGCAACACACAACAGTCTTTCATTACTAAATTCATTTTCGAACGAGTCAGTGATTCAGTGAGCCTTTTATAAAAATGGTTACTTGCTTCATTTGTTGAACGAATCAGCCGTTTGAACGAATCGGTTGATTCAATGATTCACTCAGTAAGAAAGGGACTTGCCACCACCTAATGGTGGTTTAATATCATATTTAAAAGTATCATTGCATTTTTCCAACATTTCATATTTGTATGTCAAAAAAGTAAAACATTAATCTAATAACATTATTAATGCATTTGGAAAAATGGAGTTTGTTGATACTGATTTCATTTGAATAGTAACAACCATATAGTGTCTTATTATTCTAAATTAATGTATTGATCACATGTAAGAATGAAAGAAATGGAGACATGTACATTTAATCAATTTAAGGCAAATATCAAAAATATGCTGATTAAAATAATACCTGATAGAGCACTGATGACTCTGCTTCAGAATAAATTACACTTGTTCCCAAAAAAAAAAACTTTTTTCCCCCGGACAAGTAACGTTTTTACTCGGACAAGTGAATGATGGATTTACTTGTCCGAAGGACAAGCTCATGTCAAAGCTTAATGTCGAGCCCTGTTTAAAGTGTACCTGAAGTATACTTGCAAAAGTTCCACTTTATTACAATCAAAAATATTTCAGTATCTTTAGTTGGACTTCATCACTACTTCCACACAATTAAAATGCATTAAGTACAAAATTTGTTAGGTTTTTGAGTTAAGTATACTAAAAGTACAGTTGCAGGATTTTTATTAAGTACATAAATGTTAATGTATTTGTAATATATACTTAGCGTGATATAAATGTATTTCAAATCCATTTTAGTATATTTATTTTTCACTAGAATTTTGATCTTCTGTTTTCTTTGTACAGTGTCCAGGAACGCATATCTGTTGGCAGTACTTCTACGCCACTGCCAGACACACATATCAACGACACACACACATCATTGCACCGCAAGCACACGCACTCTCCCTCCAGAATCTCTTCCAGCAGCAGCTTGAGCCCGATTCATCACAGCTCCCAGCACAGTATCACAGACTCACCCTGCAGTCGAGAGAGAAGCTGGATCACTGCTGAACTGTCTGTTAAAAGTAACTTTGAGCCGAAAAACTTGCTTAGTCTTTTTGATGAGGCCACCTAGAAAGCAAGCCTTGAGTTGTGAATGCAGCACTCTAATCAATATAGCCAATGTGTAATTGCTAATTGCCATCTGATTTTTTGTAAGATGATAATTTTCCTTTATGTGGGGACATATTTAAAGTCATTTAAACCTGGTTTGATTTATAGTTTTTCTTGTTGTTTTTGTTTGCTTTTTGGCTGGTGCAAGTGTGACTTCATAGTTTGCCAAGACTTGAGATACATGTATATCTTTAAGAGAAAATTATATCCTGTGTAAATTGTAGCTGTAAGATTAAACCAACTCATTCAATGATTTGACACCATTAAAAGGCTGTATGGAAAAAGCATCAACAGACCACTCCTAAGTTTCTCTTTGTTATAGTAAGTTTTATTAGCATTATTAGCAACTCTTCAGAAAAAGCAGAGCAAACCCATAAACAGAAGAATACACATACATTTATACCTTGCTGTTTTTGTTAAAAAAATAACCAAGTTACATGAGGTGTGCATAAGCTGAACAGTTCTCATCTGGCTTGATATAGTGGCAGCTGACATTTTCTAGTGTTAATTACTAAAGTCTAGACAGCTTTAATCATGATATGCATAAACCATTGGCCTCTTAAATTCTAACACTATTTCCAGTTTCTCTGGGGGCATATTGTTTCAATGTTAATTTTAACCTTTCTGGAAGCATATAGATGCACAGGGACATCTTAGTTTTTTCTGATTGAAGCATAAGAATAGAAAATTTTTCTGTAAATCTCCAATAAAATGTAAAATTGTATTTAATTAGGGAAATGCTGTGATTTTATAGCTACTGGAGGGCAACTGAATTGGTTCTTTTAAAGATTATATTCAAGTGTGAACATGCTGTGAACAAAAGTCATTACTTGTTTGTTTTGCAGATCAAGGGCAAAACATTTTTTAAGCAGTAACATTTAAATATCAATTCAATTTAAAAGAAAAAAATTCATAGTTTATATTGCAGTCCTACTAAGTTTGTAAGGTTGAAAAAAAATTTTGTTGTTAAGTTATCTGTATTGGGCGATATCATATAATAGTGTATAGTGTAGTGTAATAATAGAAGCCTGTTAAAATAATGTTTTGATTTGGCATGAATGCAAAAACAATCCATTTTGTAGCTTATATTTTCAGACTGTGATTGAATTGAGTTTCACGAATATAATAAAAAATGTTAAGTATTAAACCGCAAATGCAACTTTGTTTTAAAACAACTTTCCAATTAAAAACTAAATAAAAGTTTTGGAATTTACTGTGGTGTTAATTTTTCATATAATATGCAATAACTACTATAGATATAATTTGATGGTAATCTGTATGATTCATAGACTTAAATAACTTTTTATTTTTATTAAATTTTCAAATGTATTCCAAATAAAAGTTGCTGAATAACTTGCTCATCCTATGAATTACACACTGCTCTAATATTTAGACAGTAAAATCTATCAACTTGAATAATGTTACAATTAAAAGGAAAGTTTTTAGGATAAATAATTAGAGGGAAAAACTCAGAAGTAAAGTAGAATTAAATAAAATTATAAACAAAAATTTGAGCAGATACTCAAACTTGGACAACAGCAATTTGCATTTGGAGAAAAAAAACTGAAAAAAATCCATCACTACATCTATTACAAACCAATCAGACAATATAACTCAAAACACATCTGAAATTATTTATTTAGGTTATATTACTCAAAATGATGTTTTATTAACAAGATTCGGGAGGAGCGCGTCAGATACTTGGCCTAATCAACACAGGTGGACCATAATCAATTAATCAATCCCATAGTATAAATATCGCTGACTTACCTCTATCAATTGACGGTTTATCAGCATGATGGTTCGCTCGGTCTGTCATTCTATCACAGACCCAATTTTCCTACCAACGAAGAGATCTATACCGGGGATTTTTCAGATCTGCTGCTTTTTCCAGACCCGCGATCATTCCTACCCAGCCAAACACGGCCATTGAGCACCATTAAGCGTCATCGCGACAGCTGCTCTTCTCGCCAAGCCACACGTCGTGGCTAATAGCCCGTGCAAGCCCCGAGCTCGCCTCGCTTGACACAACGATCGTGCCGCCCAAGACCGGGCTCTCCTCGAGCGCCGGATTGCAGCAGCAGCAGGCATTCAACGAGCCTGGGACGCACCCCACCACAGCAAGCCTCTCTCACTGCCCGCCGCGGCTCAGCCTTCCACCGCGGCTTTTCCGGCTGAGGCGCAGTTTGAGGCCGCTTCCTCTAGTGGCGCAGACCGCGTGTCGTAAATCAATACATTTTCAGGCGAAGACGCTAAAAGCAGGTTTGCGGCTAAAGTTTGTTAAATGACGTCATGACGTAGTTCTGTCGAATGACGATGCCACTTTTAACCACGAAGCCAAGGCATTATTTCCAAAGTCTTCATCCACACTGAAATGTCCAAAGACATTACATTTGCATTACCGTGCACATTTAAACCTCACTGAGATGATACAGACATACGTTTCATGCAATTATTCTGGCAGGACCAATTTATTTAGGGACCTATTTCACCATTCACTGGCGTGATCACTCAAAATTCATCTAAAACGCAACTGCCCTCGTGTTTTGACGCAGGACAGCAAGTGTGAGTAACATTTCTGTTGCCTTTTTAGGACCGTAATACGAAAAGCAGGCAAGTAAATATCTTTAGACACCACTTGGAAGTGAATACCACATAACCGCAATTAACTCCTTTGCTAGCAAGCATCTCAGACGGCCCCAGTTTATTATTGTTTCACTTTCACGGCACGTTAAACATCACTCTCTTACTTGATCTGGGCAACCTGCGCATCAATTGAAAGTTTAAAGTCTCTAGCTTCGATATTTGACCAATGTTTTGATAAAACATTGTTACAGTGACAGTTATTTAGTAATTTATGTCAGGAAAATGATTCTGATTCCTGAACAGTAAACTATGAAGCGTCGGCTTTGTGGACAAATGTTGATTATGTATCTAGTCAGAAAGAATCATGAGCAGAAACATTTTTATTCTGGGTATGTCATTTCTGTCTCCATGCCAAAAATGGGGGGTGACTGGTAAGGGGTTATCGTTACTGCTATAATCATGTCTTTTGGTACAATGTTTTCCAAGACTAAACATGCTTCATCATTTTAAAAAGCCTCTGTTTCTACAGTCCATACTACAATGTGAAAACAGCGTTTCAAATGTATCCGCTCTGGAGACCGTTTAAAAATGAGAGGAAAGATGCTTTTCCAACAGGAACATAATGTGGACAAGGCTTGAGGAATTGTCAAATCAGGCAACCAATTGCTAAGCTGGCAACCCAGTAGGCTACCCATTCATTTTTAGCTTACCCCATCAAATGTTACTAACCCCTTTATTCTTCCCACAGCCAACATCTACAGCAGCCGAAGCAAGCTCCGCAGGTGGCCCAAGCAGCTATCTCTCCTCCTCCTTCTCATGCTCCCCTTTACTTCTCTGTTTTCTCTGTACTTCTCCCCACTGCTGCTGCAGTGTCTGCTCCCGCAAGAGCCTTTTCTGTATCTCCTCACTGCCGCAGCAGTGTCTGCTCCAGCAGGAGCCTTTTCTGTATCTCCTCACTGCCGCAGCAGTGTCTGCTCCCGCAGGAGCCTTTCCTGTATCTCCTCACTGCCGCAGCAGTGTCTGCTCCCGCAGGAGCCTTTCCTGTATCTCCTCACTGCCGCTGCAGTGTCTGTTCCCGCAGGAGACTTTTCTGTATCTCCTCACTGACGCTGCAGTCTTCTTCCGCATAAAAAAAAAAAAAAATCACATTGACATCACCTCCGCTTCAAAGTTATGCCATGCATCCTAGGTTGCAGTGATAGTATCACGTATCAACGATAGTCAAGACGATATTAAGCTCATTCTCCTATCAAAATTTTTTATCATCATTATTAGGCCATAATTCGGCTATCAAACTGCTCCGTTATCCCATCTCAGCACTGCATTTCATGCTCGCCCCTGATCTCAAAGGATGATTTGAGCCTGTGGGCGGCGAAGAAGTCTCCATCCACAAATAGACATACATCGTTTGTAGATACAAGGTATTTCATTGTACTTTAACAGGTAATCCGATACGTGCCATATTTTAAACGAGCTTAAACGAAGTTTAATGCCACAGTTACGTTAGAATGCATCTCATTCTTGTTTCTGTGGCGGCACGTCGGTCTTATCATGAGGCATGTGGTCCGGAGTGCGTATGACCAAGGCATCATTTCAACCGAACTCACTCCAAATATATGAACTTACCTGTTTTGAATACCTTATATTTAAGGCGTTCGTTTACGTCCATATTAGGATTAAATCGTTGAAATCTACTATTGTTTTGCACCGTTGACTGATTTTGCAGAACATTTAGACTGATAACTTCCGTGCGCAGATGCGGCAAATTTGTCACAGGACAAGCGAGATGACAGTAGTGCCGACTACATGAACTAGCTGTTTTAAATATAGTATTTTATATTTAATGCCAGTTTATCAGTATGTCTGAAAGTATATTTTTCGATTATTGGTGATTCAATAGGTTCTTTTTCGTGCACCTGCATGGTTAAAATGGCAAATAGTAAGCTATGACAAGAATAAAGAATCTTATTCTTACTCCACCCATGCACGATTACATCGTCGATATGTACCATCGATCTCACGTGCTGACAATATGGGGTACACTGGCACAGGAAATTCAATTTATTTTTCGTACACTTAATTTCGAATACAATGACCGCACCAAGATTTTCTGACTCGTGATCGGAAGCAGCTCATTGGATTTGCTAAACAATTTGTAACGAATTAAAACTCCATAATCATCGGGAAGAAGGAGGCGGGAACCGGCGGACAATCAAATAAGATTTAATAATGACAAAAGAAATACAAAACAGCGCGTCAGCCCCTCACGGACGACTGACGCGCACAAATAAGAAGCAAAACACAAACTAAAACCCAGGCGTGGTCCTCTCTCCTACGTCACTGTCGTCGCTCCAGTTTTATATCCCTCCATCTCCTCCGTGGGACTCGAGACCGGTGGGTCGAGCAGGTGTCGCTCATTTCCAATCACTCGACCGGCCTCGCTCCTGTTCCCACGTCTCTCTGCCCCGCCCCACTCGTCACACAATTATTCAAGTAAGCCTCACAGCGTCTACCCTTGTAGACAACCAAATTGTTCTTCGAAATTTTTTTTAAAAAAAGCTTTATTGTCTATCCCCACAGGGGTAGAAAATTGTCTTTAGACAAAAGGCTCAACAAACAATATACAACTATCAATACACAGCTAACAACAATACAATACAACAGACAACCACACAATTTAAGATAACCCCCTCCCCTATTTCCTATTTAAAATGTCAACGGCCGTCGGGATAAAAGACTTCTTATATTTGGCCTTTTTCGCCAAAGGTACTTTAAATCGTCTACCAGACGGAAGTAAATCAAATGAGCTGTGCAGAGGATGGGCAGGGTCTGTCACAATAGCAGATGCTTTCCTTTTTACTGCCACAATATAAAGATCAGACAGGGTTACTTGTTTCTCACCAATAATTTTACCAGCTATGTTTATAATCCTTAGAAGTCTATTTTTGTATTTAACAGAAAGAGAGTTATACCATTGGGTATCTCTCATACATCCCACCAGTGCCATATCATCTGCATATTTTATCAGCATCAAATTCTCATTATTACAGGTAATCTCATTTGTATAGATAGAAAACAGAATCGGGGATAGAACACATCCCTGTGGAAGACCAGATTTTAAAACTACATTCTCTGACTTTTTACCATTTACTATCACGTGTTGGGGATGGTCCCGTAAAAAATTGTTAATCCATGAAATAAAGGTTTGATGCACATGAAGCTCCTCTAAATGCCTCAAAAGTGTATTTATGTTCACTGTATTAAAAGCAGATGAAAAGTCCTAATGTACAAATTTGCCATGTCCAAATGCTTTACTGCCCTATCCAGCAAAGTGAGGGTGGCATCTTCAACTCCGCGCCCAGCCCTATAAGCAAATTGTAGAGGGTCAAGTTTATCGGTCATTGCCTGGGAGAGTTGCTGACAAACTACTCTCTCCATGCACTTGCAGAGCACTGATGTCAAAGCTACTGGTCTGTAGTCCTCAAGCGCCTTAGCATGAGCTTTTTTCGGTAACGAGATGATGGTGCTTTCCTTCCATGCCCGTGGTACAACATTAAAATCAAGAGACAGCTGAAAAAGTTGTGTCAACACACCCTTCAGCTGAAATGCACATTCCCTCAGTACCTTGCCCTTTATTCCATCCGGCCCTGATGCCTTTTGGGGTTTGACTTTCATTAAAACCTTTCCCACATTTTGTTCCTCAATTCTTATGGGGAGAAAATCAGAGTGCTCTATAGGAGTCCAGTGCTCATTTAAATAGTCATCATTAAAACGGTCATAAAACTGATTCAGTTCAGTAGCAAAGCTGGCAGAGTCAGGGCATTGGATACTGTGTTGTTTCTGATTTCTTCCAATCATAGTATTTAGGCCCTGCCATGCCATCCGTGCATTCCCCATTGTAAACTTTTCCTCTACCTTGCATTTATATTGCTGTTTGGCCTGCTTAATTTTTAGCTTCAGATCTTTCTGTAATTTGTTAAAACCATATCTATCTCCATTTAAAAAAGCTATTTTTTTAAGATTTAAAAAATGTTTCAGATCCTTTGTAACCCAAGGCTTATTGTTAGGGTAACACCTCACATTTTTTACAGGAATGACACTGTCAACACAGAAATCTACGTACCCAGATATGGAAGCATTAAGCATATCTACATCATTTCCACAATCCTTTAACAAATTCATCCCAATCTGTTACTTCAAAACATCCTCTTAGTTTTTCAGTGGATTCAAAGTCCCATACCTGGACAGTCCTAGTTTGCACTTTCTCCGTTTTAAATTTTTGCTTATATCGAGGTAGAAGCAGAACAGCATTATGATTGGAACGACCAAGAGGCGGGCGTGCCTTGGAAATGTAAGCACTTGGTATATTTCCATAGCACAAGTCCAATGTTTTTTCCAGCCTAGTAACACAAGTGACATATTGCTCCAGGTGCGACAGGTGTGTAGCAATGTCACATCGATTGAAATCTCCGAGCAAAAACACCGGCTGATCTCCAACTCTGTTTACAATATTATTAAAAATATCTGCAATGCATTCAGCAGCTAATACAAAATCAGGACCCGGGACGTACACCAGTATCACTGTTATTTGAGTAAATTCTCGAGGGAGATAATGAGGTCGGAAGGAAACCAACATGATTTCATAATGTTTTGAGCAGTCGGTTTCACTCAGCGTAAAATTTGTAGCCCATCTGTTATTCACAGCCATACACAGGCCCCCACCAACAGCTTTCTGAGTTTTAAAGGTATCTCGATCAAACTGAATCAAAGTAAATCCATCAAGGTAAAAATCCGCTGTTTCCTGGGAGAGCCATGTCTCAGTAAATTGTCCACATGACCAATATTGGTTGAGAAATAAACACCAGGAGGCCCAGAATAACCCAGAAATTAGCCATCTCGTATAAATAAATAAATAAGCAAAACTAAAAAACACTTGGTATAAAAACAAACATCAAACACGGAGCCTGTGTCACGAGTCGCACGAGCAGCGTTGCACCCCCTCCAGTTCTTAGTATTGAACTCCCTGTCAGGCGCTGCAAGTGTGCTCCAGGTTGAGCCAACCTTTGCCTTCTCCGTTCAACTACCAGCAAAGCTTACTCGTATGACATCGCGAGTATTAAACTCATGTCAGATGCTGCAAGAGCTTTCCCGCTTAAGCAATCTTGGCCTTTCCATCCAACCACCAGTGAAGCTAACCCGATTAATGCCCAATTAACCTGATAAAAAAAATAATAATTTGTAAAAATGTAAAAAAAAAAATATATATATATCCTTTCAGTCGGCGAGACGCACCCATCCAATACCGCAACATTAAGCTTTAAGAACACCAACGAGTGCTTCGCAGCTAAAGTAATCTTAACCTCTGATGGTCGGAGAGACTTACCCATCTGGTGTCGTAGGTTTTTAAACTCCTACCGGATGCCGGCAATAGCCTCCCGGCTAGATAACATTAACTTTTATATCCTATGGTCAGCGAGGCTTCCCTCTTCAATGCCAGGAGCTCGAGCTTCCATCGGATGCCGACGAGAACCTCCCGGCTAGACAACCTTACCTTTTCTCTTCTGCGGCCAGCAAGACTTACCAGTTCGTTGCCAGGAGCTCACACTCCCTTCGGACGTAGGTAAGAGCCGCCCGGCTACCCTTCTTGCCGCTCCGTCTAACGTATGGAGAGGTTTACCCATTCATTGCATGGAGTTGGGGCTCACATTGGATGTAGGTGAGAGCCTCCCGGCTAGACAACCTTACCTTTTCCGTCTTTTGGCCAGCAAGGCTTACCCGTTCGATGCCGGGAGCTAAGCTCCTATCAGACGTTGGTGAGAGCCTCCCGGCTAGACAACCTTTTCCGTCCTTCAGCCAGAGAGGCTTACCTTTTCGATGCTGGGAGCTAAGCTCCCATCGGACGGCGGCGAGAGCCTCATGGCCAGACAACCATTACCATTCCACATTGTTTAGGTCGCAAAACCGATCTACCCAATTAGGGCAAAACGATGTGTCGTTTAAGCATCGATATCGCGATGTACGAATCAAAGATAGTCACATCACAGGATGTGCGATGTAGGCTGTCGTAGTTGATCTGTACTGTACGTTACGTAACTGTACGGGCCAGCTGCTCCCCGGCCCTTGACGAATGTGATTCGCGGATTTATTGCACAGCTTAACCATCATAGAGTGAAAGATTATAAATTGCATGTGTTTTTAAGTCCTGTCAGTTTAACAGGGCAGAGAGAGAGCGCGTGAGAGAGAGTGCGAGAGAGAGAGAGAGAGAGCGAGAGAGCGCGCACGCACGAGAGAGAGAAAGAGAGCGAGCGAGCCCTGGCCGCACTCTCACCGTCTTCAAACAACACGAGCGCTGTCTTGCTCTCTCTCCCTCGCGCATATTAATCAATTGACATGATGGTGTCGATGTTTAACTTATTTAAAATGAGAATGCAAGTGTGCTCACCCCATTTTTGTTTGTAAGAAAAAATTTGATTAGATTTCATATTGCAATATATATCACCTTCTGCAAAAAAAAAAAAAAAACCCTCTCAGCTATCCTCACATGTTTTAACCCCGCCTGACGAGGCTTACCCACTCGATGTTCTGAGTATGATGCCCCATCGGATGCCCCAAGAGCCCTCCCAGTCGGGTTTTCCTTTTCACTTTCCCCGTCCAGCGAGGCTTACCAGTCTGATGCATGCGCTCCCTTCAGACGTCTGGCCAGAGTTCTCCCGTATAGGTTTCTATACTTGCTGGCCGCAAGCGAGTCTCATCCATCTCATCCGGATGTCGCCAGAGTCCTCCTTGTCGGCTAGCCCAAAGCTTTTTATCTGCCAAACCGAGAGGACCCAGACGTCCGTTGTCCTGAGTCTCAAATCTCGAGTCGGAGGCTTCATGGGCCCTCTCGGTCAGCCTTAGCTATCAGGGGCTACCAGCCAGTAGGGTTAGGGTTAGCGCCAACACCGTGACCTATTCCGGTCGAGGCAACTCCGGCCCTCCAGGTCAGGCATTACAACCACGCTGCTCCTCCTCATCGGCCGGTAGGGCTCACAGTTCCAACGCCACGAGCATCGGCTCGAGCCCTACCGCCCGGGCGCCCACAACCACGTAGTTCAGTACCCGCAGCCGGTAGTCGCTCCCACCGGAGTATGTAGGCTCTTCCAGCCTGCCAACGAGACAACTTCTCAGAAAATCTAAATCAGCCCCCTCCAGTACTCAATGCTATTTTTGGGGGACGTTCTTTAAACAGGCTGTCCTCTTGTTCATTTGCTTTTTGGGGGGTACTCTAGGTTCGGGCCATTCCCGAGCTCGGAGCCCTTCCCCGGACAGCACGCCAAATATGCATACCATACCTCAGGTAATTATATGTAAGCGTGAACTCGTGGAACTCTATACTGCAGACCAGAATGCATCGTTGGGAAAAGTAGAATTTTTCTGAGGGATGTCTCCATGCTGCAGGTAGGGTTGCAACAACCGATTATTTTGATAATCGATTAATCTAACGATTGGGTAGATTAATCAACTAATAATCGATTATTTAGCTAATTAATCAGTAGAAATGTATTGATTATTCAGCTTTTGCAATTAGTTAAAATATTGAGTTATACATATTCTAATCCTATCAATACATATTCTAAATAAAGGTAATTACTTCAGCTTTTGAAAGTGATATTATGTAATTAGTTATACAATTAATTTATACTAATAAATATATTTGGCACACAAAATGAGATGGCAGAGAACTCTTTTTTTAATCATTTAATTATCTTAAATATATTGTCGTGGTTCATGTGGACAGGAAACAATATAAAGGTTAAATGATATGACATTTTGCAATATGTTCCGCGACTTTGCAATATCTTATTACATAAATTGCAAAAGTATGGTTTTAGGTGGATAGCACATTCTTGGGTTGAAAATTACTTAACAGATAGGCTTTAGTATGTACACATAAATGGTGTAGATTCTAAATTGCAGTGAATAAGTTGTAGAGTTCCGCAAGCCTCGGTGTTGGGACCTAAGTTATTTTTGTTCTATATTAATGACATTTGTAAGGTGTCTGATGTACTCAATTATGTCTTGTTTGATGACAACACCAATGTTTATTGCTCAGGTCAAAATCTGGAAGAGTTGGTAATGGTAGAGAACTGTATACAAACTAAAGAGCTGGTTCGACTCAAATAAATAATCTTTGAATTTATCTTAAACAAAATTCATGGTATTTAATAATAAACTGATAGAAAATGATATTAAAATAAAATTGACAATAATATGTTAGAAAGAGTTAATTACATGAAGTTTTTAGGAGTGATTATAGATCATAAAATGGCATGGACATACCATATACATAATGTTCAAAAGAAAATATCAAAAACAATTTCAATTTTATATAAATTGTAATATATTTTGAACAAAAGTGCATTATAGATATTGTACAGTTCTCTCGTCACTCCATATTTAACATGGAATAGAAATCTGGGGAAATACTTATAAATCTAGAACTACTCCAGATTTTCTATTACAAAAAAGATCATCAGAATAATTACACATTCTCCATATAATACCCCAACGAATCCTTTGTTCAAGGCAAGACAACATACCCTCCCACAGTCCTTGCAATCTATGTTCAGCTTGAGAGACAGTAATTATGACCTTAGAGGGACATACTGTATATGTTAAATATACCATATTGTAGAACAAATTTAAGAAGAAACTGCCCATCAAATAAAGGTGTTCAGCTTTGGAATAGATTCCCTGATGAGTTAAAAAAGGCTAGTTCATTAACACAGTTTAAAATACTTTATAAACTATTAGTAATGAAAAGATATACTGAATAGTGATGATAATATTAGTAGTAGTGTATAGTAATAGTAGTAATAATAATAATAGTACATGTTCTTCTAAATACACATTGAGAATATCCTATATTGTCATATTAAATTAATGTCAATAAGTCCTGCTTGTGTGGAGTTAAGGGTAGGCATAATAAGCTTTGGCTTCAGCCTACACCCTCTGGTCAATAAGAGTATAAATATCTTTTTTTTTTATGATCTTGTAATTATTTTCTTTTGTATGGTTATGTATGTGTACATGCATATGTACAATTGTATGTATGTACCTGTAAATCTCATGCTTTTTCTGTGCAAAATGGTGTAAATGGAATTTTGTTTGTTGACTAAAAAATAAATAAATAAATACATTTTATATTTTGGATAATTTAATATTCACAACATAATCTCTCTTAAAATACCTTATAGGGTTATGATAATCAAAACAGTCCTGGGGCCTGTACCATGATGGTAGCTGAACAAATTTAGAGTTACAGGATTAGTTTTGAGTTGACAAAACGAAACTTCTCCAATCCGGCTTTGTTGGCACTATGATGCTGATCATCAACTTTCTTTTTCAACTCAGGCTTTGATCCAGAGTTTGTGGAGCATGTGAACATGAATGTGTGACATCACTGGCGAACAGCCAATCACGAACCTTGCAACACAAAGCAAGTTTGATTTACTTCTCGCGAGAGACCCAGCGAGATTCAAAACTAAAGGTAAAAGGTTTTGCTAAAGGTTAAGAGATTAAAGAATACGACAAATTTAAACCTCATATGAAAAATGGAGGAGAAAAAATAATAATAATCTGGCTCTATCAGTGCAGTGACAAGTGAAACTTGGTAACTTAGTTTATACTTTTGAAGATATATAGTGATAGAGACTCGAACATGTAAGGTCAGATTTTTTATTTTTTAAATAGTGCAGTCTATTGATACTACAGCTTATTTATATTACATTATCTGTATACATTAATATTTATTTAAAATAAACAATTTATAATAACTGTTAAACTAAAATTGCTTGTGTGTAAAAGATAAATAATAATAATATGAATCACAATAATTATAATTATATAAATATTTTTTTAGCATTAGGGACCTTTAATTTGGAGCAAGATAAACTGGAGTGACTTTGTGTCAGATATCTGTCACTTCTCTCACATCTGATTGGTCCAGCTTCAGTTTGAGATTTCTAACCCAGAACATAAC
Source organism: Carassius carassius (assembly GCF_963082965.1). NCBI lineage: Eukaryota > Metazoa > Chordata > Actinopteri > Cypriniformes > Cyprinidae > Carassius > Carassius carassius. The sequence goes on along the minus strand of NC_081793.1, from coordinate 9,438,801 downwards.
CTGCCCCGGAGCAGGTTAGCCGTGGAGTGTAAGTTACTATGGCAATGAATGCCGCTAAAAGCCAAGCCACTTACGTGGTACCTAAAACCCAGGATTGGTGCAAACTATCCTGAAACTTGAAATCCTGAAATCTAGCTTCATGGTTCAGGCCCCTGAGCTGGATCAAGCTTTGACCTCTGCAAACCAAACTATACCTTTAATAAAAGGTGTTTTTTTCCCCCACTAATAAAAGGACTTCTTCATTAACTAGATCCACACTGTAGAGCTGCTTTATAACAGAAAATTAAGTTGTAATTCTAACTGAAAGCAACACTGACTCTGGTTTTTCATGTTTAATAATACTGCAAAGCTGCTTGATTTAAGGCTATCTTTAGTACTAAGGTACTAAATAAATTAACGTGACATGACTGCACTCTACTGGAGTACTGAACTACAGAGCTCATGCAAATGTACACATCTTTTTAATCAGATGCGTTTTAAACTGCTGCTTTCTCACCGCTGTCAGTTTTTGATGTGTTTATTTTGTTATTGGAAGAAAAAGGCGCAGCAAATATTAAAGGGTACATAACAAACACAGTTTCACCTAATCTCATGTTAATCTTGAGTACCTATAGAGTAGTACTGCATCCTTCATATATCCAAAAAGACTTTAGTATTATCATATTTGTAAAAGTAAAATACATCTTTCCGGAAAAAGCCGAGCTCCTGGAGGCGTGCTGTGGGCAGAGCTATAATACTGATGTTTCGTGTTGTTTCCATGAACATATATTCACTTATGTGCAGATTTCCAAAAAAAATACAGAAATCTGATGCAATTGTACTTAAATGAATGGGGTCTTTTATCACAGGGACCAGAACACACAAATGCACTTGATATACTCAGTGGCTGCCCCGGAAAAACAAACTGCATCCACTGTTAATGTAACACTGGGTTCTTGGGGAAGCTGAACACAGTAAATGGTAAATGGTTGCAGAAAATGCCTTTGAAAGGGTAGAATATACTTTCAATATATCCAGTTAAATTAAGTGATAACGATTTTTTTTATTTCCCCAAATACCTCACTATTAAATATTTAAAACCAAATAAAATAATTCACAAAAATATACATTCTTAATATCTACAGAAAATTACAGTGTCACTCCAATTCAACAATGAGCTAACAACATAACTACAGATCAAAATATAAACTTTTGAAAGTTATGTTTGTTCTGTCTTGCAATACCAGAATTCAAATGATTCAATACAGGATTATCCATAGAACACACAATATAACATACAATGAACTTCAGTGTATGGATTACATTAAAAAGAAATTGAATTAAATCGTCAATAAATTTATAAATGTCCACTTGTTAAATACTTTTTTGATGGAGGTCATAAGCAGGCTGTCAGACTTTCTTGGGTTATTACGCCCTGTTAGGGTAAAGGCGTAACATGAAAGAGAGTATGACACTGTAGAGCTCTTTTTAAAAAGCGAATGAGCAATATTTTAATGAGTATAACAATGATAAAAATACAGTTGTGGAATTCAGCTTTATGAGCCAACAAGGCAAAAATTACAAAAAAATAAATTAATCTTATATACCTAGTTCACAAAAGAAAAGAAAAGAAAATTAATTCCATATCTCCCTATCCAAAAACAATAAATAAAGGTTCCAACAAAAATGGCATACCTACTCAAAATACTATGTACATTTATTTACAGTCATGAGAACTAACAGATCCAAACAGGTGCAATCCAGAATCAAAGTCAATGAATGTGCGGTATTTGGAATTAATAAGAAGCAAACTAACACACAAACAATCTCTCACAGACAAACGCTCGAATGAACACACACAGGTACTCTTACAGTCTTACATTTGCATTTACATGTCAAATGCAGAAATGTTAATCCATGCATTTATGACCTCAAGGTTAGATTATTGTAATGCTTTATTGGGTGGTTGTTCTACGCTTAGTAAACAAACTACAGCTAGTCCAAAATGCAGCAGCAAGAGTTCTTACTAGAACCAGGAAGTATGACCATATCAGCCCGGTCCTGTCAACACTGCACTGGCTCCCTATCAAACATTGTATAGATTTTAAAATATTGCTTATTACTTATAAAGCCCTGAATGGTTTAGCACCTCGGTATTTGAATGAGCTCCTTTTACATTATAATCCTCTACGTCCGCTACGTTCTCAAAACTCAGGCAATTTGATAATACCTAGAATATCAAAATCAACTGCGGGCAGGAGGTCCTTTTCCTATTTCGCGCCTAAATTCTGGAATAACCTACCTAACATTGTTCGGGAGGCAGACACACTCTTGCAGTTTAAATCTAGAATAAAGACCCATCTCTTTAACCTGGCTTACACATAACATACTAATATGCTTTTAATATCCAAATCCGTTAAAGGATTTTTAGGGCGGCATTAATTAGGTAAACCGGAACCGGGAACACTTCCCATAACACCCTATGTACTTGCTACATCATTAGAAGAATGGCATCTACGCTAATATTTGTCTGTTTCTCTCTTATTCCGAGGTCACCGTAGCCACCAGATCCAGTCTGTATCCAGATCAGCGGATCACTGCAGTCACCCGGATCCAGTACGTATCCAGACCAAATGGTGGATCAGCACCTAGAAAGGACCTCTACTGCCCTGAAAGACAGCAGAGACCAGGACAACTAGAGCCCCAGATACAGATCCCCTGTAAAGACCTTGTTTCAGAGGACCATCAGGACAAGACCACAGGAAACAGATGATTCTTCTGCACAATCTGACTTTTCTGCAGCCTGGAATTGAACTATTGGTTTTCTCTGGTCAGAGGAGAACTGGCCCCCCAACTGAGCCTGGTTTCTCCCAAGGTTTTTTTTCTCCATTCTGTCACCGATGGAGTTTCGGTTCCTTGCCGCTGTTTCCTCTGGCTTGCTTAGTTGGGGTCACTTCATCTACAGCGATATCGTTGACTTGATTGCAAATAAATGCACAGACACTATTTAACTGAACAGAGATGACATCACTGAATTCAATGATGAACTGCCTTTAACTATCATTTTGCATTATTGACACACTGTTTTCCTAATGAATGTTGTTCAGTCGCTTTGACGCAATGTATTTTGTTTAAAGCGCTATATAAATAAAGGTGACTTGACTTGACACTTATGCATTTAACAGACAGTTTTATCCAAAGCAACTTATAGTGCATTCAAGCTGGGAACCTGGGAACTGAACCAATGACCTTTTGCACTGCTAACGCAGTGCTCTACCACTGAGCCACAGGAACATGGTATGAGACTAACAAATTCAAGCAAATTCAAACAGGGCAAACACAGTAGCGTGTTGTTTTCTCTACAAGCTAGAACCTATGCGTCAGAAATTTTCAAGTTGGCCTATGTCATCTCCCAGCTCACAGGTAGAGCGTGTGATTGGGGCACAGCAGTATGGGAATCGCATTCCAGGTGCTGGAGGAGATGGTTAAGAGTTTTGATCAGTCTGTTTTTGGAAAGGAGGTGTCCAGACCGTTAGCGTCTCTTCAACAGGACAGATGTTCGTTGGCTGACTACTCTGTAGAGTTCCTCACCCTGGCTGCTACTTGTGGATGGAACACAGAGGCACTTATCGCCTATGTTTTAGAGGGTCTCAATGACTCAAAAGATAAACTGTACAGCCATGAGGTTCCTGATCGTTTGGATGATTTAATCAGTCTGTCCCTCTGTACAGATGCCAGGAGAAAGCTGCGCCGTCGAGTTCGAGCACGCATAGAGCCAGTCGCATCCACTCCCCCAGCCCGAGTGCTGAGGATTGTGAACCAATGCCGGTGGATCGCTTGCGCCTCACTGCCAAGGAGAAACAGCTCCGCCTGTTCGTAGGGCCTTTGCCTGTATTGTGTGGCTCAAGGACATCAAGCTCACTCCTGTCCTGTAAAGGCAATTTGTTCACCACAGAGAGTTAATTTGAGTGGTAGTGCCATTTCCCCCACTCACAGGTCATGCCCTCATCTATCCGTGTCTCTATTAACTAAACATTCTTCTATTAAGTCTTCAGCACTCATTGACTCGGTAGCAGAGGGTAACTTCATTGATGAGGATTGGACGTGCGCTCGGGATATACCCATCCAACCCCTGCAGTCACCTATAGTCGCTCATGGGCTAGACGGCCAGCCTTTTTTGAGGTTTTCTCTTATCGCTAATTCGGTGAGTTTCCGCCAGGTACCACCAGGAGGACCTCAAGTTCCTAGTTTGTAAGTCTCCATCTGGCCCTTTAGTATTTGGTCACTCCTGGCTCACTCGTCACTGGCCGAACATTAACTGGGCAGACAATTCAGTTCATTCGTGGAGTCAATATTGTCAAACGCATTGCCTTCTGTCTGCTCCCTCTCCGGTCTCTGTTTATGTTTCCCCACAGGAGGAGAAGGCAGATCTATCCCGAGTTCCTTCTTGTTACCATGATCTGTGGACAGTCTTCAGGAGTTCCCGGGCTGTATCTTTTTCCCCTCATCGACCGTATGATTGTGCCATCGATCTCCTCCCTGGTGCTTCTCTGTCTCGTGGATGTCTGTACTCCCTCTCCTGATTTAAGTGATTCTCTCGCAGTCGCTATTATTCATCTCTCTTCTTCTCCGGCCAGAGCAGTGTTCTTTTTTGTAAAAAAGAAGGATGGCTCTCTGCGTCCCTGCATAGACTATTGAGGGTTGAATGACATCACAGTTAAGAACCGGTACCCCCTGCTGCTGATGTCTTCAGCCTTTCGATCTCTTGCAGGGAGCCAAGTTTTTCATGAAATTGGACCTTCGCAATGCTTACCATCTGGTTCAGAGCAGGGAGGGGGATGAATAGAAGACTGCGTTTAACACGCCTCATGGGCACTTTGAATATCGGGCTCATCCCTTCTGGCTGTCCAACGTCCCAGCATTCTTTCAAGCACTTGTCAACGATATGCTGAGGGACATGATCGACAGATTCGGTTTTGTTTATTTGGACGATATCTTAATTTTCTCCTCCTCTTTTCAGGAGCATGTCCAGCACATCCGACTGTAGCACCGCCACATAAGGAGAAGTTTATTTAAAGCTGCAATTGCAATGGTCTGTTAGTTATTTGTTGATTGCTTTTCCCCTATGTACTGTTTTCTCCCTGTGATATTGCTGTGATTGACGCAGAACTATTGTATCGCGAGATTCATCTTGCGCCCCGTGGTCACGTGATGTGGCGTCATCCAAACGGGAAGAGGGAAATTTGTTTTTCTTTATAGAATGCCAGCATACCGGCGTTCGAGAGCAGTGACGCTCACAAGTCTCTTTCAATCCAACGATCGGACAAAAGGAGTACTTTTCTTTTTGGCTCTGGTTTTCCTATGGGATCGTATGACATCATCTTGGGGGGTATTTATTTTGTTCCCTTTTTGATGTTTTTTTGTGAATGGAATACTTACCTAGAGATCGTCCTTGAAGGACAAAATGTCCTTGAATCTGGGGTTAGCCCAGATAATACTCCTGTTATGGATTTCACAACAGGCCCTTTTGACACTAGACGTAATCCTACTGCTGAAATCTCATCTATGTTGAGTTCACTGTATATTTCTGATAATGATGACGAAACTGATGAGGAGGTTCCCCACCTTTGGTGCATCTTGTGAGACTTCGGATGTGCTAAACTTCATCGAGCAGTTTGAAAACTACCTGGATATCAGGCCCCTTCCTAGTGGAACCTTGGGCACAGACCTGAGAGGACCTGCTCTGGTGGAAGGCAGAAAAGGGTAAAGTAATGGATTGGCAATCTTTCAAAAAGGCATTCATGGCTGCATTTCTCCCAGATGACTACCTTACTGAGGTGGAAGATAAGCTGAGGTCTCTGGTCCAACAGCCAGGTCAACCCCTGAGAGATTTTGCATATGATTACTGGGCCCTCTGCCTCAAGTGGAAGCCTGCCATGTCGGAGGACGAGATGTTGAGCCGCATTCTCAACAACATTAATCCCAGGGTGGCAGACTGTTTAAGAGGAACTGTAAAGATGGTGGAACAACTGGTGAAAGTGGGCTCCATGGTTGAAAAGGACTGCATGGGAGCAAAATATTACTAGCAGAAGGTGGGTAGTCAAACCAATAAAGAGAAAGCTAAGAGGAAATCAACCGAACGCACTACCTCCAAAGACTTGGCTGGGTTATTTATTGTACAGCCTCACTTACTGACATCTCTCCTGTTGGTGCCTGTAATGATAAAAGGTAGGGAGGTGAAGGCAGTAGTTGACACTGGTAGCACTTACACCTTAATGCAGGAAAGCCTCTGGAGACAGCTAGGGGGAGCTGCTTCCTCATGCATGACAGCTTCACCGAAAAGGTTCATCATGGTGGATGGACCAGTACACCAGGCTCTTAACCAAAGTACAGTAAGCTACAAGTGGCATGATAGAGTCTGCAGGGTGGATGCAGATATTTAGAAGGATGCCCACCTCTCTCTTCCGCTGATAGCTGGCCTAGACTTCTTGCGAGACGCTTAAGCCCTATTGGACATGTGACAAAGCAGATACAGTCTAGAAACAGGGACTGGTACCACCTACTGCCAGTTTTTAGCATCTATGATTACTCTGGGGTTCACTACTAACTTGATGGCTGAAAACACTCACCATCATTCTGCTGTGACTCTTTACTATGCCTTACCTCCAACCTGGGAACCCCAACTTATTACTCCGATCACTGAAGTTGCGTCATGCTGGGACTTCGATAATCAAGAAGAGTTAATTAAATTAATGGCGACCTGGCCATGCCCCACCTCAAATATCCTGGGAAAGACAGCAGTAGAAAAACATAAAATAATCTTGACTGATGAAATGTCGATTAAAAACAGAGCATACAGAGTCTCACCATTCAAGAGGAAGATAATTGAATACTAGGTAGGTCAAATGCTCAGAGACCACATAATTGAACCCTCCTTTTCACCATGGTCATCACCCGTTGTACTAGTCCACAAACCTGATGGCAGTTACAGGTTCTGTGTGGACTACAGAAGGTTGAATATCAAGACAATACCTGATGCTGACCCGATGCCGCTTATACATGACATCTTAAAATCCATGGATGGTGCCTCCTGGTTCAGCACATTGGACTTAAAATCAGGACATTGGCAGGTGGAGATGGAGGAAAGTAGCAAGGAGAAAACTGCTTTCATCACTACCAAAGGGCTGTTACAATTCCGATCCATGCCGTATGGGCTACGGAATTCCGCTGCCACCTTCCAGATACTGATGGAAAGGGTCCTGGCAGAATTGAGGGCAGAATTCTGTTTTGTCTACATAGATGAAATCATAATCTACTCAAAAACCCTAGATGAACATATTCAACATCTAAACATCATACTACAGAGACTCACCCAGGAAAACCTTACCATGAATATGAAAAAATGTCACTTCTTCAAACAGCAGTTGATATTCCTTGGACACATAGTTTCAGCAAAAGGAGTTGAGGTTGATCCAGCAAAGACCCAAGCCGTCACCCAGTATCCTCCACCCAATGACCTGAAAGCCGTACAACGTTTCCTGGGGTTGGTGGGGTGGTACCACAAATTCATACCCCATTTTGCTCCTTTAAATCACCTGAAAAAGAAGGTGAGTGAGATGGGACTGGACACCCAAATGCCAAGCCAGCTTCGATACCCTCAAACAAGCATTGCAAAACCCACCAGTCTTAATGCAGCCTGACTTCAATCAATCATTCCAGGTTCATACGGACGCAAGTGAGGTGGGATTGGGCACTATCCTGACACAGGAAACTCATGAAGGTGAAAAAGTCATTGCATATGCTTCCAGAACCCTACGAGGAGCCGAGTTAATCCATTCAACCTCTGAATAGGAATGTCTGGCAGTGATGTGAGTGATAGAAAAATGGAAACATTACCTGGAGGGAAGTACATTTGATGTCTACACAGACCATGCCGCTCTGGCTTGGGCTTTCAATTGCCCCAAAACCTCATCTCGCCTGACCCACTGGGATGGGACCTTTCCCTTCCAGCAAAAAACATAATGCTTATCTCCTTGTTGTAATGGATTACTACACCAAATGGGTAAAATGTTCCCGCTCAGAAACAGCAAGATGTAAAATTGTTTGAAAATTCTTAAGAAAAAGATCTTTACCCAGTGGGCAGTGCCGAAATACATTATCTCTTACCGTGGCACACAGTTTACCTCCAAGCTGCTCAAAACAATGATTGTAATTTTTCCCTTTTTGATGTTTTTTTTTGTGAATGGAATACTTACCTAAAGACCATCTACATCACCAGCGCTGGGTGGATTAGAGCTGCCGGAATATAAAGGCATTACCAGTGTGACCTATCTGAACTTGTTTTTCCGATCCTTTTGTGTATATATATATATATATATATATATATATATATATATATATCTAGACCCTATATATATCTAGATCTATACACATCTAGACCAGGGGCCCTACCCTTATTCATAACCTCTAAAGCCTCCTTCAATTCTTGTAACCCTTGTGCGTTGTTGGGGACGTTTTCGTCCACTAGGGGGTAGTGAATTCTTGTTTTGAGTTTGCTGTGATATTGAATGTACTGTAAAATACATTTGGTTTGGCTATTTAATGTGGCTTGTGCGATCTCCTTTATACACTCGTTCTTCCTCCCTTTGTTTTATTTGTGTAGTTCCCATGCATTGCGGGGAATTGTTACATGACAAGTGCTAAAGCAGCTGTTAGAGAATCAGCTGTTCATTAAATACAGAAAATGGGAATGTCCAGGAAGATTATAACACTCTTTCAGACCTTGAAAAGACCTTAGCCCCTGATTATTAAATATATCACCAAGAGTATGTATACCTTGATCCGACCATGGCTTAAAAACAAAAGGTCTGTTGTCGGATTGCAAATTATGATTATGCCAGATCGGCGATTCAGATGTAAACTTAGATGAACTTCCCAGAAATTTGCACACCTCATGCCAGATTTTAAGAGAATTGTACACAGTTGTATTCCCAAACCTTAGTTCTTTTTTTGATAAACCCGTGAATAAAATATCCTGGAGCCGATGTGGAAGCACAGCTGATGCTTCCACGTCCCATCAGGCGATCTGTGAGTCAACCTTTAACCAAATCTTTAGCGAGCGCAGCTGAAATGCCCAAAAGTACAATTGAAAGTTCGGAAGAGACAAGCCTCCTTTGTCAGATCTTCTCTGCAATGTTGAGAGTTTAATTCTTGGTCGTTTCTTATTCCAAATGAATTTTGTAATCAAGGAATTCATTTCTTTAAAAAAGGTTATACGGGGAGATAAAGGAATCATGGAGAACAGAAATAAAAGTCGAGGGAGGATATTCATTTTAATGATTGCGATTCTGCCTTGCAGTGAGACTAGAATAACGTCCCATCTCTGTAAATCTTGTCTGATAGTAGTAAATAAAGAACTATAATTTTCTTTAAGGATAGTCTGTAGTGATGGAAAGATCTGAATTCCCAGATATTTACATGTCTTACTAATTGGGATCGAGGAGGACGCTAATGCAGTATTTGTTGATGCAGACAAGGGCATTAACACAGATTTTCCCCAATTAATTTTGTAACCACTTATGACGCTAAAGTCATTAAATATTTTAAGACACTGAGGTAGAGAAGAGGAAACATTGGACATGTAGAGAAGGATATCATCCGTGAAAAGAGAGATAGAATGCTTGGAATCACCAACAGTAATCGGGGAAATAATATGGTCCTGCCGAATCGCCTGCGCTAAGGGCTCTAATGAAACTGCAAATAACTAGGGCGATAAAAGGCAACCCTGTCTAGTGCCTCTATTCAAAGGGATTGCATCCGAACAACACAACCCTGTTGAAACCCGTGCAGAAGAGTTAGCATAGAGGGTCTGAATCATATGAATAAAACGAGGGCCAAATCCAAAACGGGTTAAAGCAGACCATACATATGTCCACTCGACCCGGTCAAAGGCTTTATTAGCATCTAGCGAGAGAATAGCACGTTGTTCGATAACCGGGTCGGGTGAGTCGATGATGTTCAAAAGGCGTCGCACGTTATCCGAAGCAAAACGTTCCTTAAGAAATCTTGTCTGGTCGTGGGCAATTAGGAAGTTGGCGACTGATCCCAGATGATGGGCTAGAACCTTAGCATATAACTTGACATCCGTACCAATTAGTGAAATCGGCCTGTAGCTAGTGCAGCATAAGGGTTCTTTCCCTTTTTTCAGTAGCAGAGAAATAAGAGCGGTGTTCTGATCTTTATGGAAGCAACCCGAATGAATAGCAAAATTTATGGAGTCAAGGAGAAGTGGTCCAATCAAATCCCATATAGTTAGATAAAGCTCCGGGGGTAAACCATCTAGACCAGGGGCCCTACCCTTATTCATAACCTCTAAAGCCTCCTTCAATTCTTGTAACCCTTGTGCGTTGTTGGGGACGTTTTCGTCCACTAGGGGGTAAAGTTGAGTCTTATTTCGGCCACAACTTTCTCTGTGTTTGAGCTAATGGAATGATTTTTGGTTACAAATCTTATTTTGACCCATATTTTGGGAAAATGCTTTGAAATGTTTCAAAAACTCAACGGTACACTGTGGGCAAATTCACTACCCTTTCGGGATGTTCGTGGATGAAAACATCCACTAAATTAAACTGCTGTAAAAATGTATCAGATAAATATTTTTTTCAATTTTTTTTGCAAAAATCTATTAATCAACCTCAGTCCTGATCAAAACTACCAAATTTTTAAAAAAAATTCCAAGATTTTAACTTTTTAATTACCAAGTTCATAAATGATGTCACTGATTTGGGAAAAAAACACACAAAATTACATATTTTCAATATAAAACGTTATTGTGGACTGGATTTTTTTTACCTTTTATCACAGTCTTGGGCATGTCAAAGATTAGTAACAAGATTGGCTTTGATGCATTGTTAGTTTTTGTGCAGCATTAGATTTAAATTTTTTCTCCCTAATTTGCTGTTGGTGGCTGTTTTTGCCCCATTGACTTCCATTATAACGACATTTTTTGATTGCAAAGCCATGACACCATATAATTATGCATTCTTGATTGTTTGTGGTTTTCACTTTTGGGAAGAGGTAAAAAAATGTATTTTTACAGTTGATCACTAGGTGGGACCATTAACCCTTTAAATAGGCCTGTGCAAAAAAAGGCTTGGTTTCTGGCTTGTATATGGAGTTATATGGAGTATAACAGCAAATTATAGTGTTTGTGTGTGTGTGAGATTCTTGATTGTTGGTGGTTTTTCCTGTTGGGAAGAGGTAACATTTGTTATTTTTTACAGTTGATCACTAGGTGGGACCATTAACCCTTTAGATAGGCCTGTGCAAAAAAAGGCATAGTTTCTGGCTTGTATGGAGTTATATGGAGTATAATAGCAAATTATAGTGTGTGTGTGTGTGTGTGATAGAGAGAGAAAGAGAGGGTGTGAGAGAGACCTTTGTGCACTTACCTTGATGTACAGTATTTGAAAAAATCAAAATATGCACCTCATGCTCTCAGAACTACATGGAGTAAACAATAAAAAAAGAAGTGTGTTTATGCACCTGCTTCCTTTTGATGGTGAAAAGTACAGATGGCCTATAAGTGAAATGCTCCTCTTTTCTTGATGGTAAAGCCAGTTGAAAACCTTAAAATCCTGTAAAAAAATCTACTTCGCATCAAATTTATGAACAAAGTGCAATACCAACTACAAATAAGCTGCAGCTCGCTGGAGGGGTCACACTACATAATAATTTCTAAAACTTTGGTACAAGTCAAGCCCTTTCTCGTGTTGCTTGCTGCTCTTCTCACCATTAAATATCCAGCACAATGGCATGCAAGTGTTTAAATCCACGTACTTTGCTTTTGTTTAGTCTATTCGCTTGTTAAGTCTGACGTCACGTAGCAGCGCTTCCGTGTCCAAACGCTCTATCAGTTACCACGAGAAAATAACAAAAGGTGCTAATATAAACTCACAATGTGATAGAATACTAGCGAAAAAGTTATAATATTAACCTTTAACTCCTTACCGAAGTACCAGATAGCCAGACAATGAAAATATAAATATTAAAAAAAATCTAAAAATTATTTGTGTTTGGGACGCTGTGAGCACGGAGACTGTAGTGTATATCCTAAGTTTGAAAGCATTTAACTTAAATTATCAATATGAATAAACAGTGCTCATAAACGGCTGCTGAGGTCATATTCTCAAGTGAAGCGAGTTGAGGCCTGGACCCGGAAACAGCGCTTCTTACGTCATCACTTAACAACCGAATACTTTCACCACCATTAAAAGGCAGCAGGTGCATAAATACACTTTTGTTTACTCCATGTAGTTCTAAGAGCTGAGGTGTACATTGTGATTTTCTGAAATACATTAAGGTAAGTGCGCAAAGTTCTCTCTCACACACACTCTCTCTCTCTTTCTCACACACACACACATACACACTCAATATAATATGCTGTTATACTCCATATAGCTTCATATACAAGTCAGAAACTAAGCTTTTTTTGCACCGGCCTATCTAAATGGTTAATCGTCCCACCTAGTGATCAACTGTAAAAATAACAAATGTTACCTCTTCCCAACAGGGAAAACCACCAACAATCAAGCATCTCACACACACACAAACACTATAATTTGCTGTTATACTCCATATAACTCCATATACAAGCCAGAAACTAAGCCTTTTTTTGCACAGGCCTATCTAAAGGGTTAATGGTCCCACCTAGTGATCAACTGTAAAATTAACAAATTTTACCTCTTCCCAAAAGGGAAAACCACAAACAATCTAGAATGTATGATTACATGGTGTCATGGCTTTGCAATCAAAAAATGTCGTTATAATGGAAGTCAATGGAGCAAAACCCGCCACCAACAACTAATTAGGGAGAAAAAAATTAAATCTAATGTTGCACAAAAACTAAAAATGCATCAAAGCCAATGTTGCTACTAAACTTTGACATGCCCAAGACTGTTATAAAAAGTAAAAAAAAAATCCAGCCACAATTACTTTTACATTGAAAATAAGTCATTTTGTGTGTTTTTTTCCCCAAATCATCATTTATGAACTTGGCAATTAAAGAGTTAAAATCTTGGATTTTTTTTTAAAACATTTGGTAGTTTTGATCAGGACTGAGGTTGATTAACAGATTTATGCAAAAAAATTTGAAAAAAAAAATATGAATCTGATACATTTTTACAGCAGTTTAATTGAGTGGATGTTTTCATCCCGAACAACTCGAAAGGGTAGTGAATTTGAACAATCCACAAGGGTTAATACTATTGGAGAATCAAGAAAAGCACATTGCTGCTCACTTAATTGAGGTAGATCTAAATTTAACAAAAATTCAGTGATAGGTTGTTCATTCACTCCCACCTCAGATCTGTATAGATGCTCATAAAATTCCTTAAATATCCTATTTACATCACCCGGAGCTGTGTGAAGAACATCTACATTGTCCTTAATGGCAGTTATTGAGGCCAAGGCCTCGTTGCGTTTCAACCTTAACGCCATTAGTTTACTTGGCCGCTCTCCATTAAAATAGTAGTTTTGTTTGGTACGGTGCATCAAAAATTCCACCCTTTTTAGTAAGATCGCATTGTAGTCAGTTTTTAAATTCCCCAGGATTCTGCTTTTCTGTTCTGTAAAAGTTTTTTTAAGATCCTTCTCTACACATTTAATCTGAGCCTCCAAACGGGTTAATTGTTTTACTCTGGATTTATTTACATAAGAGGCAAAAGAAATACAGTTTCCTCTCAAAAAACACTTGGTTGTTTCCCATAGGATTTGTGGATTAGTAGCTGAGCTCGAATTTTCTTTGAGAAACAGAGGTAGTTTAGAACGTAACTGTTTTACAAAATCTTCATTTTGCAAAAGAGTTGTATTCATACGCCACCTTTTGGAGTTTAGAGGAATAATCGGAGGAGATTACAAATCACAGCAGATTGATCTGAAATCAGTATGGGTAAAATATCAATATGGTTTACACCTTGAAGAAGAGATATGGAAATCAGAATGTAATCTAACCTCGAAAATGATTTGTGGCGTGCTGAATAAAAAGTATAATCTCTACAGCTCTCATTATTCACTCTCCAGATATCACATAAGTCATTATCAGCAATGAGTTCGTTTAACGACTGCGAAGCCTGATCACCAGAGACAAGGGATCTATCGATTAAGGGGTTACAAACTGCATTAGCATATATTCCTACGACCAAGTTGTAGTCGACAAAATTAAGGAGGAATTTGGTAAGAGATGGAAAAAAATCTACATAATAATTATTAGGGGAATATACTGAGAAGAGAACCATTTTCAACTTATTCCATGAACCTGACGCATATGTAAACCGCCCGTTTACATCCCCTCCCGCTGTCTCAATTAGAAACGGGAATTTTCTGTTCTGAAGAATAATAACTCCTCTTGAGGCACTATTATACGACGAGAAAGCTATCACTTTAAAATGTCTATTCTGAAAGCGGGTAACATCAGAAGCCTTGAGATGGGATTCTTGTATTAGGGCAATGTCAGCTCGTTTGCGATGCAGATAATCTAGGCATTCGGATCTTTTTATGGGAGAATTTAGACCGCTAACATTCCACGATATCACATTAACATCCCTCATTCTGTCACAATATAATTATACATGAGACAAAGGTAGCCATAGCAACCGCACACATCAATAAGTATTTCACCCCATGAAACATAATTAATACAACAAAAACAGCAAACCCTGGTAGTTCTAACATTGTAATGGTTAAAAACAATAAAAAATCCAAAAAACAAAATACTATCGGCAGCTTGAGGAACACACTCTCTTATCTGCCTGGAAAGAAAATATATTCGAGGCCATGCACTCGGACTACAAGTGGCAGCAGTTACTCAAACATCAGCATCTCTCACCTGAGTGTCCATCACAGCTGAGATTAAACCTATATAACTCAAAGTGCTATAATACGAAGCAGAGAAGACCGAATTTACTCATCAGACATACCTGTGGGCGTAGTGCTGTCCATTTCCGTAGTGACGTTCAGAGACGCGATGCAGACCCCAGGTCTCCTGGGGTTTTGAAAAGCAAATGCTCCTGACCATTACGTAGTTTGACTGATGCAGGGTAAACCATGAATGACTCGATGCCTAGTAGTTGGAGGCGTTTCCTCCCTTCGGCCATAGCTTTCCTTTTTTTGGACGTTCCCTGGCTGAAGTCAGGAAAGAACCGTAAATTACCCCCTTCATAACTCAGAGGTGATGCGCTTCTGGCTCCTTGTAAAATCGCCTGTCGATCATTGTAACGAAGGAGTTTGAAAATCAGAGTGCGCGCTCTATTACTGGAGGAATCCCCGTTCACGTAGAGACGGTGCGCCCGTTCAATCTCGATCGTCTTCCCTTGTAGAGCAGGAATCCACTTGGGAATATGGGTCTGCAAGAACTGAATTGCGTTCCCTCCTTCAGCTCCTTCCCGTAGGCCCAACAACCTTAGGTTATTTTGTCTGGATTTATCTTCATAAAGAAATAGTTTCTCCTGAAGCTCCTCTAGGCAAGACTTGTTAGCAATTGAGTCCCTTTTAACATCCCGCACCGTAGCCTGGATGTCGTCCTATCTATTGCCGAACGATTTAACATCCTTTTCCAGCGAGTCCAATCGTGCTGTAATCGTCGAGATTTCCTCGCAAACGATTGTCGACATGCTTAGTTTTATGGTACTCCGTTGCTTATCGAGCATTTCAGCAATGGCGTCGTGAAGGTGCTCGTCGTCTTTATGCTTTTTCTTCGCCGGGGAGTGGATTAAATCTCATTTAGATGCCATCTATAGTGCCACTAAAACAAGGAATTTACTTAAGATTCGGCCAAAAACTAAGTAGGGATAGATAATACCGAAAAAAAAGACAACTGAGGTAGAGCATCAATATTAAGCAGCCATCACCGTCCACTGCGCCGGCCACCCCCCTACATAACTTTTTTTTAAGAAATTGAAATAGTTACACTACCTTTTAGATTTTAAATAGGGTAACTTGTAATCTGTAACCTATTACAATTCCATAGTGACCTTCCCAAAACTGTGTGTAAAATAATCCCATCAGGGTCTCAGCTACAGCTAAATGTTAAAACAAATTTAAGGCCCTTGTTGGCAGTTTGTGAGTGGTGTCTGTGAAAGCTGCGTGGGTGCATGAGTGTGTTTGAAAGAAAAATGTTTTAGGTTAAATATGTGATTTTACTACAAACTATAAACATTCTAACTAAGAAACATAACACTGCGTTTTTAATTATTTCTTTTCAATTTCCAACAAAACTGGTTGTTCGCATTTAAAAGGTCATAAGAATGTTTGTTGTGTTTTGAAAAGAAAGTAAGATATGATATATAAACTAAGTCTTTTTCATTGATTATCATGGTAGAACCGCAATGCATTTATGAGGTTATGTATTTATTCTGCTTCATGTACTCACCGTTTACTGTGTACATATTCAAGAGAGAGGCATAAACTCAATTGTTTTAAACAATCTAAAGCATTTAGTCTTTCATTAAAAATATCTTAAAGAGTTAGTCTTTTCACACATCTATTTTAATTTGTCTCAGAACTCTTACTAAAAACACTTGAGTGTGGACATGAATCCTACATGAAAGCTAAAAAAAGAACACTTTTTTTAAACAAATTTTACAGATACTTGACATCTCAACACAACTGTATCAGTAAGATATTTATGTCGTCACAATCAATAGTTTGATCAATTCTTAGTCAAATAAATCTATAAAGATAAAATAAAACATTATAGGGTGAAACATAAGTATGTTGCATACAATCTGTCATAAAAGTTCTGTGAGACATTTGTAGCAACTTGTATAAGAATCACTTTTGGGTGCAAAGAACCTTATGTCAACTCATTTTAAATCTAATATAGGTCTTTTTGTGTTTGTGACCTAGTTTGTATATTTATGTGCTTGTTTGAGTTTGGGTGCATATTTTTTTGTGTGTGTGTTTGTTTGTTTGCTTGCATGTTCATGTTTTCTGTATGTTTACATTTGTGTGTGTGTGTGTGTGTGTGTGTGTTTGTGATTGTATGCTTGTGATTGTGTACTTGTTTGCATTTGCAGTGTATGTTTGTATTGAGGCTTAAAAATGTGTGAATAAAAATAATAAATGTAACTAAAATAAACAAAATTAACTCCAATTAAACAACATTTTCCTATATACCATAGTCTGACTTGTTAAAACAATCATAGCTCTCACATCCTTTTGACCAGTAAATTAACTTTCAGCTAACCTTATGGTCACAGGTCTACATCATAAATAGTTTAAATTCTTTTAAAGTCATCCTTTGATCACTGAACACAAACTGTTTTTGATCACACACAACACAAACATTTACAATGCCAGAACCCTCAAAACTCATTACTTTACAATTACATTTACATTTATTCATTTAGGAGACACTTTTATCCAAAGCGACTTACAAATGAGGACAGTGGAAGCAGGAGGGAACATTTAATTTAAAAGTCCGTAAAAGTGACTTTGTGCTTCTTTGGGATGACACAATCAATCGACGTTCACTTGCAGAACGCAAGATTCTAGAGGGCACATAAGTCTGAAGTAATAAATTTAGGTGAATGGGTTCAGAGCCAGTGGTAGTTTTGTAGGCTTCAATGCTTTGAATTTTATGCGAGCAGCTATTGGTTGCCAGTGCAAATTGATAAACAGAGGTGTGACGTGTATTCTTTTTGGCTCACTAAAAATTAATCTTGCTGTCGTGTTCTGGATTAATTGTAAAGGTTTGATAGAACTGGCTGGAAGACCTGCCAAGAGAGCATTGCAATAGTCCAGCCTGGTGAATGGGCCTGGTCTTCTTGATGTTGAATAAAGCAAATCTGAAGGATCGGACAGTTTTAGCAATGTGGTCTGAGAAAATCAGCTGATCATCAATCATAACTCCAAGGCTTCTGGCTGTTTTTGAAGGAGTTATGGTTGATGTGCCTAACTTGATGGTGAAATTGTGATGAAACGATGGGTTTGCTGGAACCACAAGAAGTTCTGTATTGGCAAGTTTGAGTTGAAGATGATGGTCCATCATCCAGCAAGAAATGTCTGGTAAACAAGCTGAGATGTGAGTAGCTACCGTCGGATCATCAGGATGTAATGAGAGGTAGATGTGAGTGTCATCAGCATAGCAGTGGTATGAAAAGCCATGTTTCTGAATGACAGAACCTAATGATGCCATGTAGACAGAGAAGAGAAGTGGTCCAAGAACTGTGCCCTGAGGCACCCCAGTAGTTGGATGTTGTGACTTGGACACCTCACCTCTCCAAGATACTTTGAAGGACCTATCTGATATGTAAGACTCAAACCACTGAAGTGTGGTTCCTGATATGCCCTTTGCCAGTAGGATTGATATAGGAGGATCTGGTGGTTAACCGTGTCAAAAGCAGCGAACAGATCAAGCAGGATAAGTACTGAAGATTTAGATTCCGCTCTAGCCAGTCTTAGGGCTTCAACAACTGAGAGCAAGGTAGTCTCAGTTGAATGTCCATTTCTGAAGCCAGATTGGTTGCTGTCAAGGAGGTTGTTCTGTGTGAGAAATGCAGAGACTTGGTTGAACACAGCTTGTACAATTGAGTTGCAAACCCCGAAAACTTTTAGATGTTTTATAAACTTTCAAAATACCTTTCGCTGATATGGTCGCAGGAGTAATCACACAGTCCCAGACACCCGATGCCGTTCGTGTTTAGATGCACTACTTGAGATTAAATATTTAGCCTTTCGAGTAATGTTGTAAAAGTTTAGACATCCTACGTCTATTTCAACTGATAACAAGTCTTTTGGCAGGAAAATCCTATCTTGATTTTACTACATTCCTGTTTAATATTTGTATGTGTATACATGGTTTTAACTGATATAGCAATGTGTAATGTTGTGTGTGCAGCTAGTTAAAATAAAATAAAACAAAACAAACAACATTTTTTTTCTGTGGCTTAAAGGTAATTGTTTAGAAGAAAACTTGTGTAACCTAATTTTAAAGTAAAAAATGTAGGTCTAATGCCTTCTGAGCTTTGACATATGTTTTAACTGATATAACATAAGTTAATATTGACAAAAATAAAAGACTGCTTAAAGGAATTACACTGATAAATTAAACGTGAACAACTAAATTAACAATTTTGTGTAATGTTTAAAAGTTTTGACTTTGTATGTCTATTTCAACTGATAACAAGTCTTATGGCAAGAAAATCAAAGAGAAATACTGATTTTATTACACAGTATACATTTGCTTTCATCAGTTAGATTTTTGTATGCCTATATGCATGTTTTAACTGATAGCATGCCAGAAGTTAATATTGACAAAATATGTTTTAACTGATATAGCATACCAGAAGTTAAGATTAACAAAAGAAAAGACATATTAAAGGATTTAGGCTACTAAATTAAGTGTGAGTGGCTAATTAAAATAAAATAAAACAACAGTTTTTTCCAACAAGGACTTTTGCTTAGACGAAAAAAAAAAAAAAAAAACAATGTGGCTAACCTAATTTTAAAGTAAAAACATCGGTCAAATGTTAAAAACAGGTAGAATGTTTTTATCAATTAAGAATTTATGTTGATTTATTTAAAAAAAGTCACTTAGTTTAATTCTTTTACATACATTTAAATCTATCTTTGCGGCCCTTCGGTGTTAGGGGGATGGTTAGTGGTAGTGGGTGTGTTTGAGTGGGACCGGACTTACTGTAAGCATTCTGAGTTTTGACATATGTTTTAACTAATATACCATGTTAGTTAAGATTGGCAAAAATAAAAGACTGATTAAAGGAAATAGGCTACTTAAGTGTGAGTAACTAATTAAAATAAAATAAAATAAAACAAAACTAACAAAAACATTTCATGGCTTAGAGGTAATTGTTTAGAAAAAAAACTTGTATATGCTATCCTAATTTTAAAGTTAAAAATGCTTGTCTAATGTTAAAAACTGGTAGAATGTTTTCATCAGTTAAGAATTGGTGTGGATTTATTAAAAACGTTACTTTGTTTAATTCTTTTAACATACATTTAAATCTATCTTTGTGGCCGCTGGTGTTAGGGAGGGACGGTTAGTGGGTGTACTAACTTTATGTCAGTAACAAAGTCTAGATTTTTAAAACGGTAATTAATGGTAGAGCACAACATAGATTTTTTTACAAGTATCTTGTGCTGGTGTTTTAACGACTGTGTCTGATGCATTTTCTTTTAGATCAGCATAAATACATGGCTCTTTTTCTTTTGTTTAACTTTTTCTACTGGTGTGACAAAACGCAAACTTTCCTGGTTTGTAACATTGAAAAACTTTACATTCTTTTTTGTTAAGACCAAGGTATGATACAAATGCTGCAAACCTCTGTATTTTTCTTTTCTAACTGGTAACAAACTCTTGTTTTTAAATTGTATATGTTACAAGATTTTGACTCTCACGTACTGTTTAACAAATGTATCTCATACTTTTTTGTTTGTTTCAGATAAATAACCAGTAGCCTAGTTTTCTTTTCTTTTTTTATTTAATTTGTAACAAACTCTAAATAGTTTTTAAATTGTAATGTTACAAGCTTTGACTCTCACGTACTGTTTAACGAAAATATATGGTACTTTTTTTGTTTGTTTGTTTTAGATAGATAGATAGATAGATAGATAGATAGATAGATAGATAGATCAGTAACCTAGTTTTCATTTTTTATTTAATGTGTAACAAACTCTAATTACTTTTTAAATTGTTTTAACAACTCTTTAATACATATCTTGACCCTTTTTTAATCTTTTCCAGGGGGGCAAAAAAAAAGGTCATTACATTATTTCTATTTCGTGTATGTTTTAACCTTTTTCTTGAAATGCACTGTGTATGTAAACAAGGGTGGGGGCTGTACAGGAACAGGGTCCAAACAGGTGTCTTTTTATGACCCTCATCAATCAAACTTTTTGAGAAAAGGTGCCCTATACCCTCTCTCAGCAACCTATCTGCTTCCGAGAATAGAAGTTTGTATGACAGAATTTTGTTTGGAACCTTACTCAAGGTTTATTTGTGTCACAGAACGTGCCTCTGAGATTTCAGCATTTGCTACTCCAGATGCCTTCCTACAGTATAAGGTATTAGCTTTCAGACATAAAAAACCTCCAGCAACATTTCAACGTTTGAGGTGTAAAGTGCTGTCCAATATGAATAATTGTGAAGCCCATTTTAACCATGTTGTGTGTTATTCAGAGAACTGATAATGTCAATTGAAGACAGTAAAGACATTGAAGACATTCAGAAGAAGTGTTTACTAGATTTCAAGAACCTAATTTAACTCTAAACCTCACCAAATGTTAATTTTGCCATGCTACTGTTAGACATTTAGGAAAGAAAGTCAGTCAGGGGTACTGTACGATTAATAGAAGCCAAAAGTCAATGCCATAGTTAATTTTCACATACCTCAGACTAAGAGAGAACTTCAACGCTTCCAGGGCATGGCTGGATACTACAGAAGTTTCACTACATCAGAATAATTTCTACGGTAACTTCTGTACTTGCAAATCAAGTATAAGAAAGGCAAGGATAAGGATAATGTAACAAGGATAATGTTATTGTTGATTCTCTGTCAAGAACTTGTCCTTAAACATTAAACATATCTATTGTTGTGTATGGGGTTGTTAAATCCTCAATGTTCTATTTCTGTGTTTTCTTTTGTTTTGGAAGGTGTTTGTGTTTCTTCTGTCCAGGAAGAAAACTAATTGGTTACTGCATTCTAATTGGTGCCATGCCCTGTCTGGTCAGCTGACTTCTAGCTACCTATTCAAGCCTCCTTCATCACTTCCTACATCAGCCTTGTGCTCACTCACTGGCCGTTTTTCATTACCAAGTATGAAAAGTTTGAACTTGCGTCCTCCGTATGGTTCAGACTTCACAAGTTTGACTCGAGAGTATGAACTTCTGGGGATGGGAGGATCTGGGCAAGTCCCGTAATTCTGCAAATGGAACAGCAGTGTATTGATAATGTAAGTCAGCTCGCCTTGGCTGCTATGGTTATTTACACTATATGTATACAATACGATAAAATATGATATCAAACACTGTTGCCTCTTTTCGCTTTCTTTTAAACATTAATAGCCACAAAAATGTAGATCAGGGAATGTACATACATTACAGTGAAATTAAATATATCAAACAGCATTGCCTCTTTTCTGTTTCATTTAAACTATTAATAGGCTCACAAAAATGTGGTTCATGCAACGAGAAGACTACTCGTATTACAATAAAATAAAATTATATCAAGCACCACTGTCCTGTCTTTTCTTTCAAAAAATATAAAACACAACCCATTTCGTTTTCATTTAAAAAATATAAAATGTATTAATATGCGGTTTGTGTAATATGTGCACATATATGTAGTAAATTAGGCTCAAAAGGGAAATGTATATATATAATCACAATTAATTATGATTAATTACAATTATTTATATGAGCTACCTGTAGTAGCTGTAGCAGAATTAAATTATCAACTAATCTGTTTGTCCAGTGAACCCTTTTACATGGCGCAATTACATGGTGTCAGGGCAGAAAAGGACTTAAGAACGGATGAGGCTGAAAATAAAATTTTATTAACAGAAAACAGGCGATGGCCTAAAAGTCCCAAAAGAAAAATCAAACGCTACTTAGTTTGCAAAATGGCTGTCCTTAGCTCCAAACTGCACAGCGTACAGGCAGTGTAAGCACCAGAAGAGAAAGGAGCAACAAATTCAAATAGGAATGCAGGAGAATAGTCGAGCAGATGGGGTCGAGCAAGGTGCAGACAGGGCTGAGAATGGCGGGAAGCAACAGGGTCAAAAACAGGCTTGGTCGAAATCCAGTAGAACAATCTGAGAAGCCCTGAGGACAAAACATACGTTACGCCAACTGGGCAGAGAACAATCTAGCGTCTAGAACAGACGAGAGAGACAGGACGGAACAGAAGCAGAAAACGCCAATTCAAAGAACACACTGATAAAGAGTGCTGAAACCAAGCAAAAGAAATAGGGGGAGTAATGAGGTGCATCAGACAAGCCGTAGCTTAGATTGACTGGAAAAGAAAACCAGAGAAAATAAATTCATATTAATGAGAGAGAGGAAAACGGAAACAAAACGAATGAAAGACTAGAAAAAAAGAAGAAACAAATTAATATAATAATAAACAAAAAAAGAGTAAAAAAAAAAAAGACAGATCATACCCGAGTCCTGACAGTACCCCCTCCCCCAGGAGCACCTCTCGGCGCACCAGAGGAAGAAGGGCCGTCCAGGATGTCCCAAGCCAGGACCCAACATCTCTCCTTTGGACCGTACCCCTCCCAGTCGACTAGGTACTGATGACCCCATAGCGGGTGGGGGGGGGGGGGGGGGTGAAAGGAAAGTCACAGTAGGGGAATGGGATGAACACAACACAGGTTTAACTTCGGACACACGAAATACAGGGTGCACATGATGAAGAGAATTGGGCAACCAAAGACGGACCGCCACCGGGTTGAAGACCTTGGAAATTAGGTATGGCCCGACGAAATTTGGTGGCAATTTTTGGCGAAGGAACCCAAAGTGGTAAATCTTTTGTGGAGAGCCATACCCGCTGTCCTCAGACATAATGGGGCGTCAACCTATGCTGGCGGTCCGCGGCAGTCTTAGAGCATCCCCTAGCTCAGATAAGCGCCTCCGTAGCCCTCTTACAGGTGAGGTGACAGCACTGAACAAAAGCCTGAACTGAGGGGACAGTTGGTCTGCGGATGGAAGTTGTTGGCAGAACTCCCTCCAAAAATGCAAAAAACGAACTGGGGCCCCATGTCAGAAACCACGTTCTCCGGAAGACCATGGATCCGAAAGACATGATCAATGACCAGGGAGGGTAAAACCGTCTTGGAAAAGCGATCCACCACGGTGAGGATCACCATATTGCCGCTGGATGTAGGGAGTCCAACAACGAAATCCAGGGCAATATGGGACCAGGGACAGGACAGGATGGGTAGCGACATTAACAGACCAGCAGGAGGAGAATTTAAATATTTTGAGCACAGACCAGGCACGCGCTCAAAAAACGTCCTCCGCCATGGGAGGCCAACAAAACCACTGGCAGATTGAAGCCAACGACCTCCTCACGCCTGGATGGCACATGATTTTGGACAAGTGACCCCACTGGAGAACGGTGGAGTGGACTGACTCGGGCACAAAGAGCAGACCCGTGGGACATCCAGCACTCACCCCGACTCCCCCCTGTGATCGTCTGACGTGCTCCTTGATTCCCCAGCATCCTGGAGGTATTATAGTTTCGGGGACGGATCACCTGGAGATGCAAAAAGCCGTGACAGGTCTGGTTTAACGTTCTTGAACTCGGGCCGGTAAGAGAGAGTGAATTTGAAGCACCCAAAGAAGAGTGCCCACTGAGCCTGCCTGGCGTTAAACCGGCATGCAGATCGGATGTATTCTAGGTTTTTGTGGTCAGTCCACACCAGAAATGGAAGGGCCCCTCCCTCCAGCTAGTGACGTCACTCCCTCAAAGCCGGTTGAACAGCCAACAACTCACGATCACGGATGTTGTAGTTTCGTTCTGTGGGAGACAAGTGGTGTGAGAAAAAAGCACATGGATGCAGCTTATTTTCTAGCAGGGATACCTGGGAGAGCACGGCACCGACACCAACCTCTGTCCTTGGTTGAGAACTCTTTGAGTTTCCGCTCAGCTAAAGGACTTTATTTATGTCTACACTTGTCTATCCAACAAATGATTGCTTTCTTCGGGTGTAATTGACTGGGTGCATCTTAATTCACCTCTGGGTAACTGTGCGTTCACACCGCCGCCGCCAAGAGCGTCAAAAATCGCACTTGCCGCTCTGCTCACAACGCTGCAGAAAGATTCGTGAGTGCTCGTGAGAGTGACGTGGATCGAATGCTTATTTCCTTTACGGGGAAGTCGTGGCCTAATGGTTAGAGAGTCGGACTCGCAATCGAAAGGTTGTGAGTTCGAGTCTCGGGCCGGCAGAAATTGTAGGTGGGGGAGTTGCATGTACAGTTCTCTCTCCACCTTCAATACCATGACTTAGGTGCCCCTTGAACAAGGCACGAACCCAAAACTGCTCCCCGGGCGCCGCAGCATAAATAGCTGTCCACTGCTCCGGGGGTGTGTTCACAATGTGTGTGTGTTCACTGCTCTGTTTGTGTGCACTTTGGTTGGGTTAAAAGCAGAGCACGAATTCCGAGTATGGGTCACCATACTTGGCCGTATGTCATGTCACTTTATCTTGTATTTAAAGTGTCCACAAAGCAAACAAGCTTGTTAAACTTGTGCAGACTAACCACAATGAGGGTCAGTTAACCTCATTAAATATTGTTGTGGACAATGTATTAAGATCCTTTACCTAATAATGTATAAAGCAGCAGAGGTGTGGACTCGAGTCATGAATTTGATGACTTCAGACTCGACTTGTAAAAATGTACAAAGACTTGCAACTCGACTTGGACTTTAACATCAATGACTCGTGACTTCACTCGGACTATTCACTCGGAGAGCGACAATTAGGAGAGCATTTAACACACTGAATCCGGCGCGACGTGACGAGGTCCACACGGGTTCTGTTGTCTCTTGACGTTACATTAGGTTAAATCATAACATGAAAACTTTATTGCGTGATTCGTGTCATCGCGACATACTATAATATACCTACAGTGTGTGTTTGAAAAAGGATGTAACGTTAATAGTCCTTTGCTTTTTTCTGGGGTGCAATCTAATCTAAATCTAAGTAACAAATCAGAGAGCACTGCCAGAAATATTCACGCTGGATAAAAAAAAAAAAAAAAGCAGGGGTCAGAATCACCTGTTTCTAAAAGTGCGGGGGACGTGTTAGATTTCAAAATCTAATATTTTTCTCCTCCGCTGTATACTTTTTTTGGGGGGACAAATGTGACTGTCTCCAAATGTGACTGTCCCTGAATAATTATGTTCATAAAGAAATACGCTGTATTTTGTGTTTGAAAAAGTTACCTGTGTGTCAGCGCCTAAACGGTTTATATATATATATATATATATCTTATTCTGCCCAAAAAGACTATAAATATTGCAGTTAACATCTGAAGTAAAAAAGGAATTTACATACACATAACATAAAAAAATAATCCTGATTGACCTATTAGCTTCTAATCGGGGTATTTTAGGTCAGCAGTTTGCATGTGACTCAATAACCGCGTTTCCACTGTCGAGCTTAAACTGGGCGTGCTAGTGCGTGCCAGGGTCAGTCGCGTTTCCACTGTCACATCCGCGGCTTGATCGTGCCTCATTGGGGCTTCCTCGGGGCCAACGGCCAGGGTTTTTTGGCCCGACGAAAACCTTGGGCCAAAGCGGGCCAGCTGGGGCTAGAGGAGTGGTTATGAACAAATGCGGAGTTTCTCCGCGTCTGGAGAGTGTCAGCACTGCGGATCATTTCAGAAAGCTAAAAGCTTCAACACCAGCATTAAAGCATTTTTAAAATAAGTTGAGTTCAAAAATCACTCTTACTCAGCAGCGAGTGTTTGAAATAACTTGATCCAATGTGGATTATAATCCCCATACAAGGCAGAAATATTTATAAGCGATGTACAACCCGAATTCCGGAAAAGTTGGGACGTTTTTTAAATTTTAATAAAATGAAAACTAAAGGAATTTCAAATCACATGAGCCAATATTTTATTCACAATAGAACATAGATAACGTAGCAAATGTTTAAACTGAGAAATTTTACACTTTTATCCACTTAATTAGCTCATTTAAAATTTAATGCCTGCTACAGGTCTCAAAAAAGTTGGCACGGGGGCAACAAATGGCTAAAAAAGCAAGCAGTTTTGAAAAGATTCAGCTGGGAGAACATCTAGTGATTAATTAAGTTAATTGATATCAGGTCTGTAACGTGATTAGCTATAAAAGCTTTGTCTTAGAGAAGCAGAGTCTCTCAGAAGTAAAGATGGGCAGAGGCTCTCCAATCTGTGAAAGACTGCGTAAAAAAATTGTGGAAAACTTTAAAAACAATGTTCCTCAACGTCAAATTGCAAAGGCTTTGCAAATCTCATCATCTACAGTGCATAACATCATCAAAAGATTCAGAGAAACTGGAGAAATCTCTGTGCGTAAGGGACAAGGCCGGAGACCTTTATTGGATGCCCGTGGTCTTCGGGCTCTCAGACGACACTGCATCACTCATCGGCATGATTGTGTCAATGACATTACTAAATGGGCCCAGGAATACTTTCAGAAACCACTGTCGGTAAACACAATCTGCCGTGCCATCAGCAGATGCCAACTAAAGCTCTATCATGCAAAAAGGAAGCCATATGTGAACATGGTCCAGAAGCGCCGTCGTGTCCTGTGGGCCAAGGCTCATTTAAAATGGACTATTTCAAAGTGGAATAGTGTTTTATGGTCAGACGAGTCCAAATTTGACATTCTTGTTGGAAATCACGGACGCCGTGTCCTCCGGGCTAAAGAGGAGGGAGACCTTCCAGCATGTTATCAGCGTTCAGTTCAAAAGCCAGCATCTCTGATGATATGGGGGTGCATAAGTGCATACGGTATGGGCAGCTTGCATGTTTTGGAAGGCTCTGTGAATGCTGAAAGGTATATAAAGGTTTTAGAGCAACATATGCTTCCCTCCAAACAACGTCTATTTCAGGGAAGGCCTTGTTTATTTCAGCAGGACAATGCAAAACCACATACTGCAGCTATAACAACAGCATGGCTTCGTCGTAGAAGAGTCCGGGTGCTAACCTGGCCTGCCTGCAGTCCAGATCTTTCACCTATAGAGAACATTTGGCGCATCATTAAACGAAAAATACGTCAAAGACGACCACGAACTCTTCAGCAGCTGGAAATCTATATAAGGCAAGAATGGGAGCAAATTCCAACAGCAAAACTCCAGCAACTCATAGCCTCAATGCCCAGACGTCTTCAAACTGTTTTGAAAAGAAAAGGAGATGCTACACCATGGTAAACATGCCCCGTCCCAACTATTTTGAGACCTGTAGCAGAAATCGAAATTGAAATGAGCTCATTTTGTGCATAAAATTGTAAACTTTCTCAGTTTAAACATTTGCTATGTTATCTATGTTCTATTGTGAATAAAATATTGGCTCATGTGATTTGAAAGTCTTTTAGTTTTCATTTTATTAAAATTTAAAAAACGTCCCAACTTTTCCGGAATTCGGGTTGTAATTAGGTTAAGCAGATCTTAATCTAAATACGTTAATATAATTAATCTACCATACAGTCTATGATTTTTTATGTCTAAATGGCTGATCGCAAAATATAAAAAAAAAAAAGAGCTTAATTCATGATTTGTAACATTGTTTTTCATTAAGTCGTTTGTATAACATAGGGCTATAGGTTATACTAATAAAATAGCATTAACAGTAAAAACCAATTAAATACTAAACTATAATATCATAAATACATTAATCTATTTCATAAGCAAAGATTATTTTAATTTTCTGGGAAATGCACGGCAAACGTAGTTCCAGGCAGCTCTCTTGACATGCATTACAGTTCCATATCACTTTGCATAGTAAACTGTAATAACGGTCACACAGTTTACACAAAAAGGTATTTTATCAGTTAGCCTATAGCAACCACTGATCTATATATGACTGGATCGCTCATCGCATTCTAAACTGCCAACAAGCATTGAAGCCACCGGAAGTGTTCGATCTGCCATTTTACTAATCCCTAACAGCAGAGAGCACCATTAGCCACATTTCTACTGTCGGGCCAGTGCAAACCAGGGCTTAAAACGGGTTGGGGGGGGGGTTAATAAATACCCTCGGGCCAGTAGCACCGAGGCCAGAATAGCGCAGGGTTTCCACAGTCAGGGCCTGGAGCTCCGCTGCGCTTCACTAAAACCCGCCCTTTACACGCCTCTCAGGAACAACGTCATTTCACCAACAAAGAGAAGTTATCAGAAAACTAATAAGAAATAAATCACTGGAACTAGCGCGATCACAAAACGAACATGATAAAGGTGGCCGTTTGTTTGCATGCTTTGTTATATATTCAAATTCAAAAGCATCAATGTTTTACTATAGGAATAAGTGCTGCATTGAGCATAATGAATTAATTTATCAGGACTCAAAATTAATAACACAGAAATAAATGTATTTCTATTTTATTTATTTTTAACGCTTATGAAAATAGCCTGCTTATTCAGTCGAGTCTTTCTGGTTATTTGTAGCCAAAGTAGCCTACAGTACGTCACATTTAGAATGAATGATAATATCTCTATTTTTATAAAAGCTCCCGAACATAAAACATTATTACATTTTTATGATAGGCCACGTGGAGCTAATCTCTCGACGAGACTTGTGACATAATATAATGGTGATTATAATCCACATCAGATCAAGTTATTTCAAACACTCGCTGCTGACTGAAAGTGAGTTTTGAGCTCAACTTATTTAAAAAAAGTGTTTAATGCTGGTGTTGTAGCTGTTATCTTTCTGAAATGATCCGCAGCGCTGACGCTCTATTTTTATAAAAGCTCCCGAACAAAAATCATTATTATATTTTGATGATATGCTACGTGGAGTTAAACTCTCAGATAAAATATGTTACTAAATAAATACACAATTGTGATAGAAAATAAGAAGCTGACGTCTGATTTCTCCAAGTGGTTGCATTTACCATGTTTACTATGGTAAAGTTAATGTTTAGCATGCACGTCTTTTACAACCCGAATTCCGGAAAAGTTGGGACGTTTTTTAAATTTTAATAAAATGAAAACTAAAAGACTTTCAAATCACATGAGCCAATATTTTATTCACAATAGAACATAGATAACATAGCAAATGTTTAAACTGAGAAAGTTTACAATTTTATGCACAAAATGAGCTCATTTCAATTTCGATTTCTGCTACAGGTCTCAAAATAGTTGGGACGGGGCATGTTTACCATGGTGTAGCATCTCCTTTTCTTTTCAAAACAGTTTGAAGACGTCTGGGCATTGAGGCTATGAGTTGCTGGAGTTTTGCTGTTGGAATTTGCTCCCATTCTTGCCTTATATAGATTTCCAGCTGCTGAAGAGTTCGTGGTCGTCTTTGACGTATTTTTCGTTTAATGATGCGCCAAATGTTCTCTATAGGTGAAAGATCTGGACTGCAGGCAGGCCAGGTTAGCACCCGGACTCTTCTACGACGAAGCCATGCTGTTGTTATAGCTGCAGTATGTGGTTTTGCATTGTCCTGCTGAAATAAACAAGGCCTTCCCTGAAATAGACGTTGTTTGGAGGGAAGCATATGTTGCTCTAAAACCTTTATATACCTTTCAGCATTCACAGAGCCTTCCAAAACATGCAAGCTGCCCATACCGTATGCACTTATGCACCCCCATATCATCAGAGATGCTGGCTTTTGAACTGAACGCTGATAACATGCTGGAAGGTCTCCCTCCTCTTTAGCCCGGAGGACACGGCGTCCGTGATTTCCAACAAGAATGTCAAATTTGGACTCGTCTGACCATAAAACACTATTCCACTTTGAAATAGTCCATTTTAAATGAGCCTTGGCCCACAGGACACGACGGCGCTTCTGGACCATGTTCACATATGGCTTCCTTTTTGCATGATAGAGCTTTAGTTGGCATCTGCTGATGGCACGGCAGATTGTGTTTACCGACAGTGGTTTCTGAAAGTATTCCTGGGCCCATTTAGTAATGTCATTGACACAATCATGCCGATGAGTGATGCAGTGTCGTCTGAGAGCCCGAAGACCACGGGCATCCAATAAAGGTCTCCGGCCTTGTCCCTTACGCATAGAGATTTCTCCAGTTTCTCTGAATTTTTTGATGATGTTATGCACTGTAGATGATGAGATTTGCAAAGCCTTTGCAATTTGACGTTGAGGAACATTGTTTTTAAAGTTTTCCACAATTTTTTTACGCAGTCTTTCACAGATTGGAGAGCCTCTGCCCATCTTTACTTCTGAGAGACTCTGCTTCTCTAAGACAAAGCTTTTATAGCTAATCATGTTACAGACCTGATATCATTTAACTTAATTAATCACTAGATGTTCTCCCAGCTGAATCTTTTCAAAAATGCTTGCTTTTTTAGCCATTTGTTGCCCCCGTGCCAACTTTTTTGAGACCTGTAGCAGGCATTAAATTTTAAATGAGCTAATTAAGTGGATAAAAGTGTAAAATTTCTCAGTTTAAACATTTGCTACGTTATCTATGTTCTATTGTGAATAAAATATTGGCTCATGTGATTTGAAATTCCTTTAGTTTCCATTTTATTAAAATTTAAAAAACGTCCCAACTTTTCCGGAATTCGGGTTGTAGCTTTTGAGTTCAACTCACAAATATATATTGAGTTGAAATACCTTTTAAAAAACTTTTTTTTTTTTCTAAATGGCTAAACAAAATCATTTTATGACATTAGTGTATGACATTCTTAATTACTGTAATTATGACTTAAATTATAAAATATATATATAATTTATAATTATAAATTATAAAAGATTCAGTGACCAATTCAGGTGATTTGTCACCACCTTCTCGAGGTTGTAGTTTTATATTTAATAAAAAAAATGTTCTATCATATTATATTCTGTTCTATTCTATTCTATTCTATTCATGTTTTAAATAAGAATTTTTTTCTAAAGATGTTTCTCCCATTTTATAACGTTCATGATGTAGCCTGTAATTGTAGGGACATGGATACTGTTCTCAGAATGATTTGTAATAACACCATAACATTTAGCAATTTATTTTTAATTAAAAAATTATAATAATAACAATACAGGAACATTCCAAGAATGTTGTTCTAAAAATGTTTCCTCTCAACATTATGAGAATGACATTAAGTACAAATAACGTCCCAAAGATGTTCCAAAAACATTGTTTTAAGAAAGTTTTCTGTCAAAATTATAAGAAAATTCATCAAGTACAATTAACGTCCTTAAGTTGTTCCAAGAACTTTGTGCTAAGAATGTTTTCTATCAACATTATAAGAACATTCATCAAGTACAAATAATGTCTTCTCTCCCCTACATTATATAGTCCAACTGTGCTTCAACCCAAGTCCAGGCCACAGTTCAATTCAATTCAATTCAAGTTTTTTTTTTGTACAGCGCTTTTTTACAATACAAATCAATACAAAGCAACTTTACAGAAAATTAAGTTTCTACAATATTTAGTAGTAGTGTGGTGTTGTGAACAACCAGGTCGCATGGTCAATCAAGTCTCTAGTTTGCTAGTAAATATTTACAAAACTTGATTGTCAAGTTGTACAGACCATTTCCTTGTATCGTGCATGCTGCGTATCACTGATATTAACTATATGTCTCACCGTTACCGTCTGGGCAGAACTTTTGTTCCAGCCACCAAAGATAGATTTGTAAATAACCTGCCTGATCTATCTCAACTGCTATTTGTATCCAAAAATACACATGAACTAGACGAAATGACTGACAACATGGGCACTATTTTCTCTAATACATTAGAAGCTGGTGCCCCCATCAAATTGAAAAAGGTTAGAGAAAAACGTACTGTGCCATGGTATAACAGTAATACTCACTCTCTCAAGAAAGTAACTCGTAGTCTTGAACGCAAATGGAGAAAAACTAACTTGGAAGTTTTTAGAATTGCATGGAAAAACAGTATGTCCAGCTATAGACAGGCTATAAAAACTGCTAGGACAGAGCATATACACAAACTCATAGAAAATAACCAAAACAATCCAAGGTTTTTATTTAGCACAGTGGCTAAATTAACAAATTACCAGACGCCACCTGATTCAAATTTTCCACCAACGTTTAATAGTAATGACTTTATGAATTTCTTCACTGATAAAATAGATAAAATTAGAAATAAAATAGCGAATGTAGATTCTACAGCGTCTAACACTTCAGTTTCATCCATCGCACCCAAAGATAAACTGCAGTGCTTTACAAATATAGGACAGGAAGAGCTAAATAAACTTATCACTGTATCTAAACCAACAACATGTTTATTATATCCTGTACCTACTAAATTACTGAAAGAGTTGTTACCTGTAGCCGAAGAACGGCTTCTCAATATCATTAACTCGACGTTATCTTTAGATCATGTCCCAAAACCATTCAAGCTGGCGGTTATTAAGCCTCTTATTACGAAACCAAAACTCGATCCTAGTGAACTGGCAAATTATAGGCCTATTTCAAATCTTCCATTTATGTCTAAAATTTTAGAAAAAGTTGTGTCTGCTCAATTGAACACCTTCCTGCACAAAAATGATCTAAATTAAATTAAAATTACAATTGACCTGCTTCTTGCATCAGATCGAGGCTGCATCTCATTGCTAGTCTTACTTGATCTTAGTGCTGTGTCGACACCATAGATCATGACATACTCATAGATCGATTACAAAACTATACAGGTATTCAAGGGCAGGCTCTAAGATGGTTTAGATCCTACCTGTCCGATCGCTACCATTTTGTTTACTTAAATGGGGAGGATCCGTCCTAGGTCCCCTTCTATTTTCAATATACATGTTGCCCCTTGGTAATATTATTAGAAAATACGGAATTAGCTTCCACTGTTATGCTGATGATACTCAGCTATATATCTCAACGAGACCAGATGAAACTTCTAAATTATCTAAGCTAACAGAGTTTGTTAAAAATGTAAAAGATTGGATGACAAATAATTTTCTCCAATTAAATTAGGATAAGACAGAGATATTAATTATTGGACCAAAAAACACTACACAGAATCTTGTAGATTACAATCTGCAACTAGACGAATGTACTGTTACTTCCTCTACAGTCAAAAATCTGGGTGTTATATTAGACAGCAACTTGTCTTTTGAAAATCATATTTCCCATGTTACAAAAACTGCATTCTTCCATCTTAGAAACATTGCCAAGCTACGAAACATGTTATCATCTGTTTCTGATGCAGAAAAGCTAGTTCATGCATTTATGACCTCTAGACTGGACTATTGTAATGCACTTCTAGGTGGTTGTCCTGCTTCTTGAATAAACATTTACATTTACATCTAATCATTTAGCAGACGCTTTTATCCAAAGCTACTTACAAATGAGAATAAACAAGCTATAGGTAGTCCAAAATGCAGCAGCTAGAGTCTTTACCAGGTCAAGAAAATATGATCATATTACCCCAATTTTACAGTCTCTGCACTGGCTACCTATTAAGTTCCGTATCAGTTACAAATTATCATTACTTACCTATAAGGCCCTAAATGGTTTAGCTCCTGCGTACCTAACTAGCCTTATACCATGTTACGTCACGCTCCCTTAGGTCACAAAATGCTGGACTTTTGGTAGTTCCTAGGATAGCAAAATCCACTAAAGGAGGTAGAGCTTTTTCACATTTGGCTCCCAAACTCTGGAATAGCCTTCCTGATAATGTTCGGGGTTCAGACACACTCTCTCTGTTTAAATCTAGAATAAAAACGCATCTCTTTCGCCAAGCATTTGAATAATGTATCTTAAATTGTGAGTGTAGTTGCATCTGATCAAATGCGCATTTTTATTCTTTAGCTTGGGTTAAACTGATTAATTTTACTTTGTTGGATCAGCAGCTATGCTAATGATGTCTCTATTTGTTTCTATGTTTTGCCACGGGATTTACACAAGCTCCAGTCTGGATCCAGAACACCTGAGAAGAGATGATGCTGACCCTCACAGGACCTCAGATGATGCTAACCCTGAATCAACAAACAAAACTAACAAATATTGCTACAAGTTTGACTGCATCATATAATAATTATTAATTATTAATTATTAATAATATTAATAATGTTCATCGTCTGGCTGACTACGTCTTGTATAAATTTTTCTACAAATCCTGTCATACGTGCACAAACTGACAGTCACCACTTATAAGCTATTACTAAATATTGTAGAAACATAATTTTCTGTAAAGTTGCTTTGTAACGATTTGTATTGTAAAAAGCGCTATACAAATAAACTTGAATTGAATTGAATATGACAGAATTTCAATTCTTGGGTGAACTATCTTTTAACATGGTAATTCTCAGATATCAGTAGGCTAGCGTATGCGTTTATATTCAGAAGCCGAGGCGTCATGCCCATTCATGTGCCCCCTCAGATTTTTGAGCCAAGTGGATTTTTACTGCAGCTTCCAAAAGACGAAAAAGGGATTAATATTTTCTATATTTAATACAACCACACCAGCGAGATTAGCGTCATTTCATCTTGATTAGCGTCATATCATCAGCTGCTAAATTCAAATTTGCGTTCGCTGGCTGGCGCTGAGCCAGATACAGATGTGTTTTTACAGCACTGCTCATTAACCAATCATACACGGTGCTGTTGAGCTTATGAATGCAATGACCAGGTATTCAGATGAGTCATCGCTAAAATTCTGGTGTTTTCTTCACTCGCTCACTCACCTGATGAATTCTCTCATCAGAAACAGCAAAGCACAAATGTTTATATGAATCTGTAAGATATTAATTTCATAGTGTAAACAGCTTAAGTGATTTTAATGGGAGTTTTTGAGAGTGTTTGACCTAGATGTTGTTTGATGATGTAAATGTTCTTTGCTCTCGATTATGCATAGTTAATAGATTACGTTATTAATTTACTTTGACCATCATAGATCAATATAATTTATAAAGCTGAGAATCAAGATATTTCACGATAAATAAATAAATAAATAAGTGCTGTTGTGGCTGTGTGTCACATGATGACCCCCCCACCCCCAACTCGTGCCCCCTCAAAAATAATGAGTGCATGACGCCCCTGTTCAGAAATATCTCTTTATGTAAAAGATGTTCATATGATTGTAGCTAATAAATTACTAGATGATACACAATACAAAGGTTAGAAGATATAAAAGTGCATATGTCTTTTTTTTTTCTTTTCTTTTTTTTCCTCTCTCTGAAAATTGGCAAGTCTAAGGAATGAGTTTGTGCAATATGTGTTTGTGGTTGGTCTTCTCAGATTCCTGTAGCACTAAACTTTAGAGGAGATTAACTTTTTTGACATTCCTTATAGCTAGTATCTGCTTAGCTCTTAACTCAACCCTGCAGTACAGATTTGACCTATGCCAGATGAGGGAGTGTCTATAAGTGGATACTCTTGATTTGCATAGAGTATTTTCAAGTTTGTTAATATCGATCAGGACATTGAAACACCAAAATTCCTTATTAGCCATGTGTGTCTCATAGTAGCAGCATTATAAAAATAAAAAAACGCTGTGCATAATTTAAAAGATAAATTATGTGAGATACTGCAAAAAAAATTAACAAATAAAAATACATATTACAACAACAGTGATCGCCACCTAGGAGTTTTCCATGCCTATGGCCCAATATGTGATGGGATAGGCTCTAGCACTGCCCCAGAGGCATGCATGGGATAAGCATTTATAGCAAATGTTTTTAATGGATGGATACCAAACAAGAAATATTTAATGCTCACTAAATGACAGACAAATGTTTTCAAAGTGGAAATGCATCCTGAATGTTTTTAGTAACTCACCACATTTTATTGAATATTAGATCCGTATACACAGAAATGTAGTTTTCAAAATGGTCACATAAATCAAGTTTGATGAAATAATGATAATGCTGAACTAATCTGGGAATTTTTTAACTGATTCTGATAGTTTTAAAAGGAAATCTGCTCTGTCCACTTTTTCCATTTAAAGTGAAATGTCAGACACTCCCTTGCACTTAAGTTAAGATAACATCAGTGGAAGTTTGGAATTTAACCCCAGCTGTTCATGAGTTATATAAGTGCTCTGCACCTCAGGAATTCATTACAGTAACGCCCAAAGCAGAGAAGCTAGAAATATAGGGACACAGTTAGAAAAAGGCTGAGAGAGGACACTGAAAAGAATAAGAAGATATTCCAGAGGACATTTGTGTGGTGATGGAAAAGGAACAGCTGAGCTATGAGGACGCCATTAGGAGGGCAGGTGATGCTATTCGTCGCTTTCCTCTAATAGATGTCCAGGGTGTCCCTCTCATGAGCACCATTGCTGAAAATTGGAAATCAGTTTCAGAATTCTGTCCTGACCCATCAGACCTACTCATCTCTACTTACCCAAAAGCAGGTAAAGATAAAAAAAAAAAAGTAAAAAATAGCTGATTATCCTAAAGTTGTGTTTTTAAATGTGCAGTTAATGTATGACCAGACTAAACTGTACAATGAAATGTTTACTTTGCACTCCCTCTTGTGCTTAGGCAATAGATTTAAAGGAACAGTCCACCCAAAATTAAAATTCTGTCATTATTTACTCACTCCCATTGTGAAGGACTATCATCTCAGTGCAATACAAATTTAAGTATCTGTTTTAGATCGGCTGATTCTACGGCCTGGCATACTGTATAACATGAGAAACTAATGTGAAGTATGTTTTGTTGGGAATTTAATGTGAACATAATCACATCAGTTTAATACTAAGGGTAAAACTACATCTGAATGTTGACATGTCTCTAGTTCTGGTGACCAGTTAATGCTTAAACCAATTTTGGGTAATGTTATCAACAGGGAGGTCTGCTAGAGCTCACAATCAGGAGTAATTTCCTGTATTGTCTTTAGATACTTTGGTTAAGCAGTCATCTCTGAGGCTTCGTTTAAGGGCAACAGATTTAAGGACTTACCATTTAATGCTTAAAATACAATGTATGCCTGCCTTAGACTTAATGACTGTTAAGTGAAATGTACTTTTCTTCAAGTGTAAAGGAGTAGTGGGAACTTTGGGCACATAGCCAGGCTGGGGTCTCAGAACAACATGGAGTGAATGCCGGACCAAACTCCATGTTGTGTAATCAGTGTTGGGGTAGTTACTCAAAAAAAATAATTAGTTACTAGTTACTAGTTATTTCTGTAAATTGTAATGAGATTACTTTACTAGTTACTGCATTTAAA
This sequence comes from Carassius carassius, assembly GCF_963082965.1. Taxonomy (NCBI): domain Eukaryota; kingdom Metazoa; phylum Chordata; class Actinopteri; order Cypriniformes; family Cyprinidae; genus Carassius; species Carassius carassius. The sequence goes on along the minus strand of NC_081793.1, from coordinate 9,400,985 downwards.
AAGTAACTTCACTACTTATTACTTTACTTTTTTTAGGGCCCTATAAAATCCGTTTTATTTTTTCTCAACTCCTTTTTAATGGTTACATTTAATTGTATTCATCAAAAAGCATGTCTAATTAATTTAATTCATAACACCTATACATTTTCACAGCAATTTATTAAAAGTTTAACAAAAATTAAATGTTTAGGGCCCTATGAAATGTTTTATTTTTTCTTCACCATATGTTTTATTTTTTTAGCATGTGTAATTATTTAAATGCATAAAAACAACTTCATTTATTAAATTTTCTTAAAATAGCCTTATGAAATGTTTTGTTCCCCTCAGAAATTCTGTTGTGTATTTACATTTTTCTGGTTATCGAATGAAGGCATAAAACATTCATTTAGATTTTCTTTTAAATATAAATTGCATTTCTTTTTTCTTCTTCTGAGAAATATATTTTCAATCTGAGTATGAACAACAAACACAAACTGTGCAGCATATAGTAAAAACAATTGCACAAATTGTCTTCAACAATACAGTGCAAAAACAGTGCAAATGATTCACAAACTACATACAAAATGAGTGAGAAATATTGAGTGCAACAACTATCTTTATGAACTGTATAATTATATAATGATTTACATAGTATACATAACATAAATGATCGATCCGTTGGCTGTAATCAGTGTCAGAATCGATACCGGGACCCAAGACATAAATTCCAGTGCTTTATCAGATATGTAGCCTACCACTGTTTCATCCTTGTTTTTGATTTGTTTTATGTCAAAGTACTCTGTCGAGTGTTTTTTGTGTGTTTTCTCATGCAAATGTATTATTGTGTGTTTGTATTCATGCACTCACGACAGACTTTACTTTCACTTTGTTTTCGTTCATTTTCCAAAGCAGTAGGCTATGTTAAGTAGTAGTTCAATAGACTACTTATCGGTTTATTATGGGAGAGTTTGAACCAATCTGGGCACGGGGGTGGAACTAAGCATCACCAATCATTTCTGTTTGGCTCAGAGGAACAAAAGCATTGGTTTCTTCTGACGAATCAATGTTGTCAAAATGCGATGACGTAATCACGTACACTATGGCGCCTCTAAGCGCTAAGATCAATCGTTATCGGGAAACCTGGCCCAGAACTTTACACACAGGCAAACAGAGCATGTGTAATGCAGGAAAGCGCGTTCCTATAGTCTAGTAAAGTAGTGTAGTTACCAATATTATTAGTGTAATGCGTTACTTTACTTCGTTACCCAAAAAAGTAATATCGTTACTGTAATCCGTTACTTTGTAACTCGTTACCCCCAACACTTTGTGTAATGCATTTCAAGCATTGTACATTTTGTCCTTATGACACCTCGTACTAGCAGATATGCAGTATGGGCTGAGTGTCACCTGTATACCAGTGAACAGATAGTAAAGTTGCGTTTTACGAGTCTTGTGTTATTGTCATTTAATGCAGTACATGTTCATCTAATGAAGATATAACAAATCTGGCGATGAGGATAAATGCTCTCTTATGTTTAGCGACACTCCTAGATGTAGTAGTAAAAAGAGGGCACCATTGTGTGTGGCTTCCCATCTGCTCCCTTCTGTCTCTCTTAGTTTGTCTATCTTACTGAGTTTTTGGTTTTTATTTCAAACTGTTTCACCGCTTATAGTATATTATGTCAAATGCTTTGAAATTTGCAAATCTCTACAGATGCATTGTTTAACCATGTTCACAGAAGCCCATATCGTTCTCCCCCTCCCTGGTAGTGATGGGAAGTTTGGATCATTTTACAGACTCTGATCTTTGAGTCTCGTTCAGCAAAATGATTGAATCTTTTTTTCTAGTCATTTCGTTAATTTGATCAAATATAATTAAAATCTTACTTGTTACTTCCCTAACATGTCTACTAGTACTTACACAAACGTCGATCACACTACAAACAATACAAAACCATAGTGCTATAATAAACAGAAAATATTAATTAATTATTTACCTGGGTCTTCAGTCTATGATTAGCTCACCTCACCTCTTACATTTATCAGATGCTTTTATCCAAAGTGACTTAAAGTGCATTCAGGCTATACAAATTTTTTTATGCCACTGAGCCACAATCTTATCTGACAAGTCTGCCAGGGATCTGAGTCTGTTTTCAGAATTGTTACCTGGCAACTGTACATTTTTTAGTTCCCCGCAAACTGTAAGAAGGGTAAGAGGATCGGCAACTATTTGTAATTTTTCTTGTTGGGCTTTAAAGATGGATGCGGATGACAGCTTCATAACAGATACAACGTCAACTCCTGGCTCTGTTCTCTTTTAATCCAATAGGAGATTGCATTGATTTATCAACCACCAAAACCCCATAGAGATTTTCTTGCTGATTTTTTTGCTGTTGTTGTTGTTGTTGTTTTTGTATTATTCCTGTGTGCTGTCCCTTTAATCTGTTGGCCAATGACTTCATTCGCCTTATAGACTTATTTGATTTAGTTCAACTGGTAAAAAGTCCCACTCATTCACATGGTCATACACTTGACCTTGTGCTGTCCCATGGTTTTTCAGTACTGGACTTGAATTAGGTGATTACAGATTCTCAGATCATAAACCTATTTTATTTAGTATGCCTTTGTCAATGTCAATATCAATGTCACCTTTATTTATATAGCGCTTTAAACAAAATACATTGCATCAAAGCAACTGAACAACATTCATTAGGAAAACAGTGTCAATAATGCAAAAATGATAGTTAAAGGCAGTTCATCATTGGTTTCAGTTATGTCATCTCTGTTCAGTTAAATAGTGTCTGTGCATTTATTTGCAATCAAGTCAACGATATCGCTGTAGATGAAGTGTCCCCAACTAAGCAAGCCAGAGGCGACAGCGGCAAGGAACCGAAACTCCATCGGTGACAGAATGGAGAAAAAAACCTTGGGAGAAACCAGGCTCAGTTGGGGGGCCAGTTCTCCTCTGACCAGACGAAACCAGTAGTTCAATTCCAGGCTGCAGCAAAGTCAGATTGTGCAGAAGAATCATCTGTTTCCTGTGGTCTTGTCCTGGTGCTCCTCTGAGACAAGGTCTTTACAGGGGATCTGTATCTGGGGCTCTAGTTGTCCTGGTCTCCGCTGTCTTTCAGGGATGTAGAGGTCCTTTCTAGGTGCTGATCCAGCATCTGGTCTGGATACGTACTGGATCCGGGTGACTGCAGTGACCCTCTGATCTGGACACAGACTGGATCTGGTGGCCACGGTGACCTCGGAACAAGAGAGAAACAGACAAATATTAGCATAGATGCCATTCTTCTAATGATGTAGCAAGTACATAGGTTGTTATGGGAAGTGTTTCCGGTTCCGGTTTACCTAATTAATGCAGCCTAAAAATCCTTTAACGGATTTGGATAATAAAAGTATATTAGTATGTTATGTGTATGCCAGGTTAAAGAGATGGGTCTTTAATCTAGATTTAAACTGCAAGAGTGTGTCTGCCTCCCGAACAATGTTAGGTAGGTTATTCCAGAGTTTGGGCGCCAAATAGGAAAAGGATCTGCCGCCTGCAGTTGATTTTGATATTCTAGGTATTATCAAATTGCCTGAGTTTTGAGAATCTGTTTGCCATCTTTGCCATCTGTTGTTTTTAAATCATGTAAGCCTGCCTGTATGACTCGTACTGTATAATATATTCCACCACTAGTGATACTTTCTCATCAATATTCAAGGAGTTTTCTCAGTCTCTAGTCTCTTTTCCATCTGATCAAAGTGCAAAAGAGCTTATACATTGTTTTAATGATGTTTGCACTATTTAGACTCTGTAGCTCCTCTGCAGTTTTAAAAATCCAAACCTAAGTCTGTACCCTGGTTAAATGATGCTACACATGCTCTTAGACAGACTTGCAGAAGAGCTGAAAGAAGTTGTAAGAAAGATAAGCTCCAGATTTCGTATGAAATCTTAAGGTCTTTTTTATCTCAATATCAGAAGTCTATGTATTTATCAGCTCATCGATAAGAATGTTCATAGACCAAGAATGCTCTTCAGTACTATAAATGCTGTTGTGAATCCACCTGTTTGTAATTACCTTTTTGAAACAGTAGATATGTGTGAGAGTTTTTGTAATTTGTTTGTAGAGAAGACAAAGAAAATTAGGCAGGATATCAGGCCTGCTACTTATGATCCTGCTGTACACTTAGGTCCCAGTGCTACATTTAGCCAAGAGCTTGTTAATCAGCTAAAACCATCTGGGTCTCCTTGTGATGTCATATCGCCTCGTCTTTTTAAAGAAGTTTTTGTCTGTGGTTGCCCCATTTTTCAATTTTTTATTAATAAGTGCCTAGAATCAGGAATTGTACCTGACTGTTTGAAGCAAGCAATTGTTAAACCTCTTTTAAAAAGTTCAAATTTGGATCCAACAGTTTTATCAAATTTTAGGCTCACCTCTAATATTACTTTTTTATCCAAGATTTTGGAGAAAGTGGTGTTTCACCAGCTGCAAAGATTTTGGAATGACAATAAGATTTTTTATGTTTTCCAGTCAGGTTTTAGAAAGTTTCACTCTAAAGAGACAGCACTTGTAAAAGTTTTAAATGATGTTTCAATGACCACTGGCTCAGGTGACTCTGTTGTACTGGTACTATTAGATTTAAGTGCGCATTTGACCATGAAGTCTTCCTTGTTCAGCTAGAACAAGTTATGGGTATCAGAGGAACTGCATTAAGTTGGATTCAATCTTAAAAATAGAAGCTTTTCAATCAATATTGGATGATATTTTTCTGGGGAGGTCCCCCTGGCTGTATTTTGGCCCCTTTTTTGTTCTCTTTATACATGTTTCCTTTAGCCTCTATTTTTTAAAAGCATGGCTTGTACTATCACTGCTATGCAGACGATACTCAACTTTATTTGCACCAGAAGCATAAAAATGGTGCAGACTCCCTCTGTGCCGGTCTTTCCGATGTCAAAGCCTGATGTCTTTGAATTTTTTTTAATTAAATGAGAGTAAGACAGAGATCGTTGTGTTTGGCTCTTCTGAAGTCCCAAACATTTCTCATGTAAATTCTAGTGTACTACTCTACTTCAGTTAAATCAGGTGTAAAAAAACGTATCTTTTTCGATAGTGCACTTAAATTTGATAATAAATTTAAAAGCAAGCAAAATAGATTTAGTTGTCAAATCAAGTTTTTACCAATTAAGAACTTTGGCTAATGTGAAGACCTTACTTTCTTTTAGGCACTTTGAAATTGAAATTCATGCTTTTATTTCTTCTAGAATTGATTATTGTAATTCCCTGTATTTGGGAATAAACAGTTCTACAATATCTAGATTACAAATGGTCCAAAATGCAGCAGCACGTCTTTTAACCGGTGTTCGTAAATACAACCATATTACTCCTGTGTTAATATCTTTACATTGGCTTCCAGTACGCTTTAGTGTTGATTTTAAAGTGCTTTTGCTTGATTTAAATGTTTAAATGGCCTCGTTCCCCTTTACCTCTCCGACCTTTTGTGTGAATATCATCCGGAAAGAACTCTTAGGTCTGCCAACCAGAGTTTTTTGTTGTTGTTGTTTTATTATTATTATTATTATTATTATTATTATTATTATTATTATTAATTGGTAATCAACCAGTGGTTAGCATACAAAGCACATTACAAATCAGAATAAAAAAAAACAATAATAATAATAACAATAATAATATAAACAAAAGTAACACACACACACACACACACACACACACATATATATATATATATATATATATATATATATATATATATATATATATATATATATATATATATATAACATGCAAAATATTCACAACATAATGGAGGAAAACAAATGTCCAAATTATATCACCCCATTTCTATAACTAAAAAAATAAGTTCCATTATGGGTACCATGCTGGGATCATCACCAACCCCCAAAGATCTTAATGGTTCTTCCCACATTCTATTAAATATCATATGTTTACCCATAAGATGGAATCTTAATTGTTCTAGGCATATAAGGTATTTTATCAAAAATAGCCAATCCCTATATAAGGGAGGGTTATCTCCAACCCATTTATTCATAATGGCTTTCTTTGCCAGCATTAACAAAGGATGAATAATGTCTTTATGTTCCTGTAAAGGAAGAGGCAAAATGCCTAGTAAACTCATAATAGGTAAAGCTTTAACTTTAACACACATCTGAATGGGCCTCACAATGGTCAGCACCTAGAAAGGACTTCTACAGCCCTGAATGTCAGCAGAGACCAAGACAACTAGATAACCCCAGAGACATATCCCAAGTAAAGACCTTGTCTCCTAGATGGCCACCGGGACAAGACCACAGGAACCAGATGATTCTTCTGTACAATCTGACTTTGCTGCAGCCTGGAATTGAACTGCTGGTTTTGTCTAGCCCAATGGAGAACTTGCCCCCCGACTGAGCCTGGTTTCTCCCAAGGTTTTTTTCTCCATTATATCACAGATTGGAGTTTGGGTTCCTTGCTGTTGTCACCTCTAACTTGCTTAGTTGGGTACACTTATTTTCCATCACTATCATCGACTTGATTGCACATATACTATTTAAATTGAACTGAGCTAGATGATGACATCACTGAATTTCATCCCCATCCCAAAGATATCCAAAACTACAGGACTAAATGACTACTGGCCTGTAGCTCTAATGTCTGAGGTCATGAAGTAATTTGAATAATTGGTGCTGGCCCACATGAAGGACCCTTGCTGGATCCTCTTCAGTTTACCTACAGAGCAAACAGGTCTGTGGATGATGCAATCAATATGGGACTACATTAGGTTCTGCAACATCTAGACAGACCAGGGACTTATGTGAGGATTCTGTTTTTGGATTTCAGGTCAGCTTTTAACACCATCATTCCAAACCTCCTCCTGCCCAAACTAAGTCAGCTCTCTGTGCCCACCTCCATCTGTTAGTGGATCATCAGTTCCTTGACAGACAGGCAACAGCTAGTGAAGCTGGGAAAATTCTCATCCAGCACCACTTTAATCAGCACTGGAGTTCCTCGGGGTTGTGTTCTCTCCCCACTGCTCTTGTCTCTCTACACCAACGACTGCACATCTAAAGAGCCCTCTGTCAAGCTCCTGAAGTTTGCAGACAACACAGTCATCGGCCTCATTCAGGACGGTGATGAGTCTGCCTACATACAGGTGGTTAAAGACCTGGGAGTCTGGTGCAGTCTCAACAACCTAGAGCTGAACATGCTCGAAGCAGTGGAGATGATAGTGGACTTCAGAAGAAACACCCCTACACTCTCCCCACTCACCATCATAGACAGCACTATGGCTGCAGTGGAGCCATTCAGGTTCCTGGGCACCACTATCTCTCAAGACCTAAAGTGGGACACTCACATTGACTCCATTGTGAAAAAGGCCCAGCAGAGGTTGTACTTCTTTCACCAGCTGAGGAAGTTCAACCTGCCACAGAAGCTGCTGAAAAAGTTCTACTCCGCCATTATTGAATCCGTCCTCTGCACTTCAATAACTGTCTGGTTCAGCTTAGCTACCAAATCTGACCTCAGAAGACTACAGAGGGTTATCCGGACTGCTTAGCGAATCAATGGTACAACCCTCCCCACTCTCCAAGAACTGTACTCATTCAGAGTGAGCAAAAGGGCTAGCAAAATCACTCTGGACCCCTCACATCCAGCCCACTCCCTCTTTGAACTGCTGCCATCTGATCAAGGCTACAGAGCTCTGAGCACCAGAACATAGTATCTGTAGTGTTATAATATCTGTCACATTTGCCTCACCGATGTGTTACATTTCAAGGCTGCAGTGGGGGGAAAATTTAAGAAAAACACTGTAGTTAAAATATTTAATATTAACAGATGAAAATTTATTAGGCCTACTTTTTAAGTTATGTAAGATAAATGTCAAGCGTATGAACATGTGCTGATATTTTCTATAAGTTACACAGTATTACACCATATTTAAGATTTGAAACATTTAACTTTTAACATTGTTATATTATCCTAAAGAAATGGTGGTTTAGTTTTCATCGGAGCATTAAAAGTGGTAGCCTATTCTAATGAGCTAGGTTACATACATGGATCTATATTCAAAATCTTAATATTCTCACATATTAGGCCTATATTTGTCACAAGTACATTTTTAATTTATTTTTTAAAATCCTTTAATAAAACAGCATGCATTTTGACACACACATACTTTGTTATTCATTACCTGTCCTTTATTTTGACAGAGAACTACTTAGGTAAAAGTTATAAGTTTGTACACTGATTAAAAAAAATGTTGCATGTTTTATAAATTATTTCCTTTATTTTAGTAAGACTCGAGGAACTGTATAATTTTGCTACCATTAATTCGGCCTAACTATAACAAGAAACGAATAAATTAAACCTGGCCACGATTTAGCTAAATCACTCAAACTGAAAAGAATGGATGGATTATAAAATGTCCTCAACGTTTAAACTCAAGTTCTATCATTATAATCAACTCTCATTATAATCAACAAAGTGCACGCAATGTAAAAAAGAGATTCATTAACTGACAATTTCAGTGATTTTAAAGGGAGCTGCCTTTACTTGCTTTTACACAGTTTAAGTAAAACTCACAAAAAAAAAAAAAAATTGCAGCCGCATTTAAATGCAGGAGTGTATACTTTTCGTTAAAATATCAGAGTGCAAGATTTGCGGTGTGCATGATGCTAAGTGCGACGTGCCACATTTATTCTTATTTGTGTACATATTTTATCTTCATTACAAATCTTGTTTGGTTTATTTTGTATAATAGCATGTAAAAATAATTAACAGGGACTTTGCACAGCTCCAGTGATCTGTTGAAGATCTGTGAAGAGATGTGGGCCAGCTGGTCAGCACAGATTTTTAGACAGGCTGGTGTAATACCATCTGGCCCTGGTGCTTTTCTTCTTTTCTGCTTCCTGAGGACCTGACGCACATAATCTTGAGTGATCTGAAGTGCAAGAGTCAGAGAGAGGGGGTTGCTGGAGGTGTTGATGGTTGTGTAGAGAGTTGGTCAGAGCGGGTGTGGGGTGTGAAACCAGGAGTTTCAAATCTACAGTAAAACTCATTCAGGTCTGATTGATTTGCCTCAGTGCTGGAGGATGGTGTCTTGTATTTTGTCTTTCAGACCTTTCCACACTGAAGCAAAGTTGTTGGCTCAAAACTGGTTTTCCAGTGTTCCACTGTTCCGCCAACTACAATGTTCAGCAAAACATCAGAATAGTTGCAAACCGGTAGAATATTGTGTGGTGTGTTGTAACACTCAGCCCAGCAGGCTGTGTTACTTAAATTGAAATGGGGTCTGATTTCTCTGTGTGAGAGTTAAAATGCGTTAAAGGGATAACATAAAACAGAAATACAGTTAATAAGATTGGTGTATTTACAGGTTTACAATAAAATACTTAAAATAAAACAACAAAATAAAACCAGGTAAAATCAGTCTGTTAAAAGAATACAGTTATTTTGTCCATACACTAAAAACAGACCAAGAATCCCCGTGTGTTGTTGAGTCCCACTGTGAGTGTCCAGCAGTGTACATACAATCCAATCTGAGTGAAATCTAAGTGGCTACAAGTGAAAGCTAAGTCCAATAAAAGTAAATCCACAGTCCGGGTGTGAGTGGAAACTGTTAATGGCCTCCTCATTGTTTGCCAGGCTGCTCTTTTTATAGGGCTCCTGCTTCCTCTGTCAGGTTACTGATCTCCTGCCATTCCAACCATACAGATCTTAAAGACATACACACACACTTAAACGGATGGCATGAAATGGACCTAAGAACATGTAAACCAATTAAAACTCTATGGTAAATAAAATCACTCTAATAAATAGAGCGGTTGAAACATGTCCCTTGTGTGACAGTGTCACATAGTTCTGCCAAATGTTCAGCAGTTCATCCTTGGTGAAACTGACTGTATTTGACAAAAAACAAAAAAACAGGAAAAACGAACAAAAACAGTAAAACAATTGGTGAGCTCAACACAGAGGTGACCATCTGTGGCACCATCTTGAGTATATATAAGGTGGTCATGGCAGATGCCTCCAACTTAACTTGGGGAGCTCTGTATGGGGGCAGATCAGCATTTGGTCAAACCTGGAGCAATACTTACACATCAACTGTCTCGAGGTGATGGGGATTTTGTTTGGTCCAAAAACCCTTCCTGCCAGCCTGGCCTTGTATGCATTGTATGCAGCCAGGCCTCAAGCTCCTTCGCTAACAGCACAGGCCGTGTTGCAAATTAATTTAAAAAATGTATTTGCAAAAAAAAAAAAAAGGGATATCAAAATTAATTTGCTAAAGGCAGGTCATTTGTTACTGAAAGTTGTTAAACGAGGTTGTGACACAGAATGATGTTGATGTGATTTTTTTTATTTCACTAGAATTTTTTCCTGTAATATTGATTTGCGAGAAAATATGTTCAATAATGTGCATAAATGATTAACATTTATACACAGACACAGACTAACAACTAGGTTAATCATAAAGGAAACAATTATTGATCAAGTGAAACTAGCAACCTTATTCACATATCACATATGACTCTCTCCAAGTGTCTAGCCAATGTGCCACTTGGCTAGCTTTCTAATACTTTCCTCTTTGTGTGGTTAACAGGAAAATGCTTTTTAATATCTAATAACTTTTAAAAGTTGCCAAATAAGTGTATATCTGTTGCTATGTGCTTCGGGAAAGCAAGTTGCTAGGGTAGTCTAAGAAATTGCTAAATCTAAACAACAAATTTTCATTACAAGTTTTTCATTACGTTCAGCCATTTCAGTGAAATAATCTGTTCAGCTTTCCTCCATAGGCGGTGTGAATTAAACAAGAGTTCATGATCAGCCCTTTCGATGCCCCACCTTTTCAGTTTTGCATTAGCCCATTGGAGTGGCTACTTGGAAAGTTCTGGGGTAAGAAACTCCTAATCGATCTGTCAGCTCCGCATAACTCGCGGTTTTCAAGCATAATCACCTCGATTGCTCTTAATGAATGCTCTCGCTCAACTGTAGGACATTGATCATGCAATCAATATGAATAAAGAGAGAGGGAAGAGAGAAAGGAAAAATAATTTAAAAAATTAAAATAAATTCATGGGTTTTGGCACTTGGCTGGCAAAAGTCGACATCACCTCAGCTTTTAAAGATATGCCTTTGCATCCAAATTTATGGCACTTATTTGGGGTAAACTGGCACAGGAAATTCTATTTTGTTGTATGCTTAACTTTCAAATGCAACTTCACACCAAGATATTCTGACATGTTATCGGAAGCAGCTTATTGGATTTGTTAAACAATTATGCAAAGTAATCCTCATAGCATCTACCGTTTTAGACAAATCAAATTGTTCTGGCCATTTTTGGCATCACCATTTTGATGTAAAATGCTGTATTTAAAAAAAAAGACAGATGTATCATTACAAAACTTGTTATGTGTCTTCAGGACCATGCCCGGAAGCAACCTATGAAGTTTTATACCGCTGCCAAAACATATAATAAAATGTACAAATATGCTTGCAACTTTCCTGAATTTTGCCATGAATTTTAATTTTTTCTATTCTCCAAGCTGTAGAGAATGGTACAGTTTATGCGTTTCAGGAGTCAGCCATTTTGTTAGTCAAAAACCTACCTTTTCAAAATCGTCTTAGACTATTTGTCCGATCTTCATGAAAACTGAATCAGATCAAAGTTGATGGCATAATGCCACAATGGATCTGAGACTACAACGCTTTGGCATGTCGACACCAAACTTTGTGTATGTAATCATCACCCCACATTGACCACCCTTATGAAACAAAAATATATTGCAGTATATTGGAAAATATCATGTAATATATTAGGCATATATTCTTATATATATTTATTTTTTCCAATATATTGCAATATATTGAAAGCGGCAATCATTTGTATATTTTGCAATATATTATGTAATATATGTATCATCAATATATTATTAAATGTATTCAAATATATAATATTTTTGAAAATAAAAAGGGAAATTTTAAGTAATATATTGGTAAATATATTTTCCTTTCGTAAGGGCACACCACATCAATTTGGGAGCAGCACCACCTATTGGTCAAATGCAACATGCAATAACATCACATTACAAGTATGGGTTTTCAGCCATTTTGCTTAAAGTTAGCAAAAAATGCCTTTAATTACTTCAGCTGGCCAGACGCTCTCTGCCATGCTTGCTTAGTCCCTCATTTTTCCTCTGATGATGAGTTTAATTTATATAGCGCTTTTCCATAGCTATTTTTGAAAAAAGGTGGCAGCCACTGGCAGCATTTTTCGATGATTTTTACACAAATTTGAGGGCCTCCAGTATATTTTGCTGTAAGAATATTTTAACATGCAATACACCCAAATAAAGACCAGAGCCTCTACTTTTAAACAAATATATATATATATATATATATATATATATATATATACATATATATATATATATTGTTTTATTCTAGCTTAAAGCATTCTTTCTTTATCAACATGAATACAGGTTTCATAAATATGTATAGTTTTGATAAAAAAAGGTGAGAAAATCTAATTTCTACCAAAAACTACATCTGGATGATATTCAGTACGATTATCAAAGCATAAATCCAGTACAACTCTTCCATCAACACCTCCAAACCTTGCACAGACACATACCACTTCCTGGATCAACATTTTACTCCATAACATTATGCAGTTTTCATTTATATGCTGTCTATTGTTGAACATATGCTGTATATATATAACATATACTGTTTCTCTGTCCTATTCATGTGTTTTTGTACGGGAGGTTTTGTACTCATTCAGAAGATGTGTAAAATTCCCCCTGAGTGTATAACAGTGAAAACATGAAAAGCCGTAAAAACTGTACTGCAGGGTATTGGTAATGGACTTACTCTTGTTATCCTTTAGTATTATTTAGAGTCCTTTACCTTTACACCATTCTGCAGTTCAGTACATATGTTCATTATGTCCAGTGCAGAGGTTCTTAACCATTTCTCAACGAGTTATTTTAATATATTATTAATAATTCATTAATTAAAATTTCTAAGTAATTTCTTGGAGATTTACTGAGGCCCCGTAGTGTGATCTGGTCCCCTGGTTGAGAACTATTGGGTCTATTTTTTTTTTGTTTGTCTCTGTGTTGAGGCACAACCTGGACTCAAGAGATAGTAGATCTTCTTCTGCACAATGGAGATGCTGAGGTGTGCAAGAGAGCGCCAACTGCTGTCCGTATTCCATTTCTGGAGATTTGCGCTCCTCCACCCATACCATCAGGTACACATTAACACATCAGTGCATGTTTCATCTATACTCATACATGTTTTTTGTTATATGAAGGATATGTCAATGCACCTGTGCAAACAAAACTCATTTATCTTTGTGCTTCATTTAGGGCTTGACTTACTTAAACAGATGAAACCACCGAGAGTCATCAAAACTCACCTGCCCATTCAGCTGGTCCCTAAAGGATTCTGGGAAAATAAATGCAAGGTTATAATTCAATTTGAAAAAAAGTCTTTTTTTAATTAATTTAAAAAACAAGGTAAATTTTTTTATTTATTTTCATGTCTCCTCTCCAACACAGAAGATAAAACAAAATTACTTCTCTCTAGAGTGTATTGGTCATAAAAGGCACTCAGCCTTGTAATGTTCAAACTTCAAAGTATCTTGGAGAGGTGAGTCACAACATCTAACTACTGGGGTGCCTCAGGGCTCAGTTCTTGGACCACTTCTCTTCTGTGTCTTCATGGCATCATTAGGTTCTGTCATTCAGAAACATGGCTTTTCATACCACTGCTATGCTGATGACACTCAACTCTACCTCTCATTCCATCCTGATGATCCGACGGTAGCTATTCACATCTCAGCTTGTCTAACACACATTTCTTGCTGGATGATGGACCATCACCTTCAACTCAACCTTGCCAAGACAGAACTGCTTGTGATTTCAGCAAACCCATCGTTTCATCACAATTTCACCATCAAGTTAGGCATAACTCCTTCAAAAACAGCTAGAAGCCTTGGAGTTATGATTGATGATCAGCTGACTTTCTCAGGCCACATTGCTAAAACTGTCCGATCCTGCAGATTTGCTTTATTCGACATCAAGAAGATAAAGCCCTTTCTTTCGGAACATGCTGCACAACTCCTTGTTCAAGCTCTTGTTCTGTCCAGGCTGGACTATTGCAATGCCCTCTTGGCAGGTCTTCCAGCCAGTTCTATCAAACCTTTACAATTAATCCAGAACGCGGCAGCAAGATTAATTTTTATTGAGCCAAAAAGTACACACGTCACACCTCTGTTTATCAATTTGCACTGGCTTCCAATAGCTGCTCGCATAAAATTCAAGGCATTGATGTTTGCCTACAAAACTACCACTGGCTCTGCACCCATTTACCTAAATTTGTTACTTCAGACTTATGTGCCCTCTAGAGGCTTGCGTTCTGCAAGTGAACATCGTTTGATTGTGCTATCCCAAAGAAGCACAAAGTCACTTTTACGGACTTTTAAATTAAATGACCTCCCCAACTCAATCCGAGCAGCTGATACCTTAGCCATCTTTAATAATCGGCTTAAAACCCATCTCTTCCATCTTTATTTGACCCTGTTACTTTAACACTCACTATTCTAATTCTATTCTTAAACTACTTTTCTAATCTTTTTGTATTCTATTTTCTTTTAATTTATTATGCAATTGTGTGTGTGTGTGTGTGTAAAGACCTCTAACACTAGCTTACTCTATTCTTTTTTTTATTTTGTTTTCTTTTTATTTATTATATTATTTAGAGCCCATGCTACGTGTACTGTGTTAACCTAACTGAGACTTGTTATAGCACTTGTATATCATTGCTCTTTTTGTTGTTTTTGATTGCTTCCACTGTCCTCATTTTTAAGTCGCTTTGGATAAAAGCGTCTGCTAAATGAATACATGTAAATATAATGTAAATGAAAATGTTAAAACCCCTTGATCTGATCACTGAGTACTGCAAATCATGTCCACTAGTCCCCCTGTTTTTCCAGGTCATTTATCTGGCCCGGAATGCTAAGGATAACCTTGTAAGCTACTTCTACTTTGATCGCATGAACCTTACCCAGCCAGAACCAGGACCTTGGGATGGATACATTCACAAGTTCATGAAGGGACAATGTGAGATAAAACTACATATTTAAATATAATTTACAAAAATGAAAATTCTGTCATTATCTAATCACCCTCATGTCACTCCAAATCTGTGTGACTGATATTTTTCTTTGGGAAACAATAAGCAAACATTTTGACAAATACTTCTGGTGTTTTTGTCCACAAAATGTAAATATATTCAACCCACTGACTATTATTATATGGATAAAAACAGTGACACAGTGAGACAGTGTTCCATTTTTTGGGTGAACTATCCCTCTACTAAACAGACTATATACACTCTTTTCAGTTTTCACCAAATTAGCTTTTGACTTGTGTAGAATGAAATGTTTAATCTGAAATCCTTGGTTACTCTGTCTTCTAATGTTTTTACAGTAGGTTGGGGCTCTTGGTATGACCATGTAAAAGGCTACTGGAAGGAATGCAAGGAAAGGAATATTCTCTACATACTCTATGAGGACATAAAGGAGGTAATTTTAGTACCACAGAATTACTTTCAGTCGTGCCAATTTCCTAAAATTTGATTTAATTAATTTTTTCTGATTTTCTGAGTTTTTTTTCTCATATTTTCCTTTTTTTCAAGAATCCTTTTAGGGAGATTAAAAGGATCATGCACTATCTGGACCTGTCTGTTTCTGAAGATGTCATAAAGAGGATTGTGCAGCTGACATCCTTCCAAGTCATGAAAGACAATCCAATGGCTAACTACTCCTACATCCCAAAACCTGTGTTTGATCAGTCCATTTCTGCATTCATGAGAAAAGGTTTGTAAAAACCCTACTAAATACCACTTATGATATTAAGTTAATTCTTTTTTTAGTTAAAGAATGAGGAACAGGACCTATTGCCATAAGATAAGATTGGTCTGCCTGTTGTTTTGGCTGACTGAGAGTTGTATACATTTAGGCTGTTTTTAGACTCTAAGGAAACCATACAGAAACTTATATCCTGCTTATATGGCTGTTTAGCATACAGGAATCTGTTGTAAAATCATTTATCTTGTAGATTAGCTAAAACAAGTCATTTGTTGTGGCATAGAAAAAACAGCCTATAAATGAACATTTAAACAATATTATAATTTTAATTAATTGTTAGCTAACATATTTAGTTAAAATGTTGTCATGTCATCAACGTCATCCCATCATTAATGTTGTTTCTATTCTGTTGTCACTGATAACATTAAAATACAGTTTAGCTGTCATTATGCAAACATTTTGACCACTCAATATGGCAGTTAAGCAATCAGAATCAAGTATTCCAAGGAACATGTAATAAGAAATTATGTACAAAATACTGTGTTCATAATAAATCACTAAGCATGTTTGTTTACACAGGAGAGGTTGGTGACTGGGTTAACCATTTCACCTCAGCTCAATCCCAGATGTTTGATGAAGACTACAATAACCAAATGAAAAATGTGGACATTCCATTCCGCTTTAGCATTTGATTCCTAAATAATTTGTGCAACATTATATATTATAATGTTTTGTCTGATGTCATTATGTATAACATTCTACTCACCTGATCTCACTGATTGCCTAAAATATGTGCTTTTTTGTATTTAGAACTATTTTAAATGTCATTATTGTTTATAAAAGGTTGTGTCAGTCTTTAAGCAATATGCTTATTAATTAGAGCTTGGTTCTATTAGAAGAATAATTTTCTAGTGGTGATTTTAATGGCTCCATATATATATATATTATTATATATATATTACATATTTTAGTAGCATAAAATAAGGATACATGATTACACATGTTCTAGTATCTAGTTCAACATTAACTAAATGTCAAAGAAAGAGCCAGTCAATAACTAATAAAGGGCTAACTTTACAGAAGTTACAGACATAACAGTATACTTTCTATAAAGCTGCTTTGAAATGATGTGTATTTTGAAAAGCGCTATACCAATACATTTGACTTAACTTCATATTCAAGTGTCAGTAATGCCCACTTTGCTACATGTTAGTTCAGGTATAATAGTTTATATACCGGTATTACATGGGACAATAGCACTATAAAGTGCCTTTGAGACTTCACAATTTCGAAAATAATATTAGTTTTATTAAGGAGACTGTAGGCTTTAAGAAATGCATATTGGTCAAGCTTCTGTACTTTTTATAAAATAACTGCAAGCAGACAATATAATAAACCAGAAAATATGTCCACCCTCATGGACAAATTCAAAGTAGAGTATATACATTTTCATTACATAATGATTATAAAATGTAGATTTTCAGAAAGATAATTTGTCCCTTTCTCAATAATACATTTTACTTAGTGGGAAAAGTCTTTTGAAAAATTTAAATTACTGCAACATATTTGTATGCAGTACATGTTGCACTTTCTTTTCTAAATAAAATCAAACCACAAAGATATCTGGTCAAACTTTCAATGAATACTAACTATGAATACTGTGTGTGCTCTTTTTTTTGTGACATATCAGGACACAACTCTGTATAATGACATGGGTATGACACAGTTATTACAAGGAGAGGGTGACTTATGAGGACATAACCCATGTCCCCATTTTTCAAAACGCTTATAAATCATACAGAATGAGATTTTTTGAGAAAGTAAAAATGCACAAAGTTTCCTGTGAGGGTTAGGGTTAGGTGCAGGGTTGGTGTAGGGCCATAGAATATACAGTTTGTACAGTATAAAAACCATTACGCCTACGGGATGTCCACACTTTTCACAAAAACAAATGTGTGTGTGTGTGTGTGTGTGTGTGTGTGTGTGTGTGTGTGTGTGTGTGTAATATGTGTACTTGTGTGTGTGACCCTGGACCACAAAACCAGTAATAAGGATAAATTTCTCAAAATTTAGATTTATACATCATCTGAAAGCCATTTCCATTGATGTATGGTTTGTTAGGATAATACAATATTTGGCAGAGATATAACTATTTGAAAATCTGGAGATCAAAACTGAGAAAATCAACTTTAAAGTTGTCCAAATGAAGTTCTTAGCGATGCATATTACTAATCAAAAATTATGTTTTGATATATTTACAGTAGGACATTTACAAAATATCTCCATGGAACATGATCTTTACTTAATATCCTAATGATTTTTGGCATAAAAGAAAAATCTATCATTTTGACCTATACAATGTATTTTTGGCTATTGTTAAAAATATACCCCAGCAACTTAAAACTGGTTTTGTGGTCCAGGGTCAAAACACACACACACACACACACACACATATATATATATTAATTTTCACAGAGTGTATACACCGCACTTAGAATTGCATAAATAATGCTATGAGATTAATGGGTTTTAAATGGGTATTAATGTTTTTTTTATTTTATTTTGTATTTTTTTTAATGTAATATTTTAAAAGTAAAAAAAAAAATGAAATGATACACTTAATATGAAACTAAAATCACTCACTAGATTTGTTAAAAACACGGATTCATTCAGTAACGAAACCACTTTGTGTCGCTTAGATGCACAACAGTTTCTCGAAAATATTGACAGTGTTGTGTTTAAAATGTTAATTATTGTCAAATAAGTCTCACTTACAACGGCTTTGTTGCTAAGAACTTATTTATTTAACTGTGTGCAACAGACTAGAGCTGTAGATCTTTGCCTGAACCCGATGGGACCCGACGGGTTCGAGCTTAATTCATATAATTTTACACGGGCTCGGGCTTGCGCTCCAGTTTGCGCGGTAAATGAGCGGTCATGTGATGTGTTTCGATTAGCGCGAGAAAGATGCGAAAATGTAGGCTGAGTAGGTGAAACGGATGCATGTCTCTGCTGATTACGTTTTCGTTTCACCAGCAACTAAAGCAAAGTCTAAGGTGTGGAAAAGTTTTGACCATGTTTATAATGAGAATAATGAACCAGTGGGTTATATTGCTGGATGCACCATCAGTGAGCGCAGGAATGCGATGAAGCCATGTGGATTCAAAAAATGTTCTTCACAAAAACATGTAGGCCTAGTCTAATCTTGGTGAGTAAAGGGTTTCAAATTATAACTAAATATTAATTGACTCTTAAATGCATAATGTAGACAGAGTAAATAGGCTAATGTTGGCATTATTCTTTTATTAAATTAAAGCTACTAGTGGCGAAGCAAATCTGGCAGACCCTTTATCGTAATTTCGTAATTTTAATATTAGAATTTTTTATTAATTTTATTTGTTATGAAAGACAAATTTTTATTGGCGTGCTGACCTATTTATAGGCTAAGTGTATGCCTAGGTCTGTTTAGAGTGCTGAGATGTTGCGATGTTACAGAGGACTTATTTTATTTCTTTGTTCCAACTTCCAAGTGGCCGCCTACATTATTCATAAATAAATTATGTTAAAACAACATGTATAAATGACTCATTCTTGACAAAAGGCAAAAGTGCGCACATTTGAATAATGTCGGGCTGTAAACGTGTTCGGGCTTTTAGAAAGCTGTCAATCAAAATGTACTTGTCGGGCTCGGGCCGAAATCTTTCGGGCTCGGGTCATGTCGGGCCTAACTTTCAAGGCCCGATTACAGCTCTACAACAGACACAGTCTTAATCCCTATGTCTCTGGCTACTGGATTCAAGCCCCATCCCCTCTTACTCTCTGATAGGTCAATCAACATATGTAATTATCTAATCTCTATGACACCTCTCCCTTTAACTTTTCCTAAAGAAACACGTTATTGTAACCGTAATTCTTTGTTTACTAACTAGCATTTGCCCCTATCATTTTAACTATAATGAACATTTTAAACATTTAACAGTTTCCTTTTATCAAATAAACATTTATCATCGCATTCAAGATGCATAACTCACATCCACTACACATTAAACGTGCATAGATTTTCAATTTACTTAACTATGAATTTAGTTTAACAGTAGGTTTTATAACTCTGCCGGACCTGGTCACAGTCACTCCTTGTGTTTCACACGGTGTCTGTGACACTGGCTGATCCGCGTTGCTGATGTGCAGTTTTTCAGGCTTCTGCAGGCTCTTCACTGTCTTTTCACAGTTGTTATCAGAATTTAGACATTCCGCAGGCACTTTCTGTAGATGTCTGTGGTTCCGCCTCATCTCACCTTCCCCCTTCGGAGCCTGCACCATGAATAAGCGGTGCACTCTCTTGCGTTCTGACCTGCACTGGACCTTTCCATGACTTTTCCCTGTCCAGTTTCATCAGCACCGCATCACCTGGCTTCAACTCAGGTAAGTCACGCACACAATGTCTCCGATTAAAGTAGAAGACTTGTTGTGATTTTAACCAAAGCATCTCTTTCTCTCACCAACAGTCTATTTGGCCACTTTGGCTGCAGGTTTTTCATCAATGTAGGCAGTGTCGTACAAATTTTCCTGCCCATCAATAATTTGGCAAGGCTTACCCCTGTAGATGAATGTGGTGTTGTGCGGTAACACATCAAAGCGAGGTGTGGGTTTTCCTGTCCGAGGATGCGTTAGGCTACTTGGACCACGCGCTCGGCATGCCCGTTTGCTTGTGGATTGTGCAGGCTCGATGTGACATGTTCAAAGTCATATTTTTCCTTAAATGAAGTCCATGCCTCACTAGTAAACTGCGGACCGTTATCACTCATAATCTGCTCTGGTATTCCAAATCTCGCAAACGTAGCTTGTAGTCTGTTTATCACCTGCGCTGTCATTGTCTTTGGCAGATGAAGGATCTCTATAAAGTGTGAGTAATAATCAGAAACAATCAGATACATCTGGCCCTTGTTCTCGCAAACATCTATAGCCACGCGTTGCCACGGTCTGTCAGGTAGCGGGGTTGACTTAAGTGGCTCTTTCCTTTGTGTTTTCCTGTTTGCACGATAGAACATACACAAGTCAATTTTGTTATTAATATCCGATGATATACCAGGCCACCATACGGATGAATTTGCCCATTTTGTCAACCCTAGATGGCCTTCGTGGATGCGCTCAAGGATGTCCGGTCTCAGTTCAATTTGGAATACAAATGCATCTGCCCAGAATTATCAGTCCTTCACTTATTGACAGTGCATCTTTCACTGAAAAAAGCCTCTAATACCTTCCGGTACCTTTCTTATGTGCTCTGGCCATCCCTGCTTTATGAACTTACTTACTAGTTGTAACTGTTCATCCCTTTCAGTCGCTGATATGATCAGGCTCAACTTTGACTGTGACACGTAGAGCTGAAGATCTTTGCCCGAACCCGACGGGACCCGATGGGACCCGACGGGTTTGGTCGGGTTCGGGCTTAATTTATATCATCTTACGCAGGCTCGGGCTTGCGCACCGGTTTGCGAGGTAAATGAGCGGTCATGTGATTTGTTTCGATTAGCACGAGAAAGATGCGAAAATGGATGCTGAGTAGGTGTAACGGAGACTTGCCTCTGGCGATTACGTTTTGGTTGCACCAGCAACTAAAGCAAAGTCTGAGTTGTAAAAAAGTTTTGACTATTATGAGAATAATGAGTGAATAATGACGCACCATCAGTAAGCACAGGAACGCGCTGAAGACATCCACAGTGGATTCAATAATTTTCCTCCACAAAAACATGTAGGCTTAGCCTAATCTCTGTGAGTAAAGTTTTTTTCAAATGATAAATATTCATTGAGTCTTAAATGCATAATGTGGACAGGGTATTTATGCTAATGCATTATTATTAACGCTTGGCATTATTCTTCTATTAAACGTCAGCTGCTAGTGGCGAAGCAAATCTTAATTTCGTTATTGCCAAATAACCATCTTAATTTAAAATTTATCTTAATTTAATTTGTTAAAAAAGACTTTTTATTGGTGCGTTGGTCTATTTATAGGCTAAATAAACCTATGCCTATTTAGAGTGCTGAGATGTTATGATGTTACAGAGGACTTATTTTATTTCTTTATTCCAACTTCCAAGTGGTCTAGTCTACGTTAGTTATGAATAAATTATGTTTAAACATGTATAAATTACTCATTCTTGACAAAAGGCAAAAGAGACTTCTGCGAGCGCACATTTGAAAAATGTCAGGCTGTAAACGGGTTCGGGCTTTTAAAAAGCTGTCAATCAAAATGTATTTGTCGGACTCGGGTCGAAACCTGTCGGGCTCGGGTCCTGTCGAGCCTAACTTTTATGGCCCGATTACAGCTCTAGTGACACGGGCAAGCTGGCTATAACTGCGTCAACGTAGCAGTTCACTGTAGGTCTACTGCTCATTGCAATATTGCCTATTGGACTTCTCCACAGTGTATCGGCTACTACCAATGTCTTCCCAGGTGCGTATTCCACGGTCACTGTGAATCGCATCAGTCTCATTAAAAGTCTTTGGCAGCGTATTGGTACCGTGCCCAAGTCTTTTTTATTAATCAATGGTACGAGGGGTTTGTGGTCTGTAATAAGGCGAAATCTGTCCAGGCCTATGAGATACTTCTCGAATCTCTCGCACGCCCAGACCCCGGCCAAGCATTCTCCTTTTCTATTAGTGCGTACCTGGTTTCTGCCTAATTTAACCTCCTCAAACAATATGCCACCGGCTTCCAGCTGTCTTCGTGCAGCTGTAGTAGGACTCCTCCCAGCCCGTAGCTACTCGCGTCTGCTGACACCGCCATGGGTTTCCCTGAATCGTAGTATGCGAGAACAGGTGAAGTCATTAGAGTTTCTTTAAGCTTTTGAAATGCGCTTTCTTGAGACTGGTCCCATGTCTATGCTACAGTCCCTTTTGATAAATCAAACAGCGGCCCACCCACTGTCGCCATGGCTGGAATGCAGCGTCCCATGTTGTTTATCATCCCAAGGACCCGTTTCAGTTCACTCACATTTCGAGGGGCTTGCAGCTCTGAGATAGCCCTTACTTTCCCTTGGTCAGGCCTGACTCCTCTCTCGTCTATGATGAGCCCCAGGAAATAAAGCTCCTTCTGTCTGAAGATACACTTCTCTTTGTTGGTCTTGAGCCCTGTGTGCTCGATCCTCTCCAGGATGCGCCTCAGATGCTCGTCGTGCTGTTCTTGGGTTTTGCCATGAATGTTTAGAACGTCCATGTACACAGCAAATTTCTGGAGTTGAAAATTTAGGAGTTAGGCATAAAAGTGTGAAAGAGTAAGATTTTTGGAGTAATGCAAATTCCAGTTGTTAGTTCCTGTCTCCATCTCGGGGGATGTTTGTCTTGGTCTGAGGTATTTAAACGATTGCAGCAAGAGCATCAGGGCGATTCTGTAGCCAGAAAGCCCGTAGTGTGGTGTGTCTCTTCACTTCATACTATGTATTTTCTAAGGTCAGGTATGCATATTTTACTTTTAGATTCATCTTTGAGAATTTGATTTTTTTGTATTGATATGATTTGATGTGTTTCAATTGGATATGTAATTGGCAGAATACATATTGACATGACTGATAATAAATTGTTACATTTGATTTTATTCTGTTTTACTCTGAAATTATTGACTCTAGTAGATTACGTTGAATCCTTGTTAGCGACATGAGCACCCGAATGAACAAGTTAATATAAATTAAAGAGTTTAACCAGAATAATCAAATGTCAGAAGAATAGGCCTACTAATTAGAAACAGACGTACCACCAATTTGCATTCCAACCTAAATTCGAGGTCATATTAAAATGGAGTCAGATTAAATAATAATACAATGGAGTCAGATTAAATGATAAAATGGAGTCAGATTTGAGTTTCACCTAAAATGAATAACTCTACGCGCTGATAGACCGAACACGCAGGAAACCTTCATCCAGCACCGGAAACCTTCCTTGGGCCGAGTGCCTGGATTTTACAAAGTGGTGACCCGGCCGACGTGATCTCCCTACTTATGCGAGTGACGTCTTCCCAGCGCGAATTTCAGATTGATTCTCTCTGAAGATATGAGGTTTGAGCTTCTTCCCTGTCTACAACTGCTGTGGTAAGTTCATTCCTTTTTCTTATAAGAAGTGTCGAGGTAAAGCTTTTTGCATCTCACATATAGACACATTTTTAGAACGGGTTGACACACCCATTGTTAGACCGGAGACCGTAGAAATCCAGAGGGGGGAGAATTAACCGGGAAACATGGCTTTTCAGGGACAATACAGTGACAGTGTAGATCAGGAGATCATGGAAATTCAAGCATTAAAAATAAAAGACACACTTCTTAGTTTAAACGATAAAGGATTCAACCTTAAATGGAAAAACAACAAAATTATAGCCTGGTTTTTGGCCGAGGGCAAAAAATCGGCATCGAAATCGAAATACAAAAATATCCCGACTGCTATCGTCTACCTGCTTCTTAAAAATGACCTCGAGACAATAGCCGAAAACAAACACACAATAGCAAGCATCAAAGAAATTGAAAAAGCACGCTCTGAAGAATTGCAAAAGCTAAGAGCACAGGTCGAGGCATTTACATTTGAAAGACAGGGTTGGGCAAGAAAGAATGAGACTATGTCAAGAAAAATCGAAGAGCTTCAAACGAAACTCCAAACCAGCAATAATTATATATCTGCTCTTGAAGACTGCTGCGACAATGTCGGATTTTCAGTGGCTGCAGTTAAGCAAGCAGCACTGGATGAAACCGTTAATTGTGATAAAAACAGCGATAGTGATGATGATGATGATGATGATGTTGCCGCGTTAGAGAGTCAAACAAGGAGAGAAACTCGTAACCGAGCTACCGTTCAGAGACATAAAGAACAAAATCAGCGAAGTCCGATTAAAACCAGAGCAAAGCCCAGTGACAAACCCTCCAAATCAGTTAAAATTGCTGTACTCAAAACCATAACAAATGCAAACGATGAAATAACCACGATTAGCCGCCCATTAACATGCGAAGAGTGTACAACACACAAACAGATTGTGGGATTTATGCCCACAAGATGGCCATTCCAACCCTATTGGGAAACACTGATGCTACAAGCCACAGTGTATAAATTGGAAACTAGGGATGTATGGCAAATCGCACTCTTAACCATTCCTGAAGAACTCCGATTTAAATTAACCCCTCAAATGAAACCTGGAGACATAATCAAGCGAAACAATAACGAAACTAACGAAAGTATCTATGAACGATTAAAACAGGCATTGCTAGATATAAGGGGTCCAACGAGCGCAGATTGGAGCAGGATACTAGAAATTAAGCAAGAAAGCAATGAACCGTTTGAAACATACGCTGAACGTCTGTGGACGACATACAAAGAATATTCCGGTCTAGAAAATGCAAGCCGTGATCACGAACCATTATTACAACTCATAAAGAACAATGCTGGCACTCCAGTTCAAAATGCATTGTCAAACGGAGCAGATTCAGCCGAAAACACATTCAGAGCGATTGTAGAGTGGGGTTCAAGGATAGAAAACCGATGGAAATCAAAGCCCCAAACTATTGGATCTGCACAGTAGATGACAGAAGGGAATTATTCTAAAAGCAATGGAACTGAAAAGCATGTCCACTTCTTGGAGGAGGTGAAGCCTGTGCCACTGCTCAAGAAAGTGTGCCGATTTCAGTTCTTAAGGAGATGCAGTACCATAATAGCGTCGTGGACCTGAGCGCAAGGTGTAAAGAAAGCATTAGAGAGTCATGAAAATCCTCAAACTTCAGGAGATCACAGCAAACAAACCTGTGGCAAAGATAGCATGTTTTGTTCTTCCTGTCAGAAAATAGGCCATTCAGAGGAAAAATGCTGGTCACTGGGAAGGGGTAGACCTCCACCTTATTTTCTGAAACGTAGGATATCACTTTCTAAAGGCAAAGATCAGGGGTTTACATGTAACAAGTCTACCTCAGGTAACACTCTTACCGAGTTGACTGCATTGTTCATGCAAGGCCTTCAGCTACTGACTTCACTTGCTAGTGGGTTAGCAGTTTAATATCAATGAGTTTAATATGGAAACATCCAAAATCTATGTAGAATTTGTTTATCTCCTGAGTGGTACACTCTGCTATTTTCCATGTAGCTGCAGTTAAACCATGTAAAGGAGCATAGAATTGCCATGTGGCCACAGTGTGATTTCATAATTGACTTAATGAAAATGCTCTCCTCACATATCAGCAAGAATTCACTGTACCTTCATCTAGTCTTTAAATAGATTAAATTAAATAAATAGGCCTTTAAAACATAAAAACAGTAATTGTACATTGCATCACCTCTGAGCCTCCCCAGCTCCCCAATTTCTTTTTAACACAATAATGCAATATGGGACAACTTAAACCTTGTGGCAGATTGATTTGCTACCCAGTGCCAAAAGGGAGGAAGTGTGTTTTAATTTCAATAGTGTGGCACAAGCGATAGCAAACCAATTTATCCTTCACTGAGGAGCACCAACTAAAAATTTTATCTGATCAGAGAGAATGGCTAACATTATTTGGAAATGGAAACTCTGAATTTGCAACTTATCTTGCAAAAATAAAAACATTTTATGGAAGTATTTTGAGCCAGATCTCACCTCACACTCGCATTTAGAGGCTATATTACCTGTTACAGCAACAGGACCAAATTTACATAACAATTGTAAAACTTCCTTTCCTTTGTTTGGAGCATGACAGTATTTACACAAAGCCATAGTCGAATGCAGCCACAAAACACCATTTGATCTTTTAATCTTTTAAATTGACTTGAAAAATAATGAGAAGGGGGTGTAAAATACTAAACATCTGACCAAAATACAAGAAGTCTTTATGTGCCACAGAGATCTGCATGTGTGAACAACACCATAAAACAACATTTGTCAAACAGACAACACCAAAACAGCTGAACACATTTCTGCCCACAGATCTGACTGTAATGAGAGCCACAGCAACTAAAGCCATGGACATTGGTCCACTGGAGTTCATGACGACATGGGTGATAAAAACATCAATTAATCTAGAATTGCATCACCTCATTTGGACTATCTAGTCTGTACACTACAAACAGAAGACAATGATGGCTTAGATTACAAACGTGGTACTCCACTAAAGATCTATTGTCCATCTTCACACTGACAGAACCACATAGCCTCACACACACAGGACAATAGAATTAATTACATTCCAAAAGATACAACATATTTACTATCTGCAACCGTCTAAACAACTCATAAAACAACACTGTAACACACATTTGCACGAAAAGTCACAGATCGATGGCGCAAATTTTTAAACACAGAGGCAGACAAGCCTTTACAATTTAAAATATTGAATCTTTCTGATTGTTATTAGGGTGGTTGACAAGCCAGAGGGCCCCTGGTTTCCCAACACATCACTAATGACAATAAACATTATTAAAATGATCAAATATTAAGTGCCTGCACTTCATCTCTATCAATCAATTATAAAATTTTAAATTTTACCAAAACATCAACTGTGACTTAGCCTTTATATCAGATACCCATTCACACACACACACACACACACACACACACACACACACTTGTTGTGTGTGGAATTTAGGATTTACATTGTAGAAAAATGTTTTAATCATGTTC
Source organism: Carassius carassius (assembly GCF_963082965.1). Taxonomy (NCBI): domain Eukaryota; kingdom Metazoa; phylum Chordata; class Actinopteri; order Cypriniformes; family Cyprinidae; genus Carassius; species Carassius carassius. The sequence goes on along the minus strand of NC_081793.1, from coordinate 9,373,513 downwards.
TAAGTCACTTCTTAAAAACCTTAGATCTTCTAAAGTGGCTTGCAATAGAAGATTCTTGAATTAACAGTGTGATTATTGTATATACCTTCATAATTGTGATTGAATATTATTCTTATTGTCATTATATTATGTTTATTGATGCATACCTCTAAATTAATGCTCAAGTTATACTGACCTCTTGCTGCATTTCCTTTGATTCATTCATACCAAAATGATTCATTCATACCAAAATTTATGCTTACATAGGACCACTCTACCATATTTGACCTCGAAAGACTTTTAACATCAGATGTACCACTTGCACTGGCTGACATGAATTCATCAGGGAATTTTTTTGTTTTGTTTTATTGTTCTTATGTTAACTTATGACTTTTCTATCTTACTCCATGGGTGATGACATTAAGCTGATCAGAATTCAGTCATTGAATGGCCACTAAGATGCTTTTCAGGTGTCCCACACAAATCAGTGTGTAAGCAAGGAGAACACCTTCACCTACTGAAGTCTGCTTAAAAAACTGCACCGCTGGAGGTGAGAGGATTCACGAAGATGGGTCAGACTACCGTCCTAGAGAAGGTGCCATAAGGAGCAGAGGTTTCTCCATAAAGGAATGACACGTAAAATGAACAAGTCGTAAAGGCTCAGATTGACCCACTGAACTGTGCTCACAAGCTGAGCTCAACCACAGGTAGAAACCCTGGAGACATTCATCCACCTGTAAGGATGGAACTGTAAGGATGAAAGAACCTGAGATACTTTGATCTCCTGACAAACAGACAATACAAACATATACGGGCATCTTCGAGACACCCCACAGAGTGGAGGAGCAGGAGACCCCCTCCCCTTATGGCCATTTATTTCATTTTAAATCCCTTCACCCATTCTTCCTTCTACTCAGTCTGCTCAAAATGATTACATGAAAATGTCAATGCAAGTGAACTAACACTCATGTCTAGTATCATTGGAAATGTCTCAGTGCAACTGGTACAATGGTCTCAGCATTACAAAAGTAGATTAGAAGATAATACAGATCCGAAGAGTCAAGAGATATCTTGATTACTGTGATCGGAGTGCCCTTTCCTAGGGTCCTCCATGTAAATTACCCTTTATTCCCGTTGAGTTATAAAATCAGTGTAGCCGCACTGGGTTGTACATAATAATTAACTATTAAATGATATATAGGGAATTTGAATAATTAATCAGGAATATGATTAATATATAAATATATTACAGTTGCATTAAAATAATTGAAGATGAAAAATAGGTCAATTGTATATATTAATAACTCATCACAAGGCACTGTAATTTACTCATTAATATTTCAATATTCTATTCTTCATATCAATTATTGTGATATCTTTTACTAGAAATTAATGTAAATCAAACGTGGTTCGTCCAGCAAACGGCCGTAAGATTAACTTATTGGGCCCTATCTTGCTCCCAGCGCAATTGACTTTGTACACTGACGCAAGTATCATTCCTATTTTGCACCGGCGCAAAGCGGACTTTTCCCTCCACAGACGCACGTTGTCAAACTACAGATTGAACTTGCGCTCCCTGGGCGGGTCGGCGCAAAAAAGGAGGCGTGATCCGGCGCAAATAGTCCCTGATGCTATCTTGCAGTTCAATAAAACGTTTGCGCAACTAACCAAAAACAACCTGGTCTAAAGTCAATGGCGCAATGCGCATGTTATCAGATGCTATTTTAAGCGCGCAATGGCCATAGTGTAGCGTGTGTGCGTCCATTCCTCTCCAGACTTCACAAGGCAATGTGATTAAGTTAGTAAAATAATGTAATTATCTTGGCATCATTATCGATGATAAATTATCCTTTGAGTCTCACATAACTCATTTAAAGAAAAAAAAATGAAATAAAGCTTGGGTTTTATTTTAGAAACATGAAATGTAAAAAAGAGAAGTTTCTACTATGTCTTGCCTTTACTTATATACAGTTATGTGGTGTATGAATTAGATTCCTATCTACTTCTTTCTTCTCTGGATGCTTTAAGATTTATATCCGATTGTAAGCCTTTAACTCTTAATTATAAATTGTATAATAATTTATCCTGGTCATTTTTGTATTTTAGAAGGAAAATTTAATTTTTATCGAAATATTTATAAAAACTATTCTGGGATTGTTGCCTTTTTATTTAGGTTGTCTTAAAAATGGTTTTGTGAATATCCCCTCTGGTCTGATAATTGTTTTACTCTCGTTTCACTTGCAAGAACCGAATTGGGAAAAATGGCATTTATGTAGGCTACGCAGTTCCATTTGAATGGAATAATATATTGGCATTTTAAATATATTATTCTGTCACGCGAAGAAGAATCATTGATTTGCTGTTGTTTCAATCTGTAAATGCTGTCAATTCTCGGCCAGGACTCTTTGAAAAATAGGCATTTTAATCTAGATTACACATTTACAAAATTATTATATGCCTGTTAAACCAAAGCTTATTAGGTTGTGTTTCTCCTATCCCCATACAATGTCACCTGTGTTTTATGGCCAGACGAGAACATCTGTCTCCTCAGCTCTGCACCGCACCTGGCGCGCGCCTTGGAAGATCCGCCGTTAAAATATCGATCCGCTATGAAATATGCGCGTCTCTTCTTAAAGGGAAGGATATATGAAGCTCTGATTGGTTTATTTCATGTTACGCCCAAACCACACCTCTGAATAATGAGGCTACGTCAGACATGCCTCTTTGAAACTTGCGTCGGGCGCAAGAGTCATTTATTCCGCCGGCATAATAGCAACAGCGCCAAAGCGCTTTACGCTTGATACTTGCGTTTCAGATCGTTAAAATAGGGCCCATTAACTCTCAGTAACACTATCACTTCTTATAATTCCAGGACAAATAGTTTCTGGCCATGAAACCATTCTCCTGTCCTTATAAAATTTAGACTACTTAAAAAAAGTAACAAATAAGCTTTGTAGCTAAGATCGACATTTCATTGACTTTGTAACATGAGTAACTTATACAGACAATCTGGAGTATATGGAATTTAATAATTGAACTAATGATACATCAAACTACGATTTATAAATACGCATACGACAATATAGACAGTAAACTTTGTACAAGACATAACGGAATCCAAATGAGGGAGAGGGAGAGAGAGAGAGGGAGAGAGAATGAGAGAATAGGCGTGATCACAGAATCACGCGCTCAGTTATGCAAACTCACAGACAGTAACCTTTAAAAGACAACAACGAATCAAATCATAGACAAACTTTAAGCAGCATTTAAATCTCCATAGAGAATGATACTTGCAAGTGTCTCTGTGTCTCTTTGTGTGCTGGAGCAGCGTGAGCGTGGTCCCGTAGCTAGGCGTGTTCTTTCTGTTTTCCGGGGCTGCTGCGGAATCGCGCAATAATTGAAAGGTCCAACAAAGCAATGTTTCAGAGTTCGTCTTCCTCGTGTGGAGAGGCGAATAGGTGACTAAACTTAGTAAAGAAAAGAAACGAAAACAAAAGAAATAAACGCTCCCGGAGGAGCCATGGAAAAGGCTGTTCTCTCAGCTGCCGTGCTGAGAGGGACGGCGATAGGAGAGCGGCCCAAGGCCACGCAGAGGGACGAGCAGGGTCAGAGAAACAGGGCAAGAGTGAAGAGGAACTTCCTGGGTCAGCTCTTATGGCTTGAAATGGTTCACGCCTCTGTTAGCGTGAACAATCAATGAATGTCCGCGATCTGAAGCGGGAAAAAGTTCCTTTGTCTCTGGAAACACCCACCCTAATAAATTAGGGTTTATCAGATTTCAACAGTGATATTCTAGCAAGTTCGTAATTCCAGATTAATACATTTTTCATAAATTTCCTTTATATAAGTGAGTCCGTCAAAGCATGACGATTAAACAGATACCAAAACATGAAGTTACATTCAAATGCAGAATTACACACATTTAAAGTTTGATTAACACATGATAAAACTGCAGATACTCCAATTTATATGGAAAACATCTAATGCACCAACAAGCAATACTTAATACATTTAGAAAACATTGAGAAAATAAAAGGGTACTATTCTCTTTTCTAAGAGTTAGCTTTCCTGTCCTGTTTGTTAGGTCATAAAGTTTTACGACCTGGGAAGGAGTTGGGTTACAGCTCATGATTCTATTTGAGAACATTAAAATTAGGAGAAACATTTCCAAATCATAAGTATCAACTTATACTCCTCACATAACAAGGATTAACCATTTTATGCAAAGCAAACCTATTCAAGATACATATTATTAAGGACTTACATAAAGAGCTTAAATAAAAATTAATTTATGTGTGTGTGTGTGTGTGTGTGTGTGTGTGTGTGCTTAGGAATGTGGGTGTTCTGCCTCTCCTTTGAGGCTGCTCACGTGACTTTGGCATGTCTCATCCTGTGTCGTAAATAATTTAAATCCAGCCAGGCTTGCGCCAGGCCAGGCATTTAGCTTATAAAGAGTTGGGTTTATATGCTTGGATTCAAAATCTACAAACTTTGTGGTTTGCATTGTTTTAGATTCAACGAACCGTGATTCATTAGTTCAGAACCCATGAATGGATGACCTGCATATCCGTTACATCAGCCAGGCTTGGGACCTGAGTTAATGCAAATTCCAATTGTTAGTTCCTGTCTCCATCTCGGGGGATGTTTGTCTTGGTCTGAGGTATTTAAACGATTGCAGCAAGAGGATCAGGGCGATTCTGTAGCCAGAAAGCCCGGAGTGTGGTGTGCCTCTTCACTTCATACTATGTAATTTCTAAGGTCAGGTATGCATATTTTACTTTTAGATTCATCTTTGAGAATTTGATGTTTTGTATTGATATGATTTGATGTGTTTCAATTGGATATGTAATTGGCAGAATACATATTTACCTGACTGATAATAAATTGTTACATTTGATTTTATTCTGTTTTACTCTGAAATTATTGACTCTAGTAGATTACGTTGAATCCTTGTTAGCGACATGAGCACCCGAATGAACAAGTTAATATAAACTAAAGAGTTTAACCAGAATAATCAAATGTCAGAAGAATAGGCCTACTAATTAGAAACAGACGTACCACCAATTTGCATTCCAACCTAAATTCGAGGTCATATTAAAATGGAGTCAGAATAAAAAATAATACAATGGAGTCAGATTAAATGATAAAATGGAGTCAGATTTGAGTTTAACCTAAAATGAATAACTCTACACGCTGAAAGACCGAACATGCAGGAAACCTTCATCCAAATTCAAAGTCAAAGTCACCTTTATTTACATAGCGCTTTAAACAAAATACATTGCGTCAAAGCAACTGAACAACATTCATTAGGAAAACAGTGTCAATAATTTAAAAATGATAGTTAAAGGCAGTTCATCATGGATTCAGTTATGTCATCTCTGTTCAGTTAAATAGTGTCTGTGCAATTATTTGCAATCAGGTCAACGATATCGCTGTAGATGAAGTGTCCCCAACTAAGCAAGCCAGAGGCGACAGCGGCAAGGAACCGAAACTCCATCGGTGACAGAATGGAGAAAAAAACCTTGGGAGAAACCAGGCTCAGTTGGGGGGCCAGTTTCTTCTCTGACCAGACGAAACCAGTAGTTCAATTCCAGGCTGCAGCAAAGTCAGATTGTGCAGAAGAATCATCTGTTTCCTGTGGTCTTGTCCTGGTGCTCCTCTGAGACAAGGTCTTTACAGGGGATCTGTATCTGGGGCTCTAGTTGTCCTGGTCTCCGCTGTCTTTCAGGGATGTAGAGGTCCTTTCTAGGTGCTGATCCACCATCTGGTCTGGATACGTACTGGATCTGGGTGACTGTAGTGACCCTCTGATCTGGACACAGACTGGATCTGGTGGCCACGGTGACCTCGGAACAAGAGAGAAACAGACAAATATTAGCGTAGATGCCATTCTTCTAATGATGTAGCAAGTACATAGGGTGTTCTGGGAAGTGTTTCCGGTTCCGGTATACCTAATTAATGCAGCCTAAAAATCCTTTAACGGATTTGGATAATAAAAGCATATTAGTATGTTATGTGTATGCCAGGGATGGGTCTTTAATCTAGATTTAAACTGCAAGAGTGTGTCTGCCTCCCGAACAATGTTAGGTAGGTTATTCCAGAGTTTGGGCGCCAAATAGGAAAAGGATCTGCCGCCCGCAGTTGATTTTGATATTCTAGGTATTATCAAATTGCCTGAGTTTTGAGAACGTGGCGGACGTGGAGGATTATAATGTAAAATGAGCTAATTCAAATACTGAGGTGCTAAACCATTCAGGGCTTTATAAGTAATAAGCAATATTTTAAAATCTATACGATGCTTGATAGGGAGCCAGTGCAGTGTTGACAGGACCGGGCTAATATGGTCATACTTCCTGGTTCTAGTAAGAACTCTTGCTGCTGCATTTTGGACTAGCTATAGTTTGTTTACTAAGCGTGCAGAACAACCACCCAATAAAGCATTACAATGATCTAACCTTGAGGTCATAAATGCATGGATTAACATTTCTGCATTTGACATTGAGAGCATAGGCCATAATTTACATATATTTTTGAGATGGAAAAATGCAGTTTTACAAATGCTAGAAACGTGGCTTTCTAAGGAAAGATTGCGATCAAATAGCACACCTAGGTTCCTAACTGATGACGAAGAATTGACAGAGCAACCATCAAGTCTTAGACAGTGTTCTAGGTTATTACAGTGGAGTTTTTAGGTCCTATAATTAACACCTCAGTTTTTTCAGAATTTAGCAGTAAGAAATTACTCGTCATCCAGTTTTTTATATCGACTATGCAATCCATTAGTTTTTCAAATTGGTGTGTTTCACCGGGCTGCGAAGAAATATAGAGCTGAGTATCATCAGCATAACAGTGAAAGCTAACACCATGTTTCCTGATGATATCTCCCAAGGGTAACATATAAAGCGTGAAGAGTAGCGGTCCTAGTACTGAGCCTTGAGGTACTCCATACTGCACTTGTGATCGATAGGATACATCTTCATTCACTGCTACGAACTGATGGCGGTCATATAAGTACGATTTAAACCATGCTAATGCACTTCTACTGATGCCAACAAAGTGTTCAAGTCTATGCAAAAGAATGTTGTGGTCAATTGTGTCAAACGCAGCACTAAGATCCAATAAAACTAATAGAGAGATACACCCACGATCAGATGATAAGAGCAGATAATTTGTAACTCTAAGGAGAGCAGTCTCAGTACTATGATACGGTCTAAATCCTGACTGGAAATCCTCACATATACCATTTTTCTCTAAGAAGGAATATAATTGTGAGGATACCACCTTTTCTAGTATCTTGGACAGAAAAGGGAGATTCGAGATTGGTCTATAATTAACTAGTTCTTTGGGGTCAAGTTGTGGTTTTTTGATGAGAGGCTTAATAACAGCCAGTTTGAAGGTTTTGGGGACATATCCTAATGACAATGAGGAATTAATAATAGTCAGAAGAGGATCTATGACTTCTGGAAGCACCTCTTTTAGGAGCTTAGATGGTATAGGGTCTAACATACATGTTGTTGGTTTAGATGATTTAACAAGTTTATACAATTCTTCCTCTCCTACAGTAGAGAATGAGTGGAACTGTTCCTCAGGGGGTCTATAGTGCACTGTCTGATGTGATACTGTAACTGACGGCTGAATGGTTGCAATTTTATCTCTAATATTATCGATTTTAGAAGTAAAGTAGTTCATAAAGTCATTACTGCTGTGGTGTTGGGAAATGTCAACACTTGTTGAGGCTTTATTTTTCGTTAATTTAGCCACTGTATTGAATAAATACCTGGGGTTATGTTTGTTTTCTTCTAAAAGAGAAGAAAAGTAATCGGATCTAGCAGTTTTTAATGCTTTTCTGTAGGATATGTTACTTTCCCGCCAAGCAATACGAAATACCTCTAGTTTTGTTTTCCTCCAGCTACGCTCCATTTTTCGGGCTGCTCTCTTTAGGGTGCGAGTATGCTCATTATACCATGGTGTGCAACTGTTTTCCTTAACCTTCCTTAAGCGTAAAGGAGCAACTTTATTTAAAGTGCTAGAAAAGAGAGAGTCCATAGTTTCTGTTACATCATCAAGTTGTTCTGAGGTTTTGGATATGCTAAGGAATTTGGTTACATCAGGAAGATAACTTAAAAAGCAGTCTTTTGTGTTAGAAGTGATGGTTCTTCCATACTTGTAACAAGAAGTAGAATTTACAATTTTGGCTATATGAATTTTGCACAGAACTAAATAATGATCTGAGATATCATCACTTGGCTGAATAATTTCAACCCCATCAACATCAATTCCATGTGACAGTATTAAATCTAGAGTATGATTTCGACAATGAGTAGGTCCTGAAACGTGTTGTCTAACACCAATAGAGTTCAGAATGTCTATAAATGCTGATCCCAATGCATCTTTTTCATTATCAACATGGATATTAAAATCACCAACTATTAAAACTTTATCTGCAGCCAGAACTAACTCGGATGTAAAATCACCAAACTCTTTAATAAAGTCTGTATGGTGCCCTGGTGGCCTGTATACAGTAGCCAGTACAAACATACTGCCAGTACATTTGTTTCTCTGGATAATGTTATATGAAGCACCATTACTTCAAACGAGTTATACTTGAAGCCTGCCCTCTGAGAAATCCTGAAAACATTGTTATAAATTGAAGCAACACCTCCACCTTTGCCTTTTAGACGCGGCTCATGTTTATAACAGTAATCTTGGGGGGTGGACTCATTTAAAATAATGTAATCATCAGGTTTTAGCCAGGTTTCTGTCAAACAGAGTACATCTATATTATGATCAGTGATCATATTATTTACAAAAATTGTTTTCGTAGGAAGGGATCTGATATTAAATAAGCCAAGCTTTATCATTTGTTTATCCATATTGCTTCTGTTTTTTATTTGTTGAACCTCAATTAAATTGTTAATCTTAACTTGGTTTGGACGTTTTTTGTATTTTCTAGTTCGGGGAACAGACACAGTCTCTATAGTGTGATATCTAGGTGAAAAAGTCTCTATGTGCTGAGAATTAACTGACCTCTGTGACGGGAGGCAGCTAGCAGACGGTCGGTTTAGCCAGTCTGTCTGCTTCCTGACCTGGGCCCCAGTTAGTCAAGTATAAACACTAAGACTATTTGCCATATTTCTAGAGAGAAGAGTGGCGCCACCCCAGGAGGGATGAAGACCATCTCTTTTAAACAGGTCAGGTCTGCCCCAAAAGCTCGTCCAATTGTCTATGAAACCTGTGTTATTTTGTGGGCACCACTTAGACATCCAGCCATTGAGTAATGACAATCTGCTATGCATCTCATCACCACGGTAAGCCGGGAGGGGACCAGAGCATATTACAGTGTCTGACATCGTGCTTGCAAGTTCACACACCTCTTTAATGTTATTTTTAGTGATCTCCGACTGGCGAAGTCGAACATCATTAGCGCCGGCATGAATAACAATCTTACTGTATTTACGTTTAGCATTAGCCAGCACTTTTAAATTTGCCAAGATGTCAGGCGCTCTAGCTCCCGGTAAACATTTGACTATGGTGGCTGGTGTCTCTATATTCACGTTCCGTACAATAGAATCACCAATAACTAGAGCACTTTCATCAGGTTTCTCAATGGGTGCATCACTGAGTGGGGAGAACCTGTTTAATGTTTTGATCGGAACAGAAGAGCAGTGTTTTGACCCACGACTACGCTGCCTCACCGTCACCCAGTTGCCCTGCTGCAGGGGCTCTGTTTCCGGAACCGAACAATGTACAGGAATCCCTGAGCTAGACGCATCCAAAGCCGTATCTAGAGCCCTAACATTCTTACTGTCCTCAATTAAAGTTTGAATGCGTGTCTCTAATTCTGAAATCTTCTCTGTCAGCCTAACTATTTCCCTGCATTTATCACATGTGAATCCCTCATCAGTGACAGAGATAGATAAACTGTACATGTGGCAAGAGGTGCAAGTAAAAATGACAGGAGGAGCCATTACTCACCGTGCTTGATGAAAATTCTTACTGCGGTTGTTTGATGAACTTGTGAAAAACTGGAGCGAGAGGAGAAAAGAAAACAGCGATAGGTTCGAATGAAAACGCTAATGACAAGCTAACGAGTGCTAACACTTGGTGTACTGCACTCACTGATATAAAATAAAAGTGAACGATCAAAGTTAATCTGATAAGATTGATCGATAATATCAGAAATATGGTGTGAATTAAGTTATATTTTACCACTTTAAAAAACAGAGAGTGATAGTAAGATAAAGATTCTAGAGAAAAAATAAAATAAAAACAGCTACACGGAGCTACGATTTGCTACAGAAGGCCAACAGGAAGTAGAGAAAACACTGTCCAACAGCGACACCCGCAGGCAGGAGTCCCCAAGCACCAGATACCTTCCTTGGGCCGAGTGCCTGGACCTTACACCCTCCAGAGTCGAGTCAGGTTCCTGTTGACCCTCCAGAGTCGAGTCAGGGCTAGTCACCGTTGACCTTCCAGAGTCAAGTCAAGTCACCGTTGACATTCCAGATTCAAGTCAAGTCACCGTTGACACTCCAGAGTCAAGTCAAGTCACCGTTGACCTTCCAGAGTCAAGTCAAGTCACCGTTGACCTTCCAGAGTCAAGTCAAGTCACCGTTGACCTTCCAGAGTCAGGGCAAGTTACTGTTGACACTCCGGAGTCAAGTCACCGGTGATATTCATGGACAAGGGCACGTCAATATTGATCTTCATGAACAAATGCAAGTCACCAATGGTCTTAATGAGCAGAGTCAGGCCACCAATGATCTTCATGAGCAGAGTCAAGTCAGCAGTGATCTTCTTGAATCCAGTCTAAACACCACAGAATTACCAGAGTCTCTCCACGTCTCTGTGGATCTACCAGAGCCTCTCCTCGTCTCTGGGGAACTTCCAAAGCCTCGTCACATCTCAGCCAAACTCTCTGAGTGCTCGACTGATCTTGTCGTGGCCACGGAGGCCACCCTTAACTTGTTCATGTTCTCTGTTTCAGACTTGCCTAACCAGAATTGCTCTCCTGTGTCATCGATCCCACTGTGGTGGTCTTCTGCGCCGCCCGAGTGGGCTTCTGTCTCGACCGCACGGATGTGGTGGTCTTCTGCGCCGCCCTGGTGGGCTTCTGTCTCGACCGCACGGATGTGGTGGTCTTCTGCACCGCCCGGGTGGGCTTCTGTCTCGACCGCACAGATGTGGTGGTCTTCTGCGCCGCCCTGGTGGGCTTCTGTCTTGACCGCACGGATGTGGTGGTCTTCTGCGCCGCCCTGGTGGGCTTCTGTCTCGACCGCAGGGCTCCAATTCCACCTTGCTCCTCTCTGGATTCCTGCCCTGTCGGTTCGGCCCTGGGGACTGAACGTTATGTCCTTCCTGGACTTGTGTTTTGTTGTTGTTTTTTGTTTTTGCTCCTCTTCTCTCTATTTCCATCTATGGACCTGGCCCTCCATCCCTCCCCCTGGTCCTCCGCCGCTCCACCTCCCTCCTGGTCTCTGTGTTCCTTGGTCTCTTCTTGGGTTAGGGTGGAGCATCTAGTAGCTGCTCCGTGGAGGAGCAGGTAATGTCACGCTGTCTGGTCTCTGTTTCCCTGAGTCGCCACTAGTGGTCTCACTTCCCCATAGGCACTACAATTCCCACAAAGCCTTGTCCCTTCATCACAGTAATTGCACTCCTGTTAATTGCACTCAGGTGTCTTCACTTGTTAGTCATTATCCTCCCTATATTAACCAGTCTTTCCCTGTTTGTCTTCATGGAGTCCTTTCCTTCCGTTATCCAGTTTCCTCGTCTTCCGAGTTCCTCGTCTTCAGAGTTCCTGTTTCCATTCCTGTTCCCATTCCTGTTCCTTTCCTGTTTGTTTCTTTGTCGGATGGATTTATGCTTTGACCCCTGCTTGTTTGATTTCTCTTTGGATTAACCATTAAAACCCTACTGCTATTGGATCTCTCGTCTCCTGCGTTTCACTGGGTCCCCGATCACCACAAGATTTCAAAGAGTAGATCAGAGGGTTTCTTAAAGGGGCAACTACAACATCATGACAGGGTGGACAGCAATTTCAGGGACACCTGGAAAATGCTTAATATTATTATTTAAATAGAACATAAATTAACAATCTGACTTGTTTTTATAAACAACTGGCTGAGGGCAATAAGAACATTTTAAAAATATTTTTAAATTACTTAACTACAGTCATTGAAGATAGCTGAGCTGCATGAGGGACATGCCAAAATCACACACATCCAATCAAAGAAAATGGTATAAAATGAGAAAAATACATTTCAAGAGACTAGTTGGAGTTATTTGTGTGTGCAAATGTTTGGTCATTTATCATATCATTCAATATGTTCATTATACTGTATTATGTTCATGATGACTGAGCGATTCTGATGAGGACACCAAAGGCACTTTATAGTGATTTTGACCCACATAATACTTGCAGGTAAATTTAATGAAATTGACTATTTAATAAAGAATGAGGAGTAGCAACCCATAATGTGATTTGATATAACATGATCAGGTTTTGCCTCTGCCTCTCACATTCAGGGAAGGGGAATATGACTTACTATGACTTGACTGCTTTTCTGTCTACTTTTACTTTTACAGTATTTCTTCATTGTAAAAGGGAAAAGATCAACAAATTGCAAATTTTGAGTAATATTAGTAAAATATGAGTAATTAATAAATGTCCCTATCTGTAACAACATTATTACAATATTTAAGTCTAATCTTCTTTCTTATATTGAATTAAACTTCTCTGTCACCTGTTCATACCACTATGAACCTCTTCCTTCCACTTCTTCCAGCAAGGGCTTTTTCAGTGGACAACAGTGCCAATTATGATTTCACATTCCTGTCCTGTTGCATTCCATGGGCATTTCTTGATTTGATTTGATTTGATTTACCACACCTGCAGAAGTAGCCCACATGGTAGCATAGAGAAACATGAGTTTTAAAAGCTCAGGCATAGCCTTGTCAAGTCACCTTTATTTATATAGCGCTTTAAACAAAAAATATTGTGTCAAAGCAACTGAACATTTATTAGGAAATAGTATGTCAATAATGCAAAATGACAGTTAAAGGCAATTTATCATTGAATTCAGTGATGTCATCTCAGTTCAGTTTAAATAGTATCAATGCAAACATATGCAATCAAGTCAACGATATCGCTGTAAATGAAGTGACCCCAACTAAACAAGCCAGAGGCGACAGCGGCAAGGAACCAAAACTCCATCGGTGACAGAATGGAGAAAAAACCTTGTGAGAAACCAGGCTCAGTTGGGGGGGCCAGTTCTCCTCTGACCAGACTAAACCAGCAGTTCAACTCAAAAATCATTTTCCAAATCATTCAACTTGAATTCTCTGAGGACACAATTTATCTTTAATCCACCTGGTGCACCCCGTTTCAGTGGAAAATTTGCTAGAGGGCATTCTCAACTCCAAATCCACTGGCTACACCTCTTCAGAAATTGCCGATCCAAATCCAGTGACAGTGTCATGGGGTAGCGAGATGCTTCATTACCACAAGAGGTATATCAAGACCCAAGAGTCATGGCCAGCTCTTGAGTGACCATTTTGGAAGCATTTTATTTTGCACAACTCACCCAATATCCAGATCCGACAGAAATGGAGAATGGAAGAAGCTGACCTGCAGGTTGGTGATACCATCATGATTGTACCCCATGTATTTTGACCTGTAGAGAAAATAGTTCAGGTTTTTCCTAGGTTGGACAAGAGAGTCAGATCTGCAGAAATGCGAGTCAAGACAAAACTTAGACCCAACCTGGTATCAAGATTATTTGGCTGCCCCCTCTTCCTGACTACCTTTAAACTAAAATTTTATGCCTAAAATACTTTAATTGTTAAATTAGATTAGATTAGATTAGATTAGATACAACTTTATTGTCATTGCACATGTAAGGTACAAGGCAATGAAATGCAGTTAGCATCTAACCGTTATTGCTGCTTGCAGCTATATTTCTATCTGTTTTCTTTATATTATATTATTTAAAATCCCATGCTATGTGTACTGTGTTAACCTAACTGAGACTTGTTATAGCACTTATATATCATTGCTCTTTTTGTTGTTTTTGATTGCTTCCACTGTCCTCATCTGTAAGTCGCTTTGGATAAAAGCATCTGCTAAATGAATAAATGAAAATGTAATGTAATGTAACCAGAAGTGCAATAAGCGGTAAATACAGGATATACAGTGTCTACAATATGTTACAAATGTACAATAAATATACAGATAAGGCAGTAATATGGACATAATTTCCAGATTCTTAAATACTATCAGCATGATATACAGATAAATGTACTAAGAAAATATTATACAGATGGAATGTGTAATAAGTGTATGTACTGTACACTATATGGAGAAAAACTGAACATATTAACATTATTTACACTAGTGCAATGGACATTAAAAAAATGCATAGAAAAATATTTCAATGTTCAAATGGATTATTCAGTATTCTGTATGAATGATCAGTCAGTAGTTATAACAAGTGTAACTGTTTTTTGTTGTTGTTGTAAACCAGATGTAGTGATGATGAGGGGTGAGGAGTGTGTAGTGGTGAATTTGGGGGGCACTGTCTTTAAGTTGGAGTGATTAAAATCACCCGCGGCAATAAAAGCAGCCATTGACATTCCTAATTGAGATTGTAGATAGAGTGTCAGTGGTCCATTTGAGAGATAGGTGGCGGTAATGTATGGAATGATATTCCGGACTTTATTCAAAAGGAGCCTGTCATATTTAAATAGCAATATTAATTACCACATTTGCCTTTTCACTCTCTCTGCACTGTGCATGTAAACTGCCAAAACTCAAATGGAATCACAATTCCTTTTGCATTTGAATTTCCAACGTCTACACGGAAACCTGTCAATCAAGTGACAGGGATGGGGCCATTTTATTGGGCGTGTTTGCATTGGGAAGTGACGTCATTCACAGTCGACGGTAATAAAAGAGGCAATTGATATAATATTTAGTTTAATTTGTAATGACTGTATATATACACATTTCCCTTAACTAAGTACATTTCTGCTGCTATTATTATGTATAAATGAAAAATTAAAGGAGGCAGTGGTATTTCATATCCTTTTTCGTTTTATTGTAAATATAAAGTGTGGAAAATTGCAGTAGTCAAGGCGAGCTGACATGTTATCAAGTATGCTGCTGTTTGCAGAATTACCGGACCTGCGTCCTCGCAGACATCACACTCCCGTCCAGAGTCGAATGCACAAAGTCTGAACTACTGAGGATGCATTGGGAAGTGATGTCACTCACAGTCGACGGTAATAATTATTAATTAATTAGTGTGGACTTTGTCATCTAAATACTTAATAACCAATAAGGTTAAGGATGTGTCTTACAAATTACTTAATCTTTTCTATCCTGTGAAGCTTTACTTAAAAAAGATGTTTCTTGATATTGACACTTTATGTTCTTTTTGTGGTGCTGAACATGAATCCATTTCTCATCTCTTCTGGGAATGCACATATACAAGTCTGTTCTAGTAGAATTTTTGTATCTTCAATCATACTAAAATGTACCATGTTTTTACTATGGTGAATATGAGTTAACGATAGTGTTTATAATTAAACCACAGTAGCCACAAATGTACAGTTGTCTGAGACTTTATGAAATATTCTTTAACATCATGAACCATAAAATGTAGTCAGTGTTCTGCTATGGTTTATTTTCATAATAGGTAAACACAGGTCACAAGTTAACACGTCACATTTCCTTGATTCAGCAGCTGCACGATGTGACGCCGAGAGTCCTGTCTTGAATCCAGAGATCTGGAGCTGATTCAGTGTAGATCGGTAGCTCGTGACTGTCGACTCGCGGAGCACTGTCTTTTAGCGCGTGTTCGAAACCCGCTCCAACACAGACGTACTTTATTTTTATTTTTTTGTTTATCCTACTTTCGTCAGCCGCGAAACGGGCGATCATACTAATAACTTGTAATCTTTACAAGAATATCTGAATCATGCAATGAGCAAGTCTGCGTTTATTAAACACTTAATATCGCGTCAGTTTGTGCTTTCAGAATCGCCGAATCTGCTGCCGTCGTTCCAGCACATCTGCAGCGGAGACCTGAACCAGGAAGTTGGTCACCAGATAACACAGTAACCAGTTAAACCGTAACACCGGGAAGATTAGGCAAATAGACTGGTGACGTAGGACTGCGCGCGTTTCTCAATACAAAGTACACTGATTTCGGACTTGCATCCTCAGTAGTTCAGACTTTGTGCATTCGACTCTGGACGGGAGTGTGATGTCTGCGAGGACGCAGGTCCGGTAATTCTGCAAACAGCAGCGTACTTGATAACATGTCAGCTCGCCTTGACTACTGCAATTTTCCTCACTGTATATTTACAATAAAACGAAAAAGGATATGAAATACCACTGCCTCCTTTAATTTTTCATTTATACATAATAATAGCAGCAGAAATGTACTTAGTTAAGGGAAATGTGTATATATACAGTCATTACAAATTAAACTTAATATTATATCAATTGCCTCCTTTATTACCGTCGACTGTGAGTGACGTCACTTCCCAATGCAAACACGCCCAATAAAATGGCCCCACCCCTGTCACTTGATTGACAGGTTTCCGTGTAGACGTCAGAAATTCAAATGCAAAAGGAATTGCGATTCCATTTGAGTTTTGGCAGTTTACATGCACAGTGCAGAGAGAGTGAAAAGGCAAATGTGGTAATTAAAATTGCTATTTAAATATGACAGGCTCATAGCTCATAAGATATGGGAAACACAATAGCAAATGGACTTTGCATTTCCATTTTAAATTTGGCAGACACTGTGCATTCGCTTAAACGAAAATGCAAACGGTAATGCGCAATTTGCATTTGCATTTGGATTATGTCACATTTTATGCGTCCACAAATTGAAAACGCAATTGCAAATACAATTTGCAATTCCTTTTGAATTAAGTCCGGAATATCATTCCATAGTAATGCACTTATAAGCACTTATAAGCTGAGAACGTGCTAAGGAGGACACGCTCAGGAGAGTTCGGACATTGCGTGAATCAGAGGTAAAAAAAAAAAACAACAATATTAAATACTGTTCAGTTTCTTGTACAGACGGATTGTCCTTTGGTGATTGGCCCCTAATAAACTGAATTCTCTTTTTAATTAATTATTAATTTTCTTTCTTTTTTTCCTCTAGCACAAACCTACCTCAGGCCACATTATCTTCCATGGAGCAATCACTGGAAAATCTACCATAGTGCTTATCCTCAAACTAAACACTTTTAAATCTTTAGATATATTATTTCCAATCTGACAAAAGTTTCCCCATATATTTCTTCCATTCTCCCAGCACTCATGTAATAGATTTTATGGGATCTGAGTCATGCCCTTTCAAACAAGCCCAACAGTTTGTCACCAATTGGATCTTTTGTAACTCCAGTTGCATTTTTCCCATTTCTATAGACCCCTTAAAAGTTTGTAAACATTCCAACGTCTCCGGGTGGGCGGGGCTTAGCTGGAGGAAAAAAGAGGCACGGACGCAATGTTGACAAGCGTAAGCTAGCACGTTTTAGGAGGGATTTATTAAACATGGATGCTGAAGAAGGTTTGGAACTGTCCGAATATGTACAGTCACTGACTCTGCGGGACCGTGACAGCTTTTTTTTTTTATTAACTCTCGCGGATGGAAGCAGGCTACGTATGCCATACGGCCATATGAATTACTTTTGGGTGGTATGGGGAATTTTGTCAAGGCTTATTTTCTAATGTAACCTATCGCTGGGCTAACTATGATTAGCAATGTGTATTATTTTAAGATACCATTCAAAGGATGGCACACACATCTATCGCTGTATGTTTGTTTAACATTTAAACTAATGCGCTGAAGGTTGGCGACTTTTCACCTATAAAACAGAAACTTGCTGATTTACTAGATAAAACCAACACTCCAGTTCATATGCATAGATTATTTTACCTGATATGAAGTGTGCACTGCAAATACGAGCATTATTGATATTGATATGATCATCTCCGTCCAGTCCGTACTGCATTCAACCACAATTGTCTTCTTGATTTCTGTGAAGGAATGTCTGCCAGGATCCAGTAAGTCTTTAGTTTTGAAACAAAAATGCTGTTCCTTCTATTCTGGCAGCCAAAAACCCAACAAGAAGACATTTTAAAGTCAAAACCTCAAACTTTTAGCGCACCTGCAATGAGTTCTGCCTTATGTTTTGCCTCCAGCTAGAGCGGTGACGTAGGCGATTAAGGGGTCTATATGTATGGCTGGTACTGAAGTTTTAAAAGCTCCACAAACATATTCTTAGTGCTTGTATCAGGATAATCTCCTCTCTTTAAGATTTGGTTGCTGACCCATCCCCAAGGATACCATAATCCAACACTGATCTAATCAAAGCCACATGTACATTTATAGAGATGCATAAAAAAATATAAAAAATAAAATAAAATTGTCACTCCCAAAAATATTAAGATTCCTTCCCTCTTTAATTCTTTCTGTGGTTAACTATATCCTCTTCCAGCAATTTCAAAGCCTTAAAATCTTATACATTGGGCACAAAGTATATGATATTTATGCTT